>NC_083444.1:21108030-21474453 GCF_020745735.1 Hemiscyllium ocellatum
TTAGTGATGTGGAGATCCTGATCATAAGGATACACTATCAGTACCAGTGATGAGGAGGTGGTGATCATAGGGGTGCACTGTCTGGATAAGTGATGTGGAATTGCTGATCATAATTATGCACTGTCAGAGTTAGTGATGTGGAGGTGCTGAACAGAGGGATGCAATGTCAGGGTTAGTCATGAGGAGGTGCGGATCAGAAGGATGCACTGTCAGTACGAGTGGTGTGGAGGCGCTGATCAGAGGGATGCTTTGACGGTACGAGTGATGTGGAGGTGCTGAACAGAGGGATGCAATGTCAGGATTGGTGATGTGGAGGTTGTGGACGTGCTGATCATAGAAATACAATATCAGTGTTAGTCATGTGGAGGTGCTGATCAGAAGGATGCACTGTCAGGACAGTTGGTGTGATGGTGATGATCATCGGGTTGTACTGTCAGCGTTAATGTTGTGGAGGTGCTACTCATCGGCATGTACTCTCCTGGCTACTGATGTGGAAGTGATGATCATCGTGTTGTACTCTCAAGGTCAATGATGTGGAGGTGTTGTTCATAGAGATGTACTGTCAGGGTTAATGATGTGGAGGTGGTGGTCGGCGAGATGTTTTGTTAGGGCTAATGAGGTGATGGTGGTAGTCATAGAAATGTACTGCCATGGTTCATGATGTGGATGTGCTGTTCATTGTGATATACTGTCATGACAAGTGATGTGGAGGTGCTGATCATTGGGTGCACCGTCAGGGTTAGTGTTGTGGAATTGCTGAACATAGGGATGAACTGTCAGGATTTTTGATCTGCATCTTCTGCTCAGGGAGATGTTCTGTCAGGGTGGAGGAGCTGGACATAGGGATGAACTGTCAAGGTTAATGAAGTGGAGGTGCTGATCCTTGGAATGTACTGTCATGATAAATGATGCGGAAATGCTGATCATCGGGATGCACTGTCATGGTTAATGATGTGAAGTTGCTGTTCATTGGGATGTACTGTCATAACGAATGATGTGGTAATGCTGATCCTCGGGATGCACGTTGGGGTGGTGATGTGTAGGTACTGATTCAAGGGTGCACTATCAGTGTTAGTGATGTGGAGTTGCTGATCATTGGGATGGACCATCAGGATTAGTGATGTGGTGGAACTGATCATAGGGATGCACTGCCGTGGTCAGTGATGTGGAATTGCTTATCCTAGGGTGTACTGTCAGGGTTAGTGATGTGGTGTGCTGATCACAGAGATGTACTGTCAGGGTTAGTTATGTGGAGGTGCTGACCACAGTGATGCATTGTCAGGGTGAGTGAAGTGGAGGTGCTGAACAGAGGGATTCAAAGTCAAGGCTAGTCATGAGGAGCTGCTGATCAGAAGGATGCACTGTCAGTACGAGTAGTGTGGAGGCACTGATCAGAGGGATGCACTGTCTGGATAAGCGATGTGGAAGGGCTGATCATAGTTATGCACTGTCAGGGTTAGTGATGTGGAGGTGCTGAACAGAGGGATGTAATGTCAGGATAGGTGATGTGGAGGTGCTGATCATAGAAATACAATGTCAGGGTTGGTCATGTGGAGGTGCTGATCAGAAGGATGCACTGTCAGGATGGTTGATGTGATGGTGATGATCATAGGGTTGTACTGTCATCGTTAATGTTGTGGAGGTCCTGATAATCGTGATGTACTCTCCTGACTACTGATGTGGAGGAGATGATCATCGTGTTGTACTCTCAGGGTTAATGATGTGGAGGTGCTGGTCAAAGAGATGTACTGTCAGGGTTAATGACGTGGAGATGGTGTTCGGCGAGATGTTGTAATAGGGCTAATGAGGTGGTGGTGCTAGTCATAGAGATGTACTGTCATTGTTAATGATGTGGATGTGCTGTTCATAGTGAAGTACTGTCATGACGAGTGATGTGGAGGTTCTGATCATCGGGGTGCACCGTCAGGGTTAGTGTTGTGGTATTGCTGAACATAGGGATGAACTGTCAGGGTTTTTGATCTGGACCTTCTGCTCAGAGAGATGTTCTGTCAGGGTTCATGATGTGGAGGAGCTGGTCATAGGGATGAACTATCAAGGTTAATGAAGTAGAGGTGCTGATCATAGTGTTGCACTGTCAGGGTTAGTGGTGTGGAGGTGAGGAGCATGGAGGTGCACTGTCAGGGTGAGTGATGTGGAGGTGCAGGCCATTGGTATGTACTGTCAGGATTACTGACGTGGAGGTGCTGATCATAATGTTATATTGACAGGGTTCATGATGTGCTGGTTCTGGTCATAGTGCTGTACTGTCAGGGTGAATTATGTGGAGATGATGGTTATAGAGATTTGCTGTCAGGTATAATGATGTGAGGTGGTGGTCGGCAAGATGCTCTGTTAGGGCTGATGAGGTGGTGGTGCTTGTAAATGAGTTGTACTGTCATGGTTAATGATGTGAAGGTGCTGTTCATTGGGATGTACTGTCATGACGAATGATGTGGAAATGCTGATCATCGGGATGCAGGTCAGGGGTAGAGATGTGGAGGTGCTGACCATAGGGATGCTCTGTCAGGACAAGTGATGTGGAGTTGCTGATCATACGGATGGACTGTAATGATTAGTGATGTGGCGGAGCTGATCATGGGGATGCACTGTCGTGGTCAGTGATGTGGAGGTGCTGATCCTAGGGTGCATTTCAGGATTAGTGATGTGGAGATGTTGATCGTAGGATGCACTGTCAGGGTTGGTGATGTGGTATGCTGATCACAGGGATGCACTGCCAGGGTTAGTGATTCGGAGGTGTTTATAACAGGGATGAACTTTAAGGGTTAGTTATGCGGAGGTGCTGATCACAGTGATGCATTGTCAGGTTGAGTGAAGTGGAGGTACTGATCCTAGGGATGCACTGTCAGGGGTGGTGATGTGGAGGTGCTGATCAGAGGGATACACTGTCAGGACGATTGATCATATGTATGCACTGTCAGGGTTAGTGATGTGGACGCGCTAATCATAGGGATGCACTGTCAGAGTTACCGATATGGAGGTGCTGATCATCGGAATGCACCGTCAGGTTTCGGGATTTGGATGTGCTGATAATAGGGATGCACTGTCATGTTTCGAGATTTGGAGGTGCTGATCATCGGAATGCACTCTCAGAGTTAGTGATGTGGAGGTGCTGAGCATTCCGATGTTCTGTCAGGGTTCGTGATGTGCAGGTCATGATGGTAGGGATGTACTTGCATCGTTAATGAGGTCGAGGTGCAAAGCATTGGGATGTACTGTCAAGTTACTGACGTGGAGGTGCTGGTCATAAGGTTGTATTGTCAAGGTTCGTGATGTGTAGGTGATGATCATGGGCATGTACTGTCAGGGTGAATTATGAGGAGGTGATGATCATAGAGATGTACTGTCAAGTTTAATGATGTGGCGTTGCTACGCCCAGAGATGTCTTGTCTGTGTTAATGTTGTGAAGATGATGATCATAGAGATGTGCTGTCAGTCTGAATGATGTTGAGATGATGATCATAGACATGTACTGTCAGGGTAACTGATGTCCAGGTGCTGGTCAGAGATACATTGTTCAGGTTAATGATGTGGGTGCTGGTCTCGACATGAACTGTCAGGGATAATGATGTCGCGGTGCTGGTCATAGATATTTACTGTCAGGGTTAATGATGTGGAGATGATAATCATAGAAATGTACTGTCACGGTTAATGATGTGGAGGTACTGGCCATAGACTCGGACATGTTCTGTCAGGGTTTATGATGTACGTGTAGGTGCTGATCATGGAGATGTGCTGTCAGGATTAATGGTGTTTAGGTGCTCTGTCATAGAGATGTTCAGTCATGGTTAATGACGCCGAGGTGCTTATTATAGAGATGTCCTGTCAGGGCTAATGATGTGTCGGTGCTCTGTCATTGAGATGCGCTGTATGGAGCACATACAGTTAATGGTATGGAGGTGCTATTCACAGAGTCATAGAGATGTACAGCCAGGGTTAATAATGTGGAGGTGCTGTTCATAGTGATGTACTCTCAGGGTTAATGATGTGGAGGTGATTATCATAGGGATGTACTGTGAGAGTTAATGATGTTGTGGTGGCTATCATGGATTCATAGAGATGCACTGTCTGGATTAATGATGTGGATGTGCTTATCATAGGTTTGAACTGTCAGAGTTAATGAACTGGAGGTGCTGGTCATAGTGATGTAATGTCAGGGCTGCTGATGTGGAAGTGCTAAAGATAAGGATGTACTGTCACGTGGAGGTGTTTATCATAGATTGGTACTGTCAAGGTTACGGTGGTGGAGGAGCTGATTATAGTGTTGTATTGACAGGGATAATGATGTGCATGTGCTGTTCACATAGATGTACTGTCTCGATTAATGATGTGGATTTGAAGGTCAGAGGAAATGATGTGGAGGTGCTGATCATAGGGATATACTGTCTGGGTGAATACTGTGGAGTTGAAGATCATAGGAAATGATGTGGAGGTGCTGATCCAAGGAACGAACTGTCATGGTGAATGATTTGGAGGTGCTGATCACAGGGATGTACAGATAGAGTTAATGATGTGAAGGTGCTGATCATAGAGATGCACTCTGAGGGAAAACGATGTGGAGGTGCAGGTCATAGGGATGTACTGCCAGGGTTAATGATGTGGAGGTGATGATCATAGGGATGTATTGTGAGGGTTAATGATGTGGAGGTGACGATCATGGATTCATAGAGATACACTGTCAGGGCTACTGATGTGGAGCTGCTGATCATAGGGATGAACTGTCAAAGTTAATGTTCTGGAGGTGTTGGTCAAGGAGAGGAACTGACAGGGTTAATGATGTGGAGGTGCTGGTGATAGGGATGTACTATCATGGCTGCTGATGTGGAAGTGGAAAAGATAAAGATGGACTGTCAGGGCTACTGATATGGATGTGCTGATCATGTATTCATAGACATGTACTGTCATGGCTAATGATTTGGAGGTGCTGATCATAGGGATGCACTGACATGGTTAATGCTGTGGACGTTCTGGTCATCAGGATGTACTATCAGGGTGAATGATGTGGATCTGCTGATCATAGGAGGTATTGGTAAGGTTAATAATGTGGAGGTGATGGTCATAGTTTTATACTCTCAGAGTTAATGATGTGAAGGTGCTGATCTTAGTGATGTGCAGTCAGGGCAAATGACATGGAGGTGCTGAACATAGGGATGTAATGTCAGTGTTAATAATGTGGAGGAGCTGATCCTAGGGTTGTACTTTCAGGGTTAAGGCTGTGGAGTTGCTGATCATAGGGAAGTACTGTCAGGGTTAATGATGTGGAGTTATGTACTGTCAAGTTTAATCATGTGGAGTTGCTAGTCATAGAGATGTGCTGGTCATAAAGATGATTTGTCAGGGTTTATGATATGGCGGAGCTGGTCATTGTGATGTTTTGTAAGGGCTAATGATGTGGAGTGCTGATCATCGATTCATCGAGATGTACTGTCAGGGTGAATGATGTGAATGTGCTGGTCATAACTTTATAGAGATGTACTGTAAGTGTTAATGATGTGGTGATGCTGGTCATAGTCATGTACAGTCAGGTGTATTGATGCGGAGGTGCTGATCATAGTGATGTACAGTCATGGTTAATGATGTGGAGATGATGATCATCGAGATGTACTGTCAGCGTTAATGATGAGGTGGTTCTGGTCATAGAAATGTGCTATCAGGTTTAATGATGTGGATCTGCTGGTCATAGATATATAATGTCTGGGTTAATGATGATGAGGTTCTGGTCATAGAGATGCGCTGTCAGAGTTAATGTTGTGGAGGTGCTGGTTATAGAGATTTACTGTCCAGGTCATGATGTGGAGGTGCTCTATCAGCGACATGTATTCTCAGATTAGATGATGCGGTGGTGCTGTTTAGAGAGATGTGCTGTCCAGTTAAATGATGTGACGCTATTGGTCATATCGTGGTAGAGGTTCGCTGTCAGGGTAAGTAACGTGGAGGTATTGGTATGAGAATCATGAAGATGTATTGTCACGATTAATGGTGCGGTGGTCCTGGTCATAGAAATATACTGTCATGGTTAATGGTGTGGATGTGTTGGTCATAGCGATGTACTGTCATGGTTAATGGTGTGGAGATACTGGTCATAGAGATGTACTGTCAGTATTAATGATGTGAAGGTGCTGGTCATAGCCTCAGATTAGATTAGATTAGATTACTTACAGTGTGGAAACAGGCCCTTCGGCCCAACAAGTCCACACCGACCCGCCGAAGCGCAACCCACCCATACCCCTACATTTACCCCTTACCTAACACTACGGGCAATTTAACATGGCCAATTCACCTGACCTGCACATCTTTGGACTGTGGGAGGAAACCGGAGCACCCGGAGGAAACCCACGCAGACACGGGGAGAACGTGCAAACTCCACACAGTCAGTCGCCTTGAGGCAGGAATTGAACCTGGGTCTCTGGCGCTGTGAGGCAGCAGTGCTAACGACTGTGCCACCGTGCCGCCCACAATATATATACAGATATATACTGTCATAATTAATGATGCGGAGATGCTGTTCATAGAAAGGTACTGTCAGGATTAATGATGCGGAACTGCTGATTATAGACATTTACTGTCAATGTTAACGATGTGGAGATGCTGTTCTTAGAGATATACTGTTAGGATTAATGATGCAGAGGTGCGGGTCATCGAGATACGCTGTCAACGTTATCGATGTGGAGGTGCGGTTCTTAGAGATGTACTGTTAGGGTTAATGATGCGGAAGTGCGGGTCATCGTTGGACTGACAGGATTAATGATGTGGATTTGCTCTGTCGTAGCTAATGATGTAGTGGTGCTGATCATAGAGATGTACTATTAGGATAAATGATGTGGAGCTCCTGATCAGAGAGATGTAGTGTTACGATAAATGATGTGGAGGTGCTGGTCATGGAGTTGTACAGTCAGGATTAATGATGTGGTGGCGTTGATCATAGGGATGTGCTTTCAGTGTTAGTGATGTGGAGATGCTGATTAAAAGGATGTACTGTCAGAGTACTTGATGTGGAGGTGCTGATCATAGAAGTGTACAGTCAGGGCTTATGCTGTGAAAGTGCTGATCATAGGGAAGTACTGTCACGGTTAATGATTTGAAGGTGCTGTTCATACGAATATTCTGTCTGGGTTAATGATGTGGAGGTGCTGATCATCAAGATGTACAGTCAGGTAATAATGTAGAGGTGCTTATTATGCTGATGTACAGTCAGGTTTAATGATGTGGAGATGATTACGGGATGTACTCTCAGGGTCAGTGATGTTCGGGTGCTCATCATGGAGTTGTACAGTCAGGGTTAATGATACGCAGGTGCTGATAATCAAAATGTACAGGCAGGTAATGACGTAGCGGTGCTCATTATGCTGATGTGCAGTCAGGTTTAATGATGTGGAGATGATAATCATAGAAAAGTACAATCAGGACTATGATTTGAAGGTGCTGATCATAGAGAAGTACTGTCTTAAATCAGGCAGGGGCCTGGGTAATTGGAGAGGGTTAGAGACAGAGTCCAGACTTTTCGACCAGCGTGTGAATGATGGGCCCAACAGGCGAATTCCAGCGCTGTAAACACTCAACAGTACGATGACTCCCGACATGCAGCATTCATCACATTTTGCATTTTGTTTTTATTATTATTGACGTTATTATTGACTTTATCCAGAAAGAGATGCATGGAGAATCGTTGCACATGCAGTCAGATCAGTGTATTGTTGGTTGAGGTGCATTGCCTCCAGCAACAACATGTGAAAGCGGGTTGACGTCCTGCCCCTTACAGACACAATTGTAACATGTTACTTCCTCATGAATTTCACTTGGTTTAAAATGTTTTACTTTTAATATATTTTAATTAGAGTACATTAAGGCCCTTAGCATACATTCGACACAGCAGTATCGTGTTTCTCTTTAAATAGACAGAAAATGAACGTATCGGATTGGAGACCATATCCTCTCACAGAAAGAATAAAAGGTAGACAGCATTCCCTCTGAAAAATAAATAGCCCTTGCTGAGAAAACTGACAAGGTAAACGGAATCTATAGAAAGAAGGGAAAGGTGTGTTCAGCTGCTGGCAGGAGAAAGTTTAACCCATGTGGTATGGAAGGGGGGTGTGGGGTATAGAGGGTTTTAGGAGAACAGAATAAAGTTAGGGAAATAATAATTTCTTAATAATTGGAATGGGGGTGGTTCTGAACAATGAATTAGATCGTGTGTAAGAGTGTGGAAGCTGAAGATGTTTAATAACAAACGGTTTCATCGAACAAAATGATTGGGAATTGGTTCAGGCGAATTCTAACTGTTCAGGAAATTGGAGAAGGAGCAGACTGCACAGCCTGTTCCATCTGTTCGACCAGTCAACCCAATCAGAGCTGATTTCAGTTTTCAAAACCGTTGTCCTGTCCACTCCCCATTTGCCACGATTCCCCGAGACACCAGCAATCCGTCTATTGCAATCTGATATTTATTCAGTGATGGCGCTTCCACAGTCCCCTGGGATTGAGAATATTAAAGATTCAGAGGCCTGAGAGTGAAGTGCTGTCTCCTCATATTTGTCATAAATCATCTGCTCTTTATTCTGAGACCGTATTCTTTTTGTTTAAGATTCCCAGGCTTTTTGGAATAAGTTCTGATCATTCAAGCACCTGCTTCTTCAGAATTTGGTACATTCCAATGTAACTGCCTTTCAACTTGCTAAACTATAGACCCAATTTATTCCAATACTCAGCATTGGAGCATTCTGTCTGCCAAATAGTTAATCTTATCTTTTATGAAGCATTAATGTGCATGAGCCATTGCTGGCTGTAACACAGTTGCTCTGCTGAGGATCAGGTGAGTTTGGTCGGCTAAATCCACAATGATGATAGGGAACGAGTTTCAGGATTTTTCACCTAATGTCACTTGTAGCTCGAGATGTTTTTCCAAGCCAGGGTGGCAAGTGGTAGTGTTCCCTTTTATCTGTTCTGCTTGGCACTTCAGATGATCATGTCGTGGGTCTGGAAGTTGCTCTGTGAGGAAACTTGGTGAATTTCTGCAGTGCATCTTGTCTATGGTACACACAGCTGCCACTGAGTGTTGGTGTGGAGGCAGGGAATGTTGAGAGTTGTGATTCTGAGAAATTGGCACAGCAAGTTTATTCTACTTAAACATGGAGAGCACAACTGTTTGGTTATACAAGTCTGTTAATTGTGCAAATGTCCATGAGATTTTAAACTGGTTCACATCTTACCTGACAATTAGCTGTGGGACATCACGTGACTGTTTCGAAATTTCTTCTCAAAAATCTGGGAATGAGCTGATTGACAAAGATTGTGTTATAGATGGTTAAACTCAGTGCAGTGTAAGTTGCAGCACACAGACCATGTATGGGAATCTTTACGTATGCATCTCTCTGGATATGTGTGTGTTTGTATATTCATGTGTGTTTCTGGCTCTGCGTCTGTGTTTCTGATCTTTCTAACAATCTCTGTCTGACTATCTGTGTGCACGGGTGTGTGTGTGTGTGTTAGTTTGTCTCAGTGCGTGCATTCACGTGCGTCTCTATCTTAGTGTGTCAATTCGGTCCTGTGTCTCTGTGCAGTGGGCTTGCAGTTGCTTCAGGCACTGTATCCATTAAATAGGGTCATTCAACAATCTGTCTGTCTTCAGTCTATTCTTCGTATACTTATGTTGACATGCCCTCTGCCTGCAATGGGACAGTTTGTCCTGGAAGGAAATTTAAATGAATGAATGAAATAACTCTGATGAATCAGTGTCTCTGTCTTTTTCTGTGCCTGTGTCTGTACCTCACGTTTAAAGTAATGCAATGCCACCCTCTGTTGTGCGCCTCATGGCACTGCACAAGAGGAAAGTTTCTTTTGAAGGACAATGTGCTCCTGATATTCTATTATTTCTGACAGTGTCACACTGAGTGACACAAAGGCGCAAGGGTCTGGGTAGTGACGTCACCCCAAAATGACCGGCCCATTAGGGAATGACGGAGAAGGAGGATGTGGGATGAGGCAAGAGGTGAAACTGGACAGGCTGTGCAGTGTTTCAGAGTGGCTCCCTCTGGAGGTCAGGAGGAGGAATCAGCAGCCACTCTCTGAATGAATGAATCACGATTTTTGAACATAAATGTCGCACTGGATCATGTATTCTCTTTTCATCATTCTGGAATAAGGCAACAGGCACCTCCTGAAATAGCAAAATTAACTAATTACTTCAATGCTACATGACAGGAAATGACTAAGTTTTAGGAACCACTGAAGGATGAAAACATTTAACATTAATATACACTCCATCCAGGGATGTGCAGACTGAGTGGCTTGGCCATGGTAAATGCAGGGTTTCAGGATTCCTTCACAGGAATTGTTCTGTTTAAACAGCTAAATGCTGCTTACACTGAAAACCAAAATAATAGCTAAGCATTTCGAAAAGCTTATTTGGATAGAGGTTATGCGAGTATTGAAACATCATGTCCACAAAAGCTCAAAATATATTTCAAAACCAGGAGCTTCGAAATGGCCAGCGCCTAGTTATAGGAAGGATGTAATAATCTGAGATGGTCTAGAAGAAATTTATCAGGATGTTACCAGAAATGGAAGACTTGTGTTATGAATAGATTAGATTCCCCACAATGTGAAATCAGGCCTTTTAGCACAACAAGTCCACACTGATCCTCCGAAGAGTAACCCACCCACACCCATTTCTCTCTGACTGATGCACCTAACACTATGTGCAATTTAGCATGGCCAATCCACCTGATCTGCACATCTTTGGACTGTGGAAGGAAACTGGAGGACCCAGAGGAACCCGACGCAGACACAAGAAGATTGTAAAAACTCCATACAGACAGTAACCAGAGGCTGGAATCGAACTTGCCTCCCTGGTGCTGTGAGGCTGTGTTGATAACCACTGAGCCACCCCAAATAGAGATTTAATAGCACACCTCTGGAGCAGGTGTGTCCTGAACCAGGATCTCCTGTCTCAAAGGTAAGCGCCCTATCACTGCACTATAACAACCCTCAACATATAAAGAAGTGTGGATTGTCTGAAATCGTTTTTCCACTGTAGCGTAGGAGTTTGGGAGGCGATCTGATATAAGTTTATAAAGTGATAAGAGGTATAGATAGAGTTAATGGTAGTTATCTGTTACTGATGATTGTCAATTCCAAGAGAATGGGACACAACTTTTAAGGAGAAATTAGAGAGATTTAAAAAAGATATGAGGAATTGTTTGCACAAACGTAGCTTTCATGTCACATGGACAAGCAGAAATTGGAAGCAATGTGACAGTATGTTTAGTGATCATGAACTTGCTTTCTCTTTATTATTGATGGATCACGTGATTGCTCAGAACACTTACGAAAATAAACCACATCGTTTCACAGTTCATAGAACTAGGTTACAATTTTATACACACTCAGAAAAATAAAGCATTCTGTATATATATCCATCTGTATTTCCATTCACTATTTTTGGACTGAGAACAGTGACTGCAGTTAATAAATAATAGAGTGAATAGCAGGCAGAAGCAAATTGTCCCAGAAAAAATGAACTGCCTGTTTTTCTGTGGTACAGGGAGGCCAGCAGAGGGTGGAATTGTATCACATTAATCACAAGAGGGATAGGCACAGAAGCAGTTCGAGGAATTGGTTCGTCAACTTTTCAAATTCAATCATTTATTCCTTCAGCCTACACTCTTAAACATTTTGTATCCCATTGCGGAATACGATTGCTGCACATACGCCCGTGCATGTGCGCAAACACACGCACATGCACACGCACAGACTCAGAGACACACATCAACATGACCAACGGCGTTGTGTCAATGTAAATAGAGGAAGGACTGACAGGGAACGAGATAGAGGGTTATTTTTAGCACAATTTCAATCGATACAACACTGAAGACAGCCGGGATCCTATTGCACAGAGACACAGACACAGAGAGAAACACAGTAATACACATACAGAGACACATGAGCAGCTACACACATGTTTTCACACACACAGAAGAAGACAGATACAGAGAAACTCACTACAATACAGGAGCAAACACAGATCCGCACAGATTCAGATACACAGACACACAATCAAGCAAACTGATGCACAGATATATAAACGCGCACACATGAAGGGACCCACGTGACACATAGAGACACACTCATGCTCTCCTTCATACTCAATCTCACCATCCTCAAACTCATCCAATCTGTACATGAGAGGGACATTGAAAATCTGGCTATCTCTTTCAGTTTTTCTCTCTCATACTGACTCTTGCGGTCTCTCTCTCTCTCTCTCTCTCACAAATCCCGCTATCTCTCTTGCATAATTCCATGACCTCTCTCACATAATTCTCATGATCTCTCTCACACAATCCCATTGAATCTCTGCACAATCCCACGAAATTGCTCTCTCTCATACACATTCTAGATGTCCTTCTGGTGTCCCATGGGACTAGGGAAAATGGGAAGGACAGGGGGTTTCAGGATTTAAGCTTGATGATTAGCCTTGATTATTTTGGATAACACGACATGCTCGAGGAGCCAAGTGACCTATCGTTTATCTTTGTTTGTAATTTCGCCAGGTTCACTGACCAAGACCCACATTGGTTTGGAGAGAAAACTGTGGGGACGACTAAAGAGGCTGTAAACCGATATGGAGAGATTCACTGAGTTGGCAACTAATTAGCAGATGGAGTGTAATGTCGAGAAATATTCCTTTACAGGAGAGATTTCCATACTAACGCAGTGACCAATTAAACATCCCGTTACCTGCCCTTAACACATTTCTAGACCCAGTGATATTTTGACATTGAGGGAGTACAGTTTTCTGAGCATATATTACTAAACTGCAACATTAAGGTCCTGAGTGCAACAGACTTTGCTACATTCCATCATACCATCATTTTGGCTTTCTATGTCGTTTGAAGTATATTTCAAACACTGTCCATCTGAAACTAACACGGTGATGTAATTCATGCTAGGTTCTGTGGAGATGGGCGTAAGCAAAGGATTTGAGAAAGTGCCTCATGGCAGGCTGGTGCAGGCCGTCGAGTCTCATGGGATGCGGGATATGTTGGATAGACGGATATAGGACTGACTTGGTCACAGAAGACAGCGAATACCAGTGAAATGGTTTTGTTCCGAATGGGGTTCAGTAGCTAGTCGACGTTCCAGAGGGATCAGTGTTAGTAACTTTGTTGATTGTAATACATATCAATGATGTGGAGGAAAATGTTTTTTGGCTGATTTATAAGTTTGCAGATGACACCAAAATTGGTGGACTGGCAAAGCATATCACGGAAATAGATAGGTTGCAGATTTGGACAGAGGAAGAGTGGATGGAGTTTAATTTACACAAAAGATGCATTTGGACAACCAAATTCAGGTGCAAATTATATAATAAATGTCAGACCCAAAGGAGCATTGACATACCGAGGGATCTAGGCATACAGGTCCACAGATTACTGAAAGTGGCAACAAGCTGGTCAAGAAAGCACCCAGACGTTTGATTTCATTGACTCAAGCATCGAATATAAAAGTTGCCAATTTATGTTACCACTTTACAAAACTTCAGTTCGGTTACATTTACAATATTGTGTGCAGTTGTGCTTGCCACATTACTAGGAGGATGTGGACACATTGGAGAAGGCGCAGAGAAGATTTACCATGATGTTGCCAGGTCTGAAGACTTTTCGTTCTGAGGCGAGGTTGTTTAAACGCGGACTGATTTCACAGAAAGTGGCGCAGGATGGGGAATTCCAAGACGAGGGGCCACATTTTTAAAGAGAGATTCAAAAAGAAATGAGAACAATTCCGTTTTTATCACACAGAGGGTGGTTCGCATGTGGAAGCAACTTCCCATGGAAATGATGGATATGGGCACAGTTACAGCGTTTAAAAGACGTTGCGATAAGTACAAGAATTGGAAAAGTTTGGAGGGATCTGGGCCAGGAGCAGACAGACAGGACTAGTTTAGTTTGGCATATATTCAGCATGGACTCGTTGGATTAAAGGATATGTTTCTATGCTGTCTGACTGTAAGAGGTCACATGTTCAAGTTGAGGTGGGACATTTAGAGGTAAATTGTGGGAAACATTTTTAACAAAGAGGGTGGTAGGTACCTGGAACGCACTGGTAGGGGAGGTTGTTGTTGTAGGCATGTTAGCAAAGATTATGGTGTATTTGATAGACACGTGAACGGGAGGCAAACAGAGGGATAGAAACAGTGCATGGGGAAAAAGGAGCGTGTCTAAATAAAGATTCATAATCAGAACAAGCTTGGTGTGATATAGGGCCTGTCCCTGTGTTGCTTGGTTCTTTGAAGTCAGATGAGAATGTTGCTGTGTAATATTGTGAAACAATATGGACCAGTATTGTCCGTGGGTTTGGCTGATTTTGTAGACAAAAGTCAGAAAGTTAACGTAGTGGTATAGCCAATAAATCAGAGGACAAATAATGCATTGCCAGTTATTTCCAGGAGCTTGTTTTAGGAATGTGAGGACTTCTTGCTCTGAATCACTCTTGGTCAGGTACAGATTTCACTGAAGATATTGAAGAGAGTGTAAAACCTAGTCACACGGTCGTACAAAGATTCAGTCAACCTCTCACACACCAATCTCAATCATAATCATTCACACAGAAACACTAAATTTCATAAACTGACACAAGAAGCTCACACCCACAAGCACCCTCAGTAATGCGCACATACATGCATGTACTCACATATTTTCACACGGACAGAAGCACACCCACACAAATACGCACTAAAATTCAAATATTCTTTTCGTGAATCCACTTTAGAGAAGCATACATCTCTTTCATTTTGCAGACGCATACAAAATCCTACATTGTATTCACACACACAGCCACACACTCTCAAAACCACACACGCTCACTCTCTCTCACACACAAAGTATGGGGTGAATCATTCCATTCAGGTGTGTTTTATTACTAATATACTTCCTTTTAAAATTGCAGACAGCACACAACATTTCCCAGTTGGAAAATGTGACATTCCTGTTTTCGTGATGACTCCAGGATAAATCTCTGAAACAGATTACTGCAAACATAAGAGGTATAGTTAGTAAGTTTGCAGCTGACACCAAAATTGGAGGTGTAGTGGACAGCGAAGGAGGTTACCTCGGATTACAACAGGATCTTGATCAGATGGGCCAATGGGCTGTGAAGTGGCAGATGGAGCTTAATTCAGATAAATACGATGTGCTGCATTTTGGGAAAGCAAATGTTAGCAGGACTTATACACTTAATGGTAAGGTCCTAGGGAGGGTTGGTGAACTAAGAGACCTTGGAGTGCAGGATCACAGCTCCTTAAAAGTGGAATCACACGTAGATAGGATAGTGAAGAAGGCGTTTTGTACGCTTTCCATTTTTGATCATAATATTGAGTACAAGAGTTGGGAGGTCATGTTGTAGCTGTACAGGACATTGGTTAGGCCAGTTTTGGAATATTGCGTGCATTTCTGTTCTCCTTCCTATCGGAAAGATGTAAAACTTGAAAGAGTTCAGAAAAGATTTACAAGCTTGTTGCCTGGGTTGGCGGATTTCAGCTATAGGGAGGGAGTAAACAGGCTGAGATTGTTGGGGTTCTGTTCGCCGAGCTGGGAGTTTTTGTTGCAAACGTTTCGTCCCCTTTCTAGGTGACATCTTCAGTGCTTGGGAGCCTCCTGTGAAGTGCTTCTGTGCTGATTCCTCCGGCATTTATAGTGGTTTGAAACTGCCACTTCCGGTTGTCAGTTGCTGTCCGCTGCAGTGGCCAGTATATAGAGTCTGGTTCAATTTGTCTGTTGATAGTCTGTCTATCAACAGACACATCGACCTAGGCCCTATATACCGGACACTGCAGCAGACAGCAACTGACAACGGGAAGCGGCCGATTCAAACCACTATAAATGCCGGGGAAATCAGCACAGAAGCGCTTCACAGGAGGCTCCCAAGCACTGAAGATGTCACCGAGAAAGGGGACGAAACGTTTGCAACAAAAACTCCCAGCTCGGCGAACAGAACCACAACAACGTGCACCCGAGCTCCAAGTATTCTCACAAACTTTGAGGCTGAGATTATTTTCGCTGGAGCATTGGAGGATAAGGGGTGACCTTATAGAGGTTTACAAAATTATGAGGGGCATGAGTAGCATAAGTCGACAGAGATTTTTTTTTCCCCTGGGGTCAGGGAGTCCAGAACTAGAGGCCATAGATTTAGGTTGAGAGGGAAAAGATTTAAAAGAGACCTAAGGGGCAACGATTTCACACAGAGGGTGGTACGTGTATGGAATGATCCGCCAGAGAAAGTGGTGAAAGCTGGTACAATTGCAGCATTAAAGAGGCATTAAATAGGGTATGGAAGGATATGGGCCGGGTGCCTTCAGGTGGAACTAGATTGGGTTGGGATATCAGGTTGGCGGGTTGGCCAGAAGGGTCTGTTTCCATGCTGTACATCTCTGTGACTAACATGACCTCACAATTACCATTCAGTTGCTGACTGAAATGTCACCTTTTGTATATTTCTGCCAGTTTGATGTTTGAAAGTTAGATACTGCTGGAAATACTTAATTATATAGGGGCAGTAGCATTAAAAAGATTCTGGAATTTATAGCTTTTTCAATTAAAACTTGCATATCCTTTTGAACAGAGTTTCCATACCCTGCTTTTACAAAGTAAGTTTGACATTTCTGCAATGTAAAAATATCTGAATGAAAACAATTATTAATATAATTATCCCTCTCCTGTGCTGACAGAATTCGAGTCAAACTTAGACCTTTTCTGTTCCTGCACATAGTTTAACATTGTAAAATTTCGTTTATATTTTCAATCAGTGGTTTAAAATCCAGAAAGCATCTATTCACATTACCACTGTATTTCATCTGAAGGAAGTTTCAAGATGGTAATTTAAAATGTGTGAGCTGTGTTTAAACCTCAAAAGCCAAAACGAAAAATTCAGGTGTCAGTCAGTCAGCCGTTGGAAGTTTGTTCACGGCAGCCTTTCATTTTAGCACATCACTGACGTTAACTTTATAAATAGGGAAAAGCAAGAAAGAATGTGGGGAGTTGGGAGTCTGTTTGTATTGGAGTGCAGTGTGGATCCACCAGAATGATAACAGGCAGCAAGGGGTCAATGGCGACGAAGTGAATGGCACACACCCAGGTTTGTATTCGTGAAATTTAGAAGGATCTGAAATAATTGAGGTCTAGGGTGTAGGTTTGCTCGCTGACCTTTAGGTTTGATATCCAGACGTTTCATTACCAGGCTAGGTAACATCATCAGTGGCGACCTCCAAGTGAAGCGAAACTGTTGTCTCCTGCTTTCTATTTATATGTTTGTCCTGGATAGGGTTCCTGAGAATTGTGGTGATTTCATTCCCTGTTTTCTGAGGGGTTGATAGATGGTATCTAAATCTATTCGTTTGTTTATGGCGTTGTGGTTGGAGTGTTAGGCCTCTAGGAATTGACTGGCAGGTCTTTGCTTGGCCTCTCCCAGGACAGATGTGTAGTCGCGGTCGAATAGGTACTGTTTTTTTAAAATCCGTGTGAATGGCTACGAGGGAGAGAGGGCCGTGTCTTTTTGTGGCTAGCTGGTGTTTGTGTATCGTTGTGGCTAACTTTCTTCCTGTTTGTCCTACCTAGTGTTTATGGCAGTCCTTGCATGGAATTTTGCACCATGGGGTGTACTGGATCTTTTAAGTTTGTTAATTTTTGTTTGAGAGTATTGGTGGGTTTGTGTGCTACTAGGATTCTAAGGGGTCTTAGTAGTATGGCTGTCATTTCTGAAACTTCTTTGATTTATGGTAAGCTGGTTAGGGTTTCTGGCTGTGTTTGGTCTGCTTGTCGTGGTTTGTTCTTGAGGAATCTGGGGACTGTATTTTTTGAGTATCCGTTCTTCTTGAATATGTTTTATAGGTGGTTCTCCTCTGTTTTCTGAAGTGTATCTGTGCTGCAGTGTGATGTGGCTCATTGGAATAGTGTTCTGATACAGCTTCATTTGAGTGTGTTGGGATGGTTGCTTGTGTAGTTAAATATTTGGTCAGTGTTAGTCGGTTTTCCGTATACACAGTTTTGTAGTTCTCCATTATCCACAGTTTTGTAGTTCTCCATTATCCACAGTTTTGTAATTCTCCGTTATCCTTTCTTTCGACTGTGACGTCCAGGAATGCGAGTTTGTTGTCGGTTTCTTCCTCCTTGGTGAAATTTATGCCTGTGAGGGTGTTGTTGATAATGTTAAATGACTCTTCTACCTTGTTTCGTTTTATGATGACAAAGGTGTCATCTACGCAGTGGACCCAGATTTTTGGTTTGATGGTTGGTAGGGTTGTTTGTTCTAGCGTTTACATTACCGCTTCTGCTATGAATCCTGATAGAGGAGATCCCGTGGTTGTGCCGTTGATTTTATCGTAGATTATGTTGTTGAGGTGAAGTGGGTGGTGAGGAACAGGTCCACTAGCTTCATGATGTTTTCGAAGTAATGTGATTGATGGTGGTTGGGGTGTGTGTGTGATGGTCTCTTCTAAAATTGCGGTAAGTGTTTCCTTTGCCAGATCGATGTTCATGGAGGTGAACAGTGCTCTTACGTCGAATGAGATCATTGCTTCATCTTCCTCTATTTTGGTATTTTTGATTATTTTTAGCAATTCCTGGTTGGAGTGGATGGAGTGCTGTGATTCCTCTACTAGAATCTTTGTCTTCAGGTCTGACAAAATGCTGAAACCCTTTCAGAGTTTTGATCACTTATTATTAAACTGATCGTTTAAATTTATACAATATCAGAAACAGTTATACAGAGTTATGAGTTATATTATGTTTATACTCATTCATGGGATTGTGGCATTTCTGGCTGGGCCAGCATTTGTTGCCCATAAACAGCTGATCTGGAGGAAGTGTCAGTGAGCTGCCCTCCTGAACTTCTGCTATCCACTTGGGGCAGATAAACTCACAATGATGGACGTCAAATGGAAGTGGCATTGGTTGAAAATCTTGGAACACCTTCTCTTACATCACTGTGGGATTACCCAACCAAATTGATCATTCCGTGTGTCTGGAAGCTGTGCTGTGACGTGGTGAGTTTCTGCAGTGCAGCTTGCCCATTGTAAACACTGTTGTTGCTGAGTGTCGACTGTGGAGACAGTGGATGCTTGTGACTGTGATGCTGAGCAAGCAACCTACATGTGGCTGCAAGAGCAGGTTCAGAGACTAGGGATACTGCGGTCAGTAAGTCACCTCCTGACACCCCAAAGTCTGTTCGCCATCAACAAGGCATACGTCAGGAGTGTGATGGAATACTCCCTACTTGCCTGGATGGGTGCAGCTCCAATAACACTCAAGAAACTTGACACCAGCGTGCTTTTATGACACTACATCCACAAACATTCATTCCCTCCACCACCTGTTGTCAGTAGTAGCACTATGTACTATCTGGAAGATGCCCTGCAGAAAATCACCAAAGACTCTTAGACAGCACTTTGCAAACTCACGACTAATTCAATCTCGAAGGACAAGGGTAGCAGGTATGTGGGAACACTATTACCTGCGAGTTCCACTCCAAGCCACTCCACACTGACTTGCGAAGTCCTGGATTTCGCTCCCTAGCAGCATTGTGGGTTAAACCACTGTTAGTAGGCAGCAATAATTCAAGACGTCCCCTCACCACCACCTTCCCAAGGGCAAATAGGAATAGGCTATTAGTGCTGGCCAACCAGAAACACTCAAGTCCCTCAAACGAATTATTTTCTAAAGAAACTATGGAGAGCACAGGTGGTCCTGATGTAGTCTGACGTTACTTTTGTTCCGGCTATTTACTTTGTGGAATCTGTTCTGTGAAATAAAAAATGAAGAAAACTGGATATTCTCAGTGGGTCAGAGAGGGTAAACTCAACAGGTTGAGTCATTCCTTGCCCAAATGGAATGGATGTTGCCAAGTTGCTGCTCCTCATTTTCCTTTCGGTCCATTCCTCTCGTGGACTGTTCGCTCCATTATCCTCTGCATTTAATTGTTGACTTTCAGGTTTTATTTGGATTTTTTATTCATCAATTGAATTAGTTTTATGACTGGACTTTGTAAGGTATATTTTAACTGTTCTCTGAAAGTTTTCTGTGTCACCACACAAATAAGTGCATTTGAGCAGTAGCCTAAGTCCCGCAGCATATATGTGACTTGTTCAAAGAGTTGAAAAGCAGCAGAATCCAAGGAATAACCAGCTTGAAAGCGATATAAAATATACATCAACCAGAAAAATAGGAAACTGGCAGATATGGAAAATAGTAATATTTTAGTATTCCATCTGATCTCTGCCTCTGGGTCATTCACTGATTTTCTCTGACCCCTGGATCCTTTTTGCATCTTAATGGTTTGAAATATATGCCTGATAATCAGGACGTTGATAAAAAGGACAAAAATGAATGGCACAAATGGTGTTAAGAAATGTTCAAAATATTTAAAACTTGCCCACCGACGGTCACGGTAATAACTAGACCTGATATAGCAGAACCACGGAACTTCATTGATGAACTTTCCAGGTTTATATCGAAAGTAGTTGGGAATGTTCTTTATAGTAAAGATAATGCAGATTGTTGCTACAACCTTCATTGCAGTTTTCTTTGTGCAATATTTAGCTTTCATCTGATGAAAACAAATGGCAACAAATTGATCAAACGAAAAAGCAGCAGTGAACCAGACAGAACAATCAACAGTCAAGAGGCTCAAGACAGAGATAATACTACAGACAGGAGTGATGTCCAGGAAACATGTTGGATAATAATAGTAACGAAATCGATAAAGTATAGCATCAAAAGTAATGAACAGCAGATCAGACAATGTCATGGCCAACAGATAGCAAGTGGTGCATTTCGAAAGTGCACACTTTTCCACAGTCAAGAATACAATCGCCACTAGAATAACTGTAAGAGAAAGTAAAAAGAACTTGTAGTTACAATTTAGATAAGGTCTGTTCCTGAGTCTAGGAAGTTAGTGAAAATTGCTATTCCACATCACACAATGTGTCAAAATTGTAAACCTGAACAGCAAACTCTCTCTGAATGAATTATTTGCACTTTTAAAAGACATAGGGTAGATCATGATCAGCAGATTACTCCGAGAAACACGGTCATGTACTCAGTGCTTAATTAGGGTCCGCAGCTGTTTATTCCACCTGCTTTATAATTTACTGTGACTGGCTGGAGTTTCCCATAAGACCACAACATCCTCACAAAGACACCACGGATCAATAAAACAAAGAATGGGAGACACATAATATTGACATTGATTGCACAATTCCTGTAATTTGTTAAGGAGTTGCCACTGCTCAGATTGAATCCAGAAGAGTATCATGACATGATATCAACTACAGTACAGGCCATGGAATCAATCCACAATGTACATGGATAGATGCCCTGCACAATATGAAAAAAGAGATTATCCGGCATTGAGTTCCTCCCTCATGTGATGAAGGGCTCATGCCCAAAACGTCGACTCTCCTGCTCCTTGGATGCTGCTAGACCTAGTGTGCTTTTCCAGCACCCCACTCTCGACTCTGACCTCCAGCATTTGCAGTGGTCACGTTCTCCTACAGAATTGAACATCCTAACAATCTGTTCCATGGAAGTATTCAGCAGTGAATGCAACCGCCATGTCCCAGGTTGGATACACACTACAATCAAAAGAAATTTAACGTTTGGCACAGACACCACCACTTGTACAAGACTATACACTGCAGACCCCACCCAAATGATATCTGAATCCATGCAGGATTTGTCATTGCAAATATATGGTTTGAAAGTTACACACTTTACCTGGGATTAAGCAACGCTTCCTGCCTGATGTCCACGCTCATGTTTCCTCACCGAGGCCATCTCCTGAACAGAGACCCAACCCCACCCACCCACCCCCACCCCTTCCAAGATATAGAGGATAAGCCAGGGATAGAAATAACGATAGTTTACCCAGAACTCGCCGTGGAGATCATGAATTGTAACACATCTTTTTCGAGGACACCCAAGTATGTACTGTGACTTGGTCACAAGACCTGCTTCTGTGGATTCAAGCCAATGCCAAAGATTAGAGGAGACGTTCGCCAATAGATAAATCGCTATTAATTAGGAGCTGTAGATAATGATCTTGGGAGCTGAGTTTGATGTCCACAATCGCTGATGTTGGAAATTCAATTTAATAATAATCTAGACATCTGATTTCAAATGAGGATGAGTGATCAGTTGTCAGTGGAAAACAAATATCACACATTAGTGTCCTTTAGGTATGAAATTATCATCTTTATCTTGTCTGGCTTGCAACTGACTCCAGAATCACAACAAACTGGTTGACTCTTACCTGCTCTCTGGGCAATTAGGGAAGTGTGGTGAGTGTTGTCCTAACCAGTGAAACCCAAACCTATGCAATAATAAAAGAAAATTGAGCTCCCCATTCACAGCCAGCACCCTGCTACAGATGACTGCTCCCTTTCTACACCATCCTATACATATCAAATGATCCCCTCCAGATTTGATCCACTTTTGAAGATAATTGATCCTCCAATTGATGCAGTTTGGTTTACTGGAGTAGGGAACAACAACACATCAACCAGTACCCATCACTGACAATCGAGACAAAAGAACACAACCGAGGAAAAAGAATCGGTCTCATTATTTAAGACCAGTTAAAGTTGGGAAATTCATTAGCTTTGGCAAAATAATTCATGACACGGATTATCCACAGAGACAGCTGATACCCAAACTTGAACAGAACCTCAGTATCAAGAATCCGGACTTTAACCTTGGGTATATCTCCTGTTCTCCGCCATATAAGACATTGTCTATGACACTGACCATCTTTCGGGTTCACAGATATCCTCTTGCAGAGTTGGCAATGGGGATTTTTTTAAATGTGAAATTTAGTGGCCAGCCCAATGTTCATTTCCTAGATTTATTCACCTTTCTGATGGCATTGGAGAACTGTCTGCGTGAACGTCTGCATTCCCTGGGGTGCTGAAAACCCACAGTGTTTTCGGGGGAGAATTGCAAAACTCTTACCCCAAAACAGTGATGCAATGACAATATTTATCCAGGTCAACATGAAATCTGGATTGACAGGCAACTCACATGCAATGGTGTTTCTATGCATCTGATGTCCTTGTTCTTGCACATGTTTGAGATCCTGGGTTTGCAAGGTGCTGCTGAAAGAGACTTCACGTGTAACTGTTTTACATTTGAAGGTAAAATTCATTGCGGATCACATGTATCACTGGTGAATGACGTGAGTACTGAATGCAGTGATTGGCATGCCTTTTGATGGGCTGTTTGTCCTCCACAATGTGGTGCTTTGTGAGTGTTGCACTCACTGATATATTTGAGCTACATGTGGGAAGAATTCTGTCCCGCCCCAAGCTATGCTTTCTGGGTAGTGGACATTGATTGGAGAGGCAGGAAGGGAGCTTTTTGCCACTGAAACCAGATAATCTGACAAAATCCTGTGGCTTCTGCACTTGTCTGGCTGGAGCAGGTCGTTTTCTTGTCAATCATTGGGGCAGGTTGTTCAAAACCATGCATTCAGTAATATCATAATCAGTCAATGGGAGATACTTTTGGAGACGATCACTGCCAGATGCTTTTGGGATGCGAATCTTACTTGTCAATTGTCGGACAAAGCTCAATGTTATCTCGCTGTACAAGAATATAGCCGTCTTCATTTTGTAAGGAGTAAATGGTGTTGAAAATTGTGCAGTCAGGAATAAACCCCAATAGTTTTATTTATACCTCAACCTCTCTCATGGAGAGAGAGAGAAAGAGAGAGGGAGAGAGAGAGGGAGAGACTGAGACAGACAGAGAGACCGACATCTGGTGGTGCGTTGAGCCGAAGGATCACTGGGCTGGATGGTTGCTTTGTGATGTAGAGTTACACCAACAGCACAGGCTCATTTCCCACCCTGCACACAGATCACCGTGAAGTTCCCAACTTTTCCACCTCGTCCCTCCGCTAGGCATGGTCACTGTGAAGTATTTTGAAAATTGTGTCATTAAGCTCAGCATAACAAGAGTTAAACTGCAAATGTTAATTCAAAAATGGAACTTGCAATTCCAATTGGAATCGATTCAAAGCAGACATAAACATACGTCACAAATAGACTGCAGCCAAGAAATTGTGGTGAGCGTGTGAGGACCTTCTTATGAGTGTCATCTTGTGGTTAGGTTATGTGATTTCAAACAGGTTTTTTTGTTTACAAAATATATAAAGTAACAAAAGAAGAAGCATGTATGTGGACGTCTCAACTTGTAATAATCTATTCGTTATATAATAAGAAATTAAGCTCGATTTTTTTTTTAAATCGCAGGCTCATTTTTAAAACATAAATACCTAACCAACTTGGAATATTCTGTAATATTGCAAAGATAATGTTGGAAAATTGAAGAATCCCATCACCATATCAGCACTAGAGATAAATGGCATAGATAAGGTCACGAGCAAAGGTCGTTTCCCGACGGTCAGGGAGCCCAAAACTAGAGGTCATCAGTTTAAGGTGAGAGAGAAAGATTTAACAGGGTCCTCAAGGGAGGATTTTTCACACTGGGTCGTGCGTATATGGAATGAATTGCCAGTGGTAATTGCAACATACAGTTCGAAGTTTTAAAAATATAGTTGGACAGGTACTTAAATCGGCATAGTTTAAAGGAACATGTACCAAATAAAATGAAATGGGACGTGTTTCGTTTGGAAAACTTGGTCAGCACGGTTGAGTTGGACCAAAGGTCCTGGGGAGTGTTACTGAACAAAACTTGGGGTGAAAGTTCATAGTTCCTTCAAGGTTGTATCTCAGGTACACGGGGTAGTCAGGAATGTGTATGGTACATTTACTGCTAATTATCAGTGTAGTGAGCACAAAGGTTAGGAGGTCATTTTGTGGCTGCACATAATATCACTTAGACTACTTTTCGAATACTGAGTTCAGTTCAATACTGAGCTCTCACTGCTATAGAAAAGAATGTGAACTTGAAAGGGTTCAGAAAAAAATTGACATGGATGTTGCCCAGATTAGACTGTTTGAGCTACAGGGTGGGGCTGAATAGACTGGGTTTACTTTCACTGTAGACTGATGGCTGAGGGGTAAATTTGTAGAGGATTTTAAAATCATGAGGGACATGGAGAGGGTGAATAGCTAAAGCCTTTCTTCCCCCTTGAGCTTTTTTCAGGTTACCCCTCAGTCTCTAATTCTACAAAGAAAATACGACTCCAAGGAACCATTTTTCAGAAACACTCTCCCGGAGCTTACCATTAACACGAGAAGTTCTGCCCTGATTTGCCTTTCCAAGATGCATTGAATACATCGATCTAATTTAATCTCCCTTTGGCAGTACTCAGCCCATTGGCCCATCTGCTGCAATCTGAGGTAAACTCCACTGTTGACCAGTACATGACCGATTTTGTTTTCTGCAAACTTATTAACTAAACCTCTTAACTTCTCATCCAAATCATTCATTCAATGACAAAAGCAGTAGACAAAGCACTGATCCTTGTACACACTGTTGGTCACAGGTCCTCAGTCTGGAAGGCGAGCCTCCAAAATCACCCTCTGTCCTCGACGTTCAAGGCAGTTCTGTATACAAATAGTTCGTTTGTGTATTCCATGTGATCTAACTTTTCCAAACAGTCTACCACGAAGAAACATCTTAAATACCTAACTGAATTCCAGATAGATCATGTTTATTGCTCTGCCCTCATTACTTTGTTACTTCTTCTAAAAAAAACTCAACCGAGTTTGTGAGAGATGCTTTCCCATACACAGAGCCTTGTTGACAATCCGTAATCCATCATTGCCTTGCCAAATACATGGAAATCCTGTTCCCTTGGCGTCTCTACAACAATTTGACTACCACCAATCCCTGGCTCACAGATCTATAGTTCACTGACGTTTCCTTTACCACTTTTCTTATATAATAACACTATGTTAGTCAATCTTCAGTCTTCCAGAATCTCACCTATGACTAGCAATGACACAAATATCTCAGCAAGGAAATGACCAATCACGCTCCTAGCTTCCCCAGAGTTCTAGTGTCCACGTGATCTGGGCCTGAGGATTTATCCACCTTTGCATGTTTTACGCCACCCAGTACCACCATCTCTATAACATGGACATTTTTCAGGATATGACCATCTATTTCCTCACATTCTGCATCTATCATATCGTTCTCCCCAAGTTACATGTTTGTTCTTAATGTGTTAGTAGAAGCTCATTGGATTTTCCTTAACTCCGTTTGTCCAAACCATCTCATGTCCCATTTGTCCTCCGGGTCTCCATCTTATGGTTACGTCTACTGACGTTTTATCCTTCAGTCGATCGTTGACATATGCTTCCTTCTTTTTCTTGAAACAAAACTCAATTTGTGTAGTCATCCAATGGTTTTTACACCTACCAGCCTAGCTCTTTACTCGAATGGGAGCTTAGTTTCTCTGGATTTTTGTTTCCTCGTTATTTTATCTTTTCCAATTTGCCAGCTGTCCCTTTAACTCTGAGTTATCCTCATAGTACATTAGTCCCCTTCAAAGTCAGGGGCAATCCATCATTCAGAAACCGGTCACCTCTACCCCAGAACAGATTCCAATAAATCAAAACTGTGAATCCCTTTCTCCTGAAACAGCTCCTCAGTCATGCATTCTTATCTTCTCTGAAACGCATCCATTTCTCTTCCTTTGTCATTTGTTTCAACGCGTACAACTGCCTCTTTCTGCTCTCACTCCCATTTACAGAAATTCTGATTCCTGATTAAGGCCTCAGCCCAAAACATCGACTCTATTGCTCATCGGATGTTGTGTTTTTCCAGTACTACACTCCCGACACTGATCTCCAGCATCTGTCATCCTCGCTTTCTCCTTTGAGAATATACTTGCATCTCGCCAAGTTTTCCTTGATCCTGGCTCCAGCGGAGCAATATACCATTCTGATGTTTCACTGTCGACCGTAGAAATATCTATCTGTGCCTCTGCTTATACCAATCAAATTCAACAACCAGAACAAAAAATATTAACACCTACTCTCGCTGCCTTAGAGTCCAATAACATTAGTCCCAAATTGGAACTATTAAACAAATTCTACGAAGAGCCCTCAATCTGTTATGGACCAAGCCACACCCCCTCAATACATTTAAGAAGGTAGTCGAAAAACTTTTTTTTAAATTTCAAGTTGGATGTATCTGGAATATTGCAGAAGTAATGCTGCTGATCAAACCATTTGGAATTTTAAAAAATTGTTGAACCACAAGCAACAAATACAGAATTTAGAATAACTTAATTATAAAACATAGAGCATCACAGCTCAGTACAGGTTCTGGGCCATTCGATGTTGCACCAACCTGTGAAACCTATCTGAAGCCAATCTAACCTACACAATTCCATTTTCATCCATATGTTTATACAAAGACTATTTAAATGCACTTGAATTTGACGATTCCACTCTGGTTGCAGGCAGGCCATTCTACACCCCTACTGCCGTCTGAATAATGAAACCAGCTCTGACATCTTTCTTATATCTATCACTCTTCAAGTTAAAGCTATATCCCCTCGTGCTATCCATCATCTTCCAAGAAAAAGAGGTCGCACTGTCCATTCCACCTAACCCTCTGATTATCTTATATGTCTCAATTAAGTCACTCTCAATTTTCTGTCTAAGGACAACAGCCTCAAATTTTTCGACCTTTCCTCGCAAACCATCCCTCTATACCAGGCAACATCCTTGTAAATCTCTCCTGAACCCTTTCCAAAACTTCCACATCATTCCTATAATGCGGTCTCCAGAACTTACATAATACACTAAGTGCATTTGCATCTGATATTTTTTTTACAGCTGCAGCATGACCTCACTTCTCCAAAACTCAATGTTCCTATCGATAAAAACTAACAAAGAGTGCGACTTCTTAACAAACCTATCAACCAGGGTGACTATTTTCACAGACCTGTGGACATGGACACTGAGCTCTCTCTGCTCATCTACACTATCAAGAATCTTACCAATAACCCAGTACTCTTCTTTCTGTTGCACCTTCCAAGCACAGTCACCTCACACTTTTTCACATTAAACTACATTTGCCACCTTTCTTCCCAGTTATGCATCGTATCTATATCTCTCTGTATCCTACAACATCCCACAGCACTATCTGCAAATGTACCAACATTAGTATCATCCGTAAATTTACTAACCCATCCTTTAAACCTTCATCCAGGTCAATTCTAAAATGACAAACAGCAATGGTCCCAAAATAGATGATTGCAGGACACCACTGAACTCCAGAATGCAAATTTTCCAACAACAACCACTCCGTTTTCTTTCAGCTCATGAGTATCTAATCCAAACCGCTAAATCACTCCCAATCACTTGCCTCCATATGGCATGCAATACCCTACCATGGGGAACTTCATCAAACGCCTTAGTAAACTCCATTTACAAACGTTGTAAACTCATCCACCTGTATGGTCACCTTCTCAAAGAACTCAATAAGTTCTGTTAGGCATGTCCTATCCTTCACAAAACCATGTTGACTATCCCTAATCAACTTATTCCTTTCTAGATGATTGCAAATCCTAATTCTTATCACCTTTTCCAACAGTATACCCACAACCGAAGTAAGGCTTACTGGTATATAATTACCAGGTCTGTCTCTATTCCCCTTCTTGAACAATGGAACAACATTTGCTGTCCTCCAGTCTTCTGACACTATTGCTGTAGACAATGAAGACATAAAATCAAAGCCACAGGCTCTACAATCTCCTCCCTGGTTTCTGAAATAACCGAGGACAAATCCCATCCAGTCCAGGGGACATATCTGTTTTCACACTTTCCAAAATTGCTAAAACTTACTCCTTGCGTAGCTCAGTCCCATCCAGTCTACAAGCCTGTATCTCGGTATTCTCCTCGACACATTGCCTTTTCTCAGGGTGAATACTTACGAAAACTATTCATTCACTGTTCCCTTGTCTCCTCTGACTCCACACACAGCTTCCCACTACTCTCCTTGAGTAGGCCTAATCTTACCCTAGTTATTCTTTAGCCTGATGTACCTATGGACAGCCTTAGTGTATTCCTTGATCCTATATGGCAATGACTTCTCATAACCCCTCCTGGCTATTCGTCACTTTTTATTTAGGTCTTTCGTGGCTTACATGTAACTTTCACACGCCAGAACAGAGCATTCATGTCTTATCCCAACAAAAGCCATTTCCTCTTGACAAGAACTTCAGTTCTTTACTAAACCACCACTCCCGCGCTGGACACTTTCCACCCTGCCTGACAGGTGCGTACGTATCAAGGAAACGTAGTCGCCTTACCTTGAATAAGCTCCACATTTCAATTGAGCTCGCCCCCTCTGTTCCTTCCACATCCCATGCATCCTTAATTTTGCCTAATCGCGTGATAATCGCCTTTCCACCAGCTATAACCCTTGCCCTGCGCAATACATCTCGCCCTCTCCATTACTAAAGTGAACATAAACAAATTATGGTCACTATCACTAAACTGTCGACCTCCCTCCCAATCTAACACCTGTCTGGCATCATCGCCCAGAACCAAATCAAATGTGGCCTGGCCCTTTTGGCCTGTCTAACATTGCGTCAGAAAACCCTCTTGCATGTATTGGACAAAAACTGAGCCATCTAAACTATTTGAACTATATTATTCTTAGTCAATATTTGGAAAGTTAAAGGCCCCCAAGACAACTACCCTATCACTCTTGCTCCTATTGAGAATCATCTTTGCTATCATTTCCATTGTATTTCTCGACATATTCAGAGGCCAATAGAAAACTCACAACAGGCTGACCACTTTTTTCTTATTTCTAACCTTAGCTCATACGACCTCAATAAATGAGTCTTCAAACATCCTTTCTTCCGCTGTAATACTGTCCATGATAAAATTCCACAACTCTCACCCCGCCCCTTTTGACCGCCATTTACCATCTTCCCTGTACTTACTGAAACATCTAAATCCAGGCAACTGCAATACTTCAAGTTCTCCCACCTTATTCTGGATGCTCCTAGTGTTGAAGTAAACACACTTCAAAACAATTTCTTGCTTTCTGGTGCCCTATTGCGATCTGGAAACCTCATTTCTGACGTCATTACTCTGGACGTCATGTACACCGGAACTACAATTTCGGTTCCCATTCTCCTGCTGTATTTATTTAAACCCTCCTGAAGAGCCCTAGCAATTTTCTCCCCCCAGGATATTGGTACCCCTCTCGTTCAAGTAAAGACCATCCTATTTGAATCGATTAAATCTACCCCAGAAAAATCCCCAATTATTCAGGAATTCATATCCTACTTCCTGCAACATCACTGCAACCACGTATTCAACTCCTCTCCTCACGAATACGTGACATGGCTAACAGACCAGAGATAGTAACTCTGCTTGTTCTAGCTTGAAGCTTCCACCCTATTTTCCTGATTGTGTGCCTCCAATCTCCATTTCTCTTCTTACTTATGCCATTAGTGCATATTTGCATCAAGACTTGGGGCAGCTCCTCCTCCCACTCAAGGATCCTGAAAACACGATCAGAGACATCACAAACCCTGGCACCTGGGAGACAACACACCAACGTGAGTCTCTCTCTTCCACACAGATCCTCCTATTTCCTACTAACTATGGAATTAGTAATGTTCTGCCCTTCTTCCCCCTTCTTTTCTGAGCAGAGTCCTGTGCTACTTTGACTACCTCTGGTAAATCGCCCCTCCAACAGTTTCCAAATGCTCTACTTGTTGTTGAGGGGAACAGTCAAAGGGAAACCTGTTGGTTTCCTTCCTGTCCGCTGACTGTAAACCATCCACCTTCTTCTAGTAACTGAGGTGCGACTACCTTCTTGTAACTACTCTCAGTAACCCCATTCGCCTCCCGAATGATCCAACTTTCATCCAGATCCAGCTCCCATTCTGGAATATGGATTTCGAGGATCTGCAGTTGGGTGCACTTCCCACAGATGCAGTCAGCAGGGACACTGGTGGTGACCCTTACCTCACACATTCTGCATGGGGAACATTCGACTTCCCTGACCTCAATTCCCACTGTTCTAAATTCCAAAGAGACGACTGAAAACTTAAAAATAAAACATAAAAGCTAGTCACCTTATCGGTCCAGCGCACAGAAACTTTATTTTTGGTTAGACAAGGTTGACGGGTGGAAAAAACAATGCGAGTAGTATTCCGGTAAGTAATCGCCTAAATATAAAGCCTCACTGACCCAGCAGGCCCTTGTCTGCAGCTGCTCAGCATGCACTCTGTCTGTACATGTGGTAATCTTTCATACTTTAAACTTAATCTTCCATTCAAGCACCTGGCATTCTCTGTCACAACTCCTACTACAACTGCCGCTAAAAAAATGTAGGAGTGAAAATATACATTCCAAAATTGAATTGTTTCAAAGCCAACCAACTCAAAGTTGCAACAGAATGAAGGAGCTGTTCCAATACGCAACATCCCAAAGCCAAATGTAAAATTTAACACAGGTTCGTACAGGCAGGAGAGATTGCGGATAGAAGACTCAGGTCAGAAACATCTGTTGAAGCATGGAGCATTTTCCATTTTGGAAAGGAATATTCAAGGCTATGCATGCTACCGTAAGGACAGACTGATGGGCAGGGGTGGCGTGGGGTGGGTGGCCCTGTTGGTAAGGGATGATATTCAGTCGCTTGCGCGGGGGAACCTAGAATCAGGAGATGTAGAGTCAGTATGGATAGAGTTGAGAAATTCTAATGGTAGAAAGACCCTCTTGGCTGTTATCTACAGGCCCCCAAACAGTAGTATGGATGTAGGCTATAAGTTGAATACGGAGCTGAAATTGGCCTGTCACAAAGATGTTACTACAGTTATTAAGGGGGATTTCAACATGTAGGTAGACTGGGAGAATCAGAATGGGATTGGACCTCAAGAAAGAGACTATGTGGAGTTCCTCGGAGATGGATTCTTTGAACAGCTGTTGAAGGAGCATACCAGGGAGAAAGCAATTCTGGATCTGGTATTGTGCAACGAACCAGAATTGATCAGGGACCTCGAAGTGAAGGAGCCATTTGGAGGTAATGAACATAATGCAATAAGCTTCAATCTGCAATTTGAAACGGAGAGGGTACAATTGGTAGTGACAATATTTCAGTTGAATAAAGGGAACTATGAAGCTATGAGGGTGGAGTTGGCCAAAGTTCAATGGTGCAATACCTTAGTAGGGATGACAGTGGAGGAACAATGGCAGATATTTCTGGGTATAATGCAGGAGATGCAGGATCAGTTCATTCCAAAAAAGGAAGAAAGAACCTTGGAGGAGGCTGGGTTGGCCGTGGCTGACGAGGTATGTTAAGAAACATATAAAGACAAAAGAGAAAAAAGTATAATATAGCAAAGATGTGTGGGAAAACGGAGGACTGCGAAGCTTTAAAGAACAACAGAGGATTACTAAGAAGGAAATTCACAGTGAAGAACTGAGGTACAAAGGTAAAATGGCAAAAATATAAAGGAGGGTAGTAAAAGGTTTATTAGGTATGTGAAAGGGAAAGAAATGGTGAAGACAAAAATTGGGCCCGTGAAATCAGAAACAGGGGAGTATGTAACGGGAAACAAAGAAATGGCAGAAGAGTTGAATTGGTACTTCAGATCTATGTTCACTTGGGAAGACTCAAGCAATCTCCCAGAGATAACAGTGGCTGAAGGACCTGAACTGAAGAGAATTTATATTTGTCAGGACGTGGTGTTGGAGAGACTGTTGGTTCTGAAGGCTGATAATTCCCCGGGGCCTGTTGGTCGACATTCCAGGGTCCTGAAGGAGGTGGCTCTAGAAATCGTGGATGTGTTGGTGATTATTTTCCAGCGTTCGATAGATTCATGATCAGTTCCTGCGGAATGGAGGGTGACTAATGTTGTACCACTTTTTAGAAAAGGAGCGAGAGAGAAAGCAGGAAATTATAGACCAGTTAGTCTGAACTCAGTGATGGGAAAGATGCTGGAGTCAATTATAAAGGATGGAATTATGACACATCTAGATAGCAGTAACTGGATAGGTCAGAGTCAGCATGGATTTATGAAGGGGAAATCATGCTTGACTAATCTTCTGGAAATTTTTGAGGATGTAACTCTGGAGATCGACAAGAGAGATCCAGTAGATGCAGTGTACCTGGACTTTCAGAAAACCTTTGACAAAGTCCCACATAGGAGGTTAGTGAGCAAAATTAGGGCGCATGGTATTGGGGGCAAAGTACTGACTTGGATTGAAAATTAGTTGGCTGACAGGAAACAAAGCTTAGTGATAAATGGCTCCCTGTCGGAATGGCAGGCGGTGAACAGTGGGACTGCAGCTTTTTACAATATATATTAATGATATAGAAGATGGTATTTATAGTGGCAATAGCAAATTTGCTGATAATACAAAGCTGAGTGGCAGGGTGAAATGTGAGAAGGATGTTAGGAAATTACAGGGTGACCTAGACAGGTTAGGTGAGTGGACAGATGCATGGCAGATGCAGTTCAGTGTGAATAAATGTATGGTTATCCACTTTAGTGGCAAGAACGGGAAGGCAGATTACTACCTAAATGGAGTCAGGTAAGGTAAAGGGGCAGTAAAAAGAGATCTGGGTGTTCTTGTACATCAGTCAATGACGGTAAGCATGCAGGTACAGCAGGTAGTGAAGGCACGACCTGCTCTTCACAAAACCGTGTTGACTACCCATAATCAGCGGTTTACTTTCTAGATGATTACAAATCCTATCCCTTTTAAACTTTTCCAGCACTTTACCCACAACAGAAGTCAAGATCACTGGTCTCAAATTACCAGGAATGTCCTTACTCCCCTTCTTGAGCAAGGGAGCATATGCTAAACCCCATTCTTCTGGCACTATTCCTGTGGACAATGACGACATAAAGATCAAAACTGAAGGCTCTGTAATCTCCTCTTTGGCTTCGCAAAGAATCCTAGGATAAATCACATCCGGCACAGAGGACTTATCTATTTTCTCAGTTTCCAGAATTTCTAACGCTTCCTCCTCCTTGAACCTCAATCCTATCCAGTCTAGTAGCTTATATCTCGGTTTTCCCTCAGTTTTTTTTTCACGTGAATGCTAATGAGAAATAATCATTTAGCATGACCCCGTCTCTCCTACCTCCATATTAAACTTCACACTTCTAGCCATGATTGGCCCGAATCTTACTCTGGCCATTCTTTTATGACTGATATAACGAAAGAAAGACGGAGAGTTTTCATTGAGCTGTCCGCTAATGATTTCACGTGTCCCCTCCTGGCTCTTCTGAGTACTTTCTTGAGGTCTTTCTTGGCTAACCTGCAAGCATCCTAACCAAGCCTTCACGTCTCATCCTAAAATAAGCCTCCTTCTTCCTCTTGACAAGAGCTTTATTTTCTTTAGTAAACCTGGGTTCCCGCACTCGACAATTTCTTCCTTAGTTTGTGAAGCTTCTACTCCATCAGGTTAAAAGGCGCTAAATAAGCAATGTGAAAGAAAAATGCAAACAAATAATGAACAGAAAGTAATCAATTCAAAACATATTGTGTAGTGTTGATGCACTCCCCAGCCCCTGCAGTGCCCACATGTCTCGAAAGATACATTCCCTCTCAATGGACACCCACGTGCAGATATAACACAAAGAAGACAAGACAGGCACAATGAAGATAAAAACAATGACTGCTGATGTTGGAAACCAGATTCTGAATTCGTGGTGCTGGAAGAGACAACAGTTCAGCCAGTATCCGAGAAGCAGTAAAATTGACGTTTCGGGCAAAAGCCCTTCATCAGTGAACCATATACACAACCTGCTACCAGTACCAGTTAAAGGTCTCTTTGGCCTGATCCAGGAACAAATCGATATCGGTGCCATCTAATCGGTCCACCTCTCCCCATATTAGGTACCCATAAAACAGGAGCATGGGGTGAAAGAACAAAACATAAAAGTGGCCGCTGCAAAAACTAAATAGGGGAAGCAAATGAAAAAATCTCAATAATATTGTGCAAAAGAGTTTTGTTAAGCCAACAAGGACTAAGTGTGGCTTGGCACACTGTACTTGCTCAGGTTACATAGGACATCTGCGAGCAGCACTCTCCAACTCCGATCCTGATGGAAAACGGAAGGACCCCTAAATTTTAATCACATTTCTGTGGACCTACAATCATGTATAGGCCAGAAATCTTCCTTCCCTGAAGGTTATGAATAAATCGCAATTTTATTATGATAATTGTCAGAGATTACATGGTGAGAAATGGGTCTGGGTGGGTTAATCTTCGGGGGGTTGGTGTGGACTTGTTGGGCCAAAGGGCCTGTTTTCACAGTGTAGGGAATCTAATCTAAAGGGGCAGCACGGTGGCTCAGTGTTTAGCAGTGTTGCCTCACAGCACCAGGGACTCCGGTTTGATTCCAGCCTTGGGCGACTATCTGTGTGGAGTTTTCACATTCTCCCCATGTCTGCGTGGATTTCCTCCGTGTGCTCCGGTTTCCTCCCACAGTTCAAAGATGTACAGGTTAGGTAAATCGGTCATGGTAAATTGTCCATAGAGTTAGGTCCATTAGTTAGGAGGAATTGGATTCGGTGGGTTACCATTCGAAGGGTCAGTGTGGACTAGTTGGGCTGTTTCAACACTGTAGGGAATCTAATCTAATTTAATTTAATTATTAGACTGGCTAATGATACCAAATTGTTTGCATAGAATTCAAATTTCACCATCTGTCTTGGCAGGATTCAAATACCTATCCCCAGAACATTAGCCTGGGGTTCTGGAGATACTAGGCAAGTGATACTTCGGCTTACAGCATCACCACGATTTGTGGAATGTCTAAAGCTGGGCAGCATTGAGGGAAATCTTCGAGCTCTAAGTACGGGAGGGTAACCAGAACTGTGAAAGGCTCATGCTAGTGAGCTGTGAAAGGATTTGTTGAAAATGTCTTTGCAGTCCACGGAAAAGATTGTGAAAGACCTCAGTTAAGTAGAAATTGAACAGTTCAGCTGGGAGTGACAATGATGTGAAAAAGAGGATATGAAAAAGGATAGTGTTGGCGAACAGGTTGAAAATTAGTTTTACTATTGTAAGATCTAACTAAGACAGTTGTATCTCAACTTTATTACACAAAAGAAAGGAAATCTATGTTCTAATAATAACAGAAACTACAATGCTGCTGTTTAATGTGAATGTGAATAATGGTAAAAGACAAAGTCAGTCCTGTCTGACCGGACCATAGTGCTGCTCTCTCACTAGAGTAAGACTACTGGTGGAGGTTAACCGAAGGGTCAATGTGCCTCAAGCAAGTGATGAGGACGAGAGTGAGAGCCCTTCATGGTACCTTCCAGCTAGTGTGGAATTGAAACAATGTTATTGGCATTATTCTGCATTGCAAACCAACTGAGCAAACTAGCTCCCATAATAAATAATCACCATGGTCCGCACATGGAAAACTGAACATTTGGGCTTGTAAACAAACACCAAAAGCAACAAGACAGTAGAGACAACACGTAGGCGGTCAAATAATGCATTGCCAGTTATTGCCTGGAGATTGTGTTTGGAATCTGAGGAAATCTAGTTATAAATCCCCTTAGGGATTTATGCCCTTTCACTGAAGATCTTGAAGACAGTGTGACACATGCACTCACACACACTCTCAACTTCTCACAGAGCAATGTCAAACAACTCACACACAGACACTAAATCTCACAAAACATGACACAGAAACACTCTCAAACCCACAAGCACACTCAATCATACATATATACATACGCTCACATATTCTCAAAGCAATATATTCATACCCACACAAATGTGCACTCACACTCGAATATTCCTCTCTACATCCATTTGAGAAAAGTATCCATCAGACTCAGACACACCCACACAATCCCATGCTCATGCACACATATAACGATAGCCATACCCTCACACAAGCACACACACTCCCTCTGACCCACTCAGACACAGAAATATAATGGGTGAATTACTCCATCCAGGAGGTTTATTCTACTGATAATATGCTTTGTAAAGTAATTTTAGAAAGTGCACAACTTGAAGCTACAGGAGGATTGCGTAACTTTTTCAATGTTAATTTAGTGGTGGGAATGGCCCTGCTGTTATTCCAGAGATCCAGATAATGTTCTGGGTAACCAGCTTTGAATACTGCCACGGCAGGTGGTGGAATTTGAATTCAATAAATATTTGACATTAAGAATCTAATGATGACAATGAATCGATTGCCAGGAAAAACACATCTGCTTCAATAATGTCCTCCAGGGAAGGGAGCTGCTATCTTCCCTGGTCTGGCCAACCTGTGATTCCGACCCACTGCAATGTGAATGACTATTAATTATCCTCTGGCCAATGAGCCAGAAATGCTGACTAGACAGCAACAGTCTCATCCAGTGAATGAATAACGTTTAAAAAAATCTGTTTTAGAGATGACTCCAGGATAAAACTCTGAGACAGATTCTGAACAAGGCCCTACAATTACAATTCAATTTTGACTGCAATGCCATCTTTTGTGTTTTCCTACTGCGCTGTTTGTTTGAAGTATGGACAGTTAGGCAAACACTACTTTAGGCATTTGATTATCTCTACGCAGTAGCTCTAAACATTTATGCAAATTTGCATCTTAGTCAATTGAGACATGCAGATAATTTCTAACAACATTCTCCAAAACAAACTTCTGTGAAGAAAACTTGACATTTCTGCAATACAAGAATATATGAGTGATAACAACTTTTGACACGTTTGATCCTATCTGGTGTTAAGAACCTCAGAGTCAAACTGAAGCCTCATCTGTTACTGCACCCAGTTTGCCATTGTACCATTTAGCTTTTATTATCCCTTCTCACTCTAACATCCAAAATCATCAGTACAAGTCCCACTCTATTTCATTTGCAGGAAGCTGAGAAATGATAGCCTTCAAAGTGTGAGACATGTTTTAATCGACAAAGCGACATGTGATTCCGAAGAAATTAGTCAGTCAGCTATTTAGGTTTGTTAACGGTAACCATTTCATGTTAGCACAGCACTGACATTGACTTTATAAGTAGGAAGACACAAAAGAGAGTTCGAACTTGGGAATCCGTGTCCATTTGAGTACAGTATAGATTCACCAGAATGATAGCTGGACAGTAAGTACTTCATAGCGAGAGACTGAAATGACACAGAACTAGGTCTGCATTCCTGAATTTTGGAAATGAAGAAAAACAATTGAAATTTTGAAGAGAATAATGGACTTTGTTCTGATCGAAAGAAAAAGGCTTCTTCCTGCTTCCAGATGGGAAATTAAAATCATCATCTTAAAGTCTGACAATATTCTGAATCCATTTCAGAGTTTTGAACATATACTTATTACATTAACACATAGAAATTCTTAACACACCAGATATATTTGTGGAGAGATGTAAATTATATTTATACTCACACATTGGATTATGAAATTTCTGGCTGGTTGTCATTTGTTGCCCATATGTAGCTGATCCTGAGGAAGTGTCAGTGAGCTGCCTTCCTGAACTGCTGTTATCCATTTGGGGCCGGTAAACCCACAAGGATGGAAGGGAAGGAGTTCCATGATTTTCAACCAATGGCACTTGTGGAACCAACATGTTTTTCCAAGTTAGGGTGGAGAGTGGCTTGATGTGAAATTGTCAACTAGTGGAGTTCCCATGTATCTGCTGTGCTAGGCATTCTAGATAGTCGTGTCGTAGGTTCTGGATGCAGCTCTTTAAATAACTTTGGTGAATTTCTGCAGTGCGTCTTATCTATGGTACATGCTGATGCTACCGAGCATCGGTGATGGAGACAGGGATATGTGTGATTGTTGTGCTGAGCAATTTGCACTACAAGCTTATTCGAGCTACGAACGAAGAGGTCATCTTATCCAGATACGATCTCATGCTGTTTTTTGACAATTTGCGTTGCATTAGAGGATTTATTTCTTGAAGACTTTTATCTTGAACAAAAAACACAGAAAGTTGTAGAAATACTCAATCGGTCGGAGAGAATACATGCAGACCAAGAGTTTGAGTCATTCTTTGTCTATTAGAAAAGCAGTGTTGTCATGTTGCTAATTCCTCTTTTTCCTCTTGGTCCATTCCGTGAACTCTTCATCCCATTATCTGCTGTGTCTATTGTTGGTTATCAGTTACTTGTATTTATTCATCAATTGTATTAATTTTGTAACTGGATATTTCACAGTATACTTTAACTGGTCTCTGAAGTTTTTCTGTGTCACCACATAAATAAATGCATTTGTGAAGCAACTTAGGTTCCGCAGCATAAATGCAATTCGTACAAAGAGACGTAAAGCAGTGCCATTCAAAATGTAAAGAGCATTAAAGTAATATAAAATACACCCCAACCAGAGAAGTATGAAACTCGCAGATAGGGCAAAGAGTAATACTACAGATTTCTTTCGGCTCTCTATGTCTGGGTCATTCTCTACTTTTGTCTGACCCCTCAGTGTCTTACGCACATTAATGGCCTCAAAGATATGCCTGACAGTCAGAATGTTGATAAAGAGAACAAAACAAAATGGGAACATTGGCGTTAAAAATCGTTCAAAATATCTAAAACTTATCCACCGACTGTCATTATAATAACTGAACCTTACATGACAGTACCATGGAACATTGTTATTGATCTTTTGAGGTTTAAATTTAAAGTAGGTGGGAATATTCTTTAAGGAAAAGAAAATGGAGATTGTTGCTAGAACCGTCATTGCAGTTTTTTCCGTGCAATAGCTAGTTTTCATCTGATGAAAACAAATAGCGACAAATCGATCAAAAGTGAAAGCAACAGTGAACCAGACAGAACAATCAATGGTCAAGTTGCACAGGACAGCGGTAACGCTACACACAGGAGTGATATCCAGGAAACATGTTGGATAATAAATTAGATTAGATTAGATTACTTACAGTGTGGAAACAGGCCCTTCGGCCCAACAAGTCCACACCGACCCGCCGAAGCGCAACCCACCCATACCCCTACATATACCCCTTACCTAACACTACGGGGAATTTAGCATGGCCAATTCACCTGACCCGCACATCTTTGGACTGTGGGAGGAAACCGGAGCACCCGGTGGAAACCCACGCAGACACGGGGAGAACGTGCAAACTCCACACAGTCAGTCGCCTGAGGCAGGAATTGAACCCAGGTCCCTGGCGCTGTGAGGCAGCAGTGCTAACCACTGTGCCACCGTGCCGCCACAAAGTTGTCTAAATTTAAAAAGTGTGACAAATAATGCAATGAACAGCAGATCAGATGTTGCCATGGCCACCATATAGCGAGTGCTGCAACCTGAAAGACCACACTTGTCTCGAGCTAAGGTTATAATCACCAAAACACTAACTGCAAGAGAGAGAAAGGAAAAAAAGAGACTTGAAGTTACTAAGCAATCATTTTCTGTGCTTGAGCCTAGACTTAAGTAATGGCACAATGATATGAACTTAAAAGAATATTAACCACAGCAGCAAATTCTGTCAAAATGAATCATTTGCAATTTTAAAATGCATAGGGCAGAACATGAGCGGCAAATTGCTCACAGAAACATAGTTATGTAATCCATTTTGGGGGGTTAGCAGAAGTTAATTTCACCTCCTTTGAAGGTAACTCGGAATGCCTGGAGTTTCCCATAAGACCACAACATCGACACACAGACACCTGGGATCAGTAAAACGAATTATGGGAGACACCGAACACATTTCTGCGCTTAGTTTTGTGGCCAAGACTTACCAATGACCAGACCAAGCGAGTTGTGATCTCACTGTATATTGGCACATCCTCTTCATTAACTAATACATCATTATTAGTGTGGAACATTGTGCAATCACAAGAACATGTCTCTGAATTGAAAATTAAAGTAGAGGGAAGTGCATTGTAGAGGTTGCTGCAGATTTTGAGTTGCGGGATATGACGTTGAAGACTTGTGGCAGAGATATCTGACAATTGAGATGATAGACCGTGTATCGTTTAACTATCTTCAGGTTGAAACTGGAGAGAGTTGTCATCTCATGGAGTTTACTATTTGAGAACTCCATTATTGTGAACGTTTATTTGTAATCAATGTGTTTTATAAATGAATATTTTCTTTAAGGAATTAAAATTTAACTGTAAAAGTACGTGTGACTAATTGAGGAACAGATAACCAATCCTTCCATAAATGCAACTCAAACCATCCTGAGTTTTGATGTGGAGGTTCCGGTGTTGGCCTGAGATGGACAAGGTAAAAAATCACAAAACACTAGGTTGTAGTCCAGCAGGTTTATTGGGAAATATAACTTTTGGAGCACCGCTAACTCATCGGGTAGTTTCTTTCTCCAAATAAAAATGTGGGGCTCTCACCTGGTGTCATGAAATTTTAAACTTAATCCTGAGTTTGGCGGACGACAGAATTAGCATGTGGTCGTGTTGGAAGGTCAATGGATATGGTTGAAATAAGCATAACGAGTGACAGAGTACGAGCTTCCAGCAGAGTCAGAACGCTTATCATTATCACACGAAAAGATGAGAAATGCTCACAGTTCTGGAAATTGAATTTGTGACCTGTTCTCGTGACACAGAGTATGCAGCTGTTTTGAGACTATAAGGGACTTTGTGATCCAAATACAAATACTTTTCAATTCGGTATCGCTAACAAATTGATTGTGGGAAGCTTATGAATTATAGATTCAATAATTGTTCGTCCAAATCTACCCAGATGCATATGGGAAATTGTGTCAATATTTCCAGGTTTATTTCCAGCAATAATTCATTCTGATTAACGAACAGTTAACAAGTTCGTGCAACCATGACCGATAACTTGTTCTAACCTTGCCGGAAGATCAATCAGTACCAAAAACATCATTATTACTGTACCATTTTCAAATTATGAGAAATATCACATCTGTTAATCTGCAACAGGTCATTTTACTTTATATACTGAGCACTAACTGTACACAACCAGCTGTGAAGAGTTTGTTATTGGTAATCCACAGTCCCCTTTCAAACTAAATTGACAGCAGCATCAGTGGACAGGACAGATACGAGGAATTTAATATAAATTAATCAAAGAACAAACAAAGAATAAAGAAACTTTACAGCCCAGGAACAGGCCTTTCTGCCCTACAAGCCTGAGCCAATCCAAACGTACTGTATAAAACTGTTGTTCAATTCCTAAATATCTGTATCCCTCTACTTCCTATCTACTCATGCATTTATCCAGACGCATCTTAAACGAATCTACCGTGCCTGCCTCTACCACTTCTGCTGGCAACGCATTCTAAATGCCTACCACCCCCTGTGTGAAGTACTTGCCGCGTGTATCCCTCTTAAACTTTCCACCTCTTACCTTGAAAGTGGGACCTCTCATTACTGAACCCTCCACCCTGTGAAAAAGCTTGTCTCGAGCCACCCTGACAACACCCTTCATGATTTTGTAAACCTCAATCAGGTTTCACCTCAATCTCCTTTTTTCGAATGAAAATAAACCTAACTTCCTCAACCTTTCTTCATTCCTCGCATCTTGCATACTAAGCATCATCCATGTAAACCTTCTCTGCACACTCTCCAAAGCGTCCACATCCTTTTGGTAATGTGGCGACCAGAAATGTACACAGTATTCTAAATGCGGCTGAACCAATGTCTTGTGCAATGTTAACATGACTGGCTAGCTCTTATCCTCAATACCCCTTCCAATGAAAGCAAGCATACTGTATGCCTTCTAAAGCACTCTATCCACCTGTGCAGCCACCTTCAGAGTACAATGGATCAGCATTCCCAGATATCTCAACCTATCAACTTTTCCCAAGGCTCTTCCATTCATTGTATAATTCGCTGTCGAATTTGTCTTGCCTAAATGCATCACCACACATTTGTATGGATTGAAAACCATCTGCATCTTTTCTGTCCAAATCTCCAGTCTATCTATATCCTCCGTATCAAGCATTGCATGATTTATAGTATTATGGTCATCGTTCCCACTGCAGTCAGATATTCCATTTTATTCAATTCTAAATTCAGAGATTTTCCTATTTATGCACGATCACTGGAATAAGTTGTTCCTTTCCATCTAATTCTGGATGAAGGGCTTATGCCAGAATTTCGATTCTCGGATGCTCCCTGACCTGCTGTGTATTTCCACCGCCACAGTCTCAACTCTGATCTCCAGCATTTGTAGTCCTCCCTTTCTCCCTGTGTCAGATATTTCCCAGCCAGCGGTGTTGATGCAGCAGCCCTGATATTTGGAATGCACTGTAGGAATGTTCAACTCGGTGATAGCGCTACTGCAAATATTTATAATCGTCTAAACTGGCAGCAACACATCCCTTCCATTGGACCTGACTCCCACTATGAACATAATTTCCATCTCTCAAGATCCGCAAATCATTCTGGGATTACACAGCACCTCATTGTGACCTCCAGTGAAACAGCTCACATTGATACAGTGATTGAATCAACGTGGAAAATTTCATCGCAGCAAAATGAGCGGAACATTCTGAACTGCTTTGTATTGGGTCAATTTCCTGAGTGACCATCCTCAACCAGTACATAGTTATGTATACCTTCACAAAAAGTGAACGCAGGCGAGCAGACAGTCCCATCCTTCTGCTTGCAAGGAAGATATGATCACATTTCTTGGAGGGAAATTTTCTCAAATTGACTCTTGAGATCTAGAACCGCATTGATGTAACTTCAGTAAGTAACATTGTAACGGTTGGGATTTATATTTACATGAATCTTTCGCTGTGGTGTAAATCACAATGAATGATTGGACAGACATCCTGTGTGACAATCAGTGCAGTGATGGTCCACTCCATGAGGCAAACAGCAGCATGCTCCATCAGGGTCGACAGATGATTTATATTCATCCAGCAGTGTGCTGTTAATGGAATATGAATCAACTGATGACGTTGATATAGAATCCAAATTGTCGATTATCTCAGTGTTGACCATCAGGTCAACTGGAGGTCGCAACAGCAGGGTAGACTTTCACTCGATGTGGCCGGACATTGTTGGTCATGAATGGAAACTCAGAGCAGCACAATATCAAATGTCCTAAACCAAATATCAGTCCCCACACGGAGAAAGTGAGGACTGCAGATGCTGTAAATCAGAGTGGAGAATGTGCTGGAAAACACAGCCGATCAGGCAGCATCTGGCCTCTGCTTCAAGGATGTAGCATGAACTGCTGCGTCTTTCATCAGTGAAAAAAAATCGAGTTGTACCACCAAATCTCCATCATCTTGAGCCTTCTGGACCACGTATATTAACATAGATTTAACAAAGTTGATGGAGTACTGCACTCTATGCTCTGACACTGGCCTCTTAGAGATTTGGTCTAAAAATATATGTGGGGTATTTATGTCCAACGTAACTATGCGAACAAGATGACAATATCAATATTAAGCATTATAATAAAATGCAAATATAAATTGATAGCCAAAAACAAATAATACTCCCACATGAACGCCCATATGAGGAACTTCACATCAACCATTATCATTTAGGGATCATCAAAGGATAACAGCCACAAAGGGCAAATTTCAAACATCCTTTTGGATAAAGTTGTTTAATCCTGTGTGGGAGAGCTATTGCCACAACACTCCAGATCTCAGTGTTTGTCCTATTTAACTCTGCACCACAATACCGTGCCTTTATTTTAATAAATGGCAATGCACATGTGTCTTTTTTTGGCAATCCAGTAATTCATTATACATCATAAATGAAACCTTGTGTTCAACAATCCTCTCAGCAATCTGTGCTCAAAATACCATGTCCGCACACTCACTGTAAAAACACCCAAGATGGTCAAAGCATTCTGTATGCTGTCTCGCACTTTATAAATGGCAAAACATTCATGTTTTTGACAAATAATTCAGTACATATCATAAGTGAAATCCTGACTCAACAACCCAGGCAGCGATTTGTCTTCACAAGTAACATGTCTCTCACATCGGCCGACTGCCAAAAACACACAGCACAGTTGAAGCCATCCGTGCTGACCATTCCATAAAGACCTGCTCAACCCAACCATTACCCACATTGTATCTGGGTTCCCATTTGGAGCAAGCTGCCTGAGCAAGGTCCACCAACACAATCCCTTTACAACAAGGAATGGGGAAGACCAGGTGTCACTGAGAGCTGGGTTGTTACAAAAACTCTCTGACCAATAGCAGTTTTTGAACACCCACTGAGAGACAGCAGTCTTGCTAAACATTTCTAGATCAGCCAGTGCTGGTGTTCAGCCAAACTCCATCAATGTGGTCACAGTGCAAACGCATTCTGCACAGTATAGAGAAACAGACAATGCTGCATATTACTGAGGAGCCTCCTAATGAAAATCCTCTTCACTTTAAACTCAGTAAGTGAGGACATCATTGTCTGTAATCGTATTTGCCTTACTAAATAAAACACTTATTAGTCATCTTATGGAAATAAGTACAATTTAATGCAGAGATTTTTACAACTTTAGTTGTTACAAGACTTACCAGGAATGCCAACAACAGTAAAGATGGTGTAGTATACTTTTTCGAACATTGTCATTGGAATAGGCAGTTTATTATTTATGAAACAACCACTCCCTTTCTGCTGCCGACAACCTGTTGGAGTTGGATGATTCTTTCAGAACTGGATGAGTCTTATTTTATATAATTTGGTATCACCATTGGGAAACTGTAATTACTCTTCGAATTTTTAAAAATGATTGTTAACATTAAGAATACAACAACATGTTTATTTTCAAATGTTATATGATTGAGATTTCAGTCTGTAATTGAATACCCCAAAGACTGTATTAGACTGCTCCTATGAGGTCTCAAATGTTAATTGCAACTTATCTTCAAACAAGCATAACTACATTATCTCACCCACTATCAGTCCCATCAATCTCCAAATATCTTTTGGTATTCTTTTAACTAATGACCTTCATTTTGCTGAGGCTATTCAGTCATTTAATATCTCATGTTGTACAGCTCCTTGACAGCTGTTTTACTGACACTTATCTCGCTGCTATCCTTCTTCATGCAGTTATATAACTCACGTGGGCAATTCTACCCATGAAGGAGCACTCAAGTGCAGAAGCTGAAGCTCGTACAGACCACAACAGCTGGAATTTAAGCGAGATTATATTTTCTCAAAAAAGTACAAAAGATAATTTAATTCAGCATGATACGTTCAGAAGTCGAGAGCGTCAGAATCATTTGAACACAAAAGAGCCTTTAGCCCGTCTAGTTTGTCCCATCAAAATGGCACTAAATCGACATCAGTCCCACTTTTTAACATTTGGCCCATAGCCTTGAATGTTATGGCATTTCAAGTGCTTTATCCAAGTTCATTTTAAACATTGAGAGCCTTCCCATTTCACGCACCCTACCTGGCAGTCCATTGCAGGCCCCTACAATCCTGTGGGTGAGAAGAGTTTTCCTCATGTCCCCTCTCAACCTCCTGTCTTTGATCTTAACATTATGCCACCTTGTTATTCACACTTTTACTGAGGGGAACAGCTGCTTTATATTCCCGCTGTCTGTGTCCCCTGTAGTCTATATACCACTACTTCTGTTCCTAAAATAAGCAGTCCAAGCTGATCCAGCCTCCCTTTTCACAGCTAAATTGCTGCAGCCCAAGCAACATTCCGGTGAATCTCCTTTGCACTCCCTTCAGTGCAATCATATCCTTTCAATCATGCAGTGACCGTAAACAAATTCCAACCGTGGCAGAACCGACGTTTTGTACAACACCAACAGTACCTCCCTGTTCTTATCTTTAATATGTATCCTGTTTGCCATCCTATCAACCCGCTGAAACTGTCCTGCGATGTGGAGGGATCTGTTGACAAATACCTCAATATCTATCCTGTCATGTGCTTTCCAGTATCATTTCATTAATTGAGCATTCCCTATCTTGTGACTCTACCAAAGTGCATCACTTCTAATTTATTCGAGTTAAATTTTACCAGCCAATGATTTGTCCATCTGACCAATCAGTTCTTATCCATCTGTCAAGGAAGACATTTTTCATCATTCACGACCTGGTCAATATTTGTTCCTTCTGCAAGCATACCTATCATCACCAACATGCTCCCGCCACAGATACAGGCATGTACTCTCATCAATAGTATTTATGAACATTGAAAACAATATGGAACCTGATATGGATCCCTGTGTCATGCACTGGACACGAGCCTCCATGTGCATGAACAGTCTTCTATAAAGACTTTTTTTCTACTCTGACTAAGCCAAATTTGGAGCAAATTTTTCAACTTACACTGTATGCCGTGTGCTTTTATCTTCCTTATCAATCTCCCATGTGGGATCTGACAAAGGTTTTGCTGAAATCCATATAAACCACCAATTGTCTTTCCTTCATCTTAAGATCTGGCCACATCAACAAACCTACCAGATGTGTTAGTCATGATCCTTATTTAAAAAGCTCTGTTGACTAACCTATTATTTTCTAATTAGGCAGCTTGGTGGCACAGTGGTTTGTACTGCTGCCTCACAGTATTAGGGACTCGGATTTGATTCCAGCCTCGAGTGATTCCATCCTCCAGATGCTTCACGTTTCTCCCACAGCCTAAAGATGTGCAAGTCAAGTTAATTCACCATGGAAAGACACCCTTCGTATTCAAGGATGTGTAGGCTCGGTGCATTAGTCAGGGGAAATGTAATGTTGGGGAATGGATCTGGATGGGTTTATGCTTTAGAGGTTCAGTGTGGATTTGCTGAGCCAAATAGCCTGTTTCTACACTGCAGGGATTCTGTGACGTGGATATCGAAAGTTTCCCCAATACTTTCCCTAACACTGATGGGACACTCTTATTCCTAATCAATCTCTTCCAGCCTTCTTGAAAAGTGGAACGACATTAGCTGTCCTCCAGTAGTCTGGCGCCTACTCTGTGGCTGGACAGAAATGAAAGGTTTGGGTGAGAGTCACCGTAACTTGCTCCTTCTCTCCTTGGTCACAACTCCCCTGCACCTCAGGATTTGCTTTCTTTTAGCTCCCCAACCTGCAATATGAGTGTGTATCAGTTTTAAATCTGTTCAACAGATACTAAGACCGAGGTTTTGTTTCTTGTTTGCATTTTTCTTCGCAATGCTGTTCCCATCCACATTGAGGTGAGGCAACATGTGTTCCTTCAACACTGGGTTTCGAATTCCAGCATTTCAGATCAACACCTTCCAAAATCGTTTACGATGTAAGGGAGAGAAAGTTCTTGAAAAAACAATCATAATGAATAAAAATGTCTGTGGTATTTTTCATAGACACAACCATAGACATGTCCGTGTACGTGCACATACACTGCACATGACTCACGCATCACACATACCTCACACACACACACCATACATACCTCACATACATTTCTCTCATTCTACCTTTCTGTAAGTAATTTAATTAGTAATCGACCCGGGTTCATTTCCCGCTGCAGGCATCTGTGGAGTTTACATATTCTCCCCATGTCTGCATGTGTTACCTCCAGGTGCTCCGATTTCCTCCCAAAGTCCAAAAATGTGCATGTTAGGTGAATTGGCAATGCTAACTTGCCCGTAGCTTTAGGTGAAGGAATAAATGTATGGGTATGAGTCTGGGTGCTTGGCAGGTAGGTATGGATTGTTGGGCTGAAGGGCCTGTTTCCACACTGTAAGTAATCTAAGTAAAGAGCTTACTAAAGAGTTCTGCTCATTTTCTGAGAAGCCCCTGTTTCTCCTTTACTTCTCATGCGACATTTTCTTAATTTAAGATTTCGCTCCACGTGACCCCAACCATGCTTTCTGCATTGTGCTTCAAATATTTTATCTACGGAATGTCATTAAATCAGCAATTTAAATACAAGGTATTGACACAACCTAAAAAATTAGACCTTTCAATACACATTTTTAACAAGACCTCCACTTTAATCAATCTAAGTGCAAGTAGGTCATCTAGTGACTTTTTGGTTGTGACAGAAATTATCAACTACAGCCTATTTCAACACCTGCTGAACTGTAATGTTTCAAAGCAGTTAGCGATCTGTTTGTTTTACATACTAACTGCCTTATATACTCTGAAATAAAACTTGGGCAATGCAGAAGGTTTGTTCCCGAATTTTTCTTCGACGTCTTCATTCCACCAATGAATTGGAAAATGATGATAAAATGTACGTTTGTCAATTGTATGTGTTGACTTATAAAATAGCGCTATTGCAGAAGAGGGCCATCAGCAAAAATGAATACTCTAAATCACAACTACTCCTATTTCCAAACCCATGGCCTTGAATGCTTTGCCATCTCAGGTGGTTATCCTCATCCATTGTTTGAATGGTGTGAGGTTTCCCATCCCGACTAGACTCCCAAGCAGAACATTCCAGACCTCAACACTGGCTGAAAGAAAATTGTCCTCAGAACCATCTGAACCTCCTGCCTTTTGTGACTGGTTTACATGCTGGATTACACAGTTAATGCATTATATTTAATTATTGTCTTAGTTATTGGTTTGGTACAATCAAATGTAGCTGTATCTCAATGCTATGATAACTATTATCAACGTAGCATCACATGCCTCACAAATTTTATACCTCACTTGATTGGATTGATCACATTTTACCCCCTTGCCTCCCATTCGCTTTGATCTTACTGCTCAATGCTGTGTCTGTCAGACAAATTCTCAGTGCTTTTTGAACTCGCAAAAGACTCCGTTTTGGCAAAAAGGCAGAAAGAACTGAATGGCAGTAAGGTGAGGAACCGGAGAGAGTCTATTCTCCTCCTCTTCTGTATCTCTGGCAGTTTCATCCTGTTATGATTGCTGTTTCTGGTAACATATCTTTCTGTATGAAATACAAAAGTGAATTATTTCTCGCATTTCATTGACAATGGTTCCAATTGCAACCTGGAAGTAAACGGGTATATGCTTCAGATGTTGGGTTTCTGTACATACTCATGTATTTATGCAGGGTCCCAGAATAAGTTCGGAAACTAGTTAAGGAGTGGGATTAAATTTTCCATCAGTTTCATTGAGTGGATTTTAATCCTTTAATAGATCTTTGGCATACATTCTGCATCACAAAGCTGAAGTGTTATTCTTTGAATAACTTTAAAGTATTTGATTTCCACTAAATTGCAAATATATTGTGTCTGAGTTACACTCAGTACATATCACCTCCTGTGGGTGCAATAAATTCTCTTCAGCAGGGTGGCATTCACGTCACAGTCCATCAGAGGCTGCAGAGGAGCTGACAGTGTAAACTGACTCAATCAAATTTGCGTCATAATAGCCATTACACCGCCATGATTACACGTGGACAGATATCTGAATATTCAAGTATCTATGAAATTTTAGAAATACAGGTTGTTCTATTATAATGCGAGTTTTGTCAGTGTAAATTCACTGTCATGCTATTAATGAATTGGGGGCACTGTTTCTAAAGTGCAAACTTTTAAAACGTGTATTGACTGTAACACAATTACATTACCAACACTTTAAGTACTGTTTTGAAAGTGTGATTCTTGTATAGAATCGGGTTGTACAAGAACAAAACCATCGTGATGTGGGAGAACTACCTGTAAAGGAAACTTGGTGCGTCTAGTGGATTGCTCCAAATGGCAGTTACAGAATAAAAACATGTCTTCAGTTGTGAATATCCAAATGTAAAATCAATTTTGTGCACAGTCATGGCCATTGAGAGGTTTCTGTCCAGTTCTAGCTGTGGACAGAATGCCCAGATACTCCGATGGAAGAAACAATTGTTACCACAAGACGGACTGGAGGTTCATACCTGGATCATGTGGACTTTCTCGTGAAGTTTATGCTGAGGGAATTGGAAGTTGAAATTGCTGATGGAGGGTGATAACTGGTGGCAAGAAGAGCCTGAGAGATAGATGCATTTTCTATGGCAACGATTCTTCTCATAAGTGGCTACTTGAAAACCTAGCAGCAATCTTCCCTTGTCTAAAGGAATAAATTATTTTATTGCACATTGGTATTTCTTGCCAATTGTACTGGCGTGCACAAAGTGAAAATCTAAAACAAAATATTTCTTTTTCAACAATGCACAATTATAGATAGTAATTATATTGAAATAAATATTTAAAAATTGAACACAACGAAGAAATTTGACCATTTAATAGACAGACTGTAATTATATTACAATTAAAAAAACAAATAATATGAATTTAAGGAATAACCAAACTCCCCACTGGTAATCAGTGGCCCGTTATCTATGACCAACACTTCCAGGATTCTGTGCGTTGCAAAAAAAAGCATGCAGATTTTCTGTTTTCATCTCAGTGTTTAACGAATGGACCCTATGGACATTTAGCCACTTTGGGTAGGGATTTACCATAACTAAGAAGATTGGACCTATTTAAGCAGCTGAACAGACGGCATGCTACCGAAGGAAAGGTTTACCCAATCATTACCACAGATGTAGTGGAGCTGTTGGTTGAAATTTGTGCCCGTGTCAGCACTCTGGGCACTGCTGCACCAACATGGCTATGTCTGCATTCAATCCTGGCCACTGGAAATAACTCCTCAGCACCTTTGCGTTTTTCATCCTTCTGATGGATTTCAGCCAGTGGCGGTCTTTGGTCAGAGAGTCACTCATGCTCCCCCTAACAATATTCCATTCCCAACCATGAGCTGGTCTGTCTGAGTCACAGGCAGTCCGAATGGAATTATACAGACTAAAGGCAGGGCTATGGACTGAGCCAACTGACCAGCCACGATCTCACTGAATGGAGTAAGAGCCTCAATAGCCTTGTTCTATAACAAAATCAAGAGTCATATAGCTCAAAAGCATGGAAGCAGACCCTTCTGTCCAACACGTCCATGTTGATCAGGAATTCAAACTTAATCTCGTCCCATTTGTCAGCACTTGGCCCATATCCCTCTCAACCTTTCCTATTCACATACCCATCCAGATGCCTGTTAAATATTGTACTGTACCAACCTCCACCACTTTCTCTGGAAGCTCATTCAATTCACGCACAACCCTCTGCATGAAAACATTGCCACTTAGGTCCATTATAAATGTTTCCCCCTCACACTAAACCTATGCCCTCTAGTTCTGGACTCCCTCACCCCAGAGAAAAGACATTGTCTATTTACCCTATCGATAACCTTCATGAATTTATAAAGTTCCATAAAGTCACCCCTCTGCTTCCGTCGGTCCAGGGAAAGCAGTCATTATGTCTCAAAGCTTCCAACACTGGCAAAATCCTTGTAAACCTTTTCACAACCCTTTTTAAGTTTCACAATATCCTCCCTTTAGAGGGAGACCAGAATTGCACACACTATACTAAGATTAACCTAATCAATGACCTCTACAACCACAACAAGACCTCACAACTCCTACATTCAATGCATTGACCAATAAAGGAAAGCATGCCAAATGCCTTCTTCACTATCCTATGTACCTCTGACTTCACATTCAAAGAACTGTGAACCTGCACTCAAGGTATCTTTGTTCAGCAACACTCCCCAGGAACTTATCAGAAAGTGCTTTAGTCCTGCCCTGATTTGCCTTTTCAAAATGCAGCACCTCACAATTATCTAAATTAAACTCCACCTGCACTCCTCAGCCCATTGGTCCATCTGATCAAGATCCAGTTGTCCTCTTGGGTAACTTTCTTCGCTGTCCACTGCACCTCCATCTGCAAACTTAATAACTATACTTCTTATTTTCACATCCGACTAATTTATATCAACTATGAAAAGCAATGGACCCAGCACTAATTCTTGTGGCACACCACTGGTCAGTCTTCCAGATTGAAAGCAGTCGTCCCTCACCACCCTCGTCTCCCTGTATTCCATGTGATCTGACCTTGATAACCTGTGTACCACGACGAGCCTTGTCGAACAATTTACTTAAGTCCATAAAGACGCATTTTCACAGCACTTATCCTCTGAAAATAGACTGTCTGGTGTCAGCAACGAGGGGAAGCTGCATTTTCAGAAATTCAGTACTGAGGAAATGCTGCATTGTCAGAGAGTTGGTACTGAGGGAGTGCTACAATGTCAGAGGATCAATGATGATAGGGTGCTGAAGTGTCACAGAATCAGTACTGATGGAAAACTGCATTTTCACATGTCATCACTGGCGGAGCTCTGTACTGTTGAAAGGCCAGTATTAAGGGAGTACTGCACTGTCAGCGGGTCAACCCTCTGCAAAGAAACACTACCTCAAACTGTCCTTCTGACAATGATGCTTTATCTCAATACTAACTGTCAGAAAGTAACACAACACCTAAGGACTGATCCTAGAAACCTGTGGCATTGCCTGAATTCTGACCCAAGTCAAATGAGGCACTGGCTCAAATTGATCCTTTATTAATGAAGCCCTCGATCAGTACTGGCTTTCTTACAGAGCTGCTGTACCTCAGTACTAACCTCTGATCATGACACACACTCTCAGTTCTGACTCTTTTACAATGAGGCACTGCCTCATTATTGACCATCAGACAAGGAGGCCCTTTCACAGAACTGACTCTCTGACAATGAGGAATGCCCTCTGGACCGAACCTCTGATGGAACTGAGAAAATCCTTTAGTACTGATACGCTTCTTCAGGACTGAATCTCTAAAGATGAGTCACTCTGTCAGTTCTGACAAACTGACAATGAGGCCTTTCCTCAGACCCGACCCTCTGTCAGTACAGCAATTCCTCTTTTCAAGACTAAGACTTTGCTCATGTTACTTAGGACAGATTTAAGCAAGTGAGTTGTTCTCAAAGGGCAGTCCTGAAGCAGCCCATCCTTTTCAATTCTGAGTTCATTAGTAAGAGGGGGCCAATACTGGGGTTGTACAGTTGCTCAGTGGCTCGCAATGCTGCCTCACAGCGCCAGGGACCGTGGTTCGATTCTAGCCTCGGGCGACTGTCTGTGTGGAGTTTGTACATTCTCCTCGTGTCTGTATAGGTTTTTTCCGTGTGCTTCAGTCTCCTCGCACAGTCCAAAGAAGTGCAGGTTAGTTGATTTGGCCATGCTAACTTGCCCATAGTGTTCAGGGATATGTGGGTTAGACAAGGAGAAATGCACAAAACTGAGGTTTCTCTTCGGAGGGTCAGTGTGGGCTTGTTGGACTGAAGGACCCGTTTCCACGTTGTAGGGTTTCTAAGAATACTGAGCTGATGACTCATTCTAGCAGCGTCAGAACTGAAAGGGTTCTACACAATTATGGAGTCATTACTGACCTACTGCATCTCTTCCAGACAGTACGTACTGAAAACAACCTTATTGTCAGAGATTCAGTCCTGAGAATATGCCTCATTAGCAAAGCGTCCATTCTGGGACAGTATCTCATTGTAAATGGATGAGAATTGATGGAGTGATAGCGAATTTGAGAACATTTTGAGGTTCTGGATGCAGGTTTGATCACTGAGCTGAAAGGTTCATTTTCAGAAGTTTCATCGCCATATTAGGTAACATCTTCAGCGAGCCTCCGAACAAAGCATTGCGAATGATTCCTGCTTTCTGTTTATATGTTAATATGTCATTTCCAATGGTGATGTAATTTTCTATGGTGATATAATTTCCTATTCCATTTCACAGATGGTGGTAAAAGGTAGCTAGTTTGACGACTAGATTTTAAAACAGACAAAACTTTTTTCACAAAAATGCACAACGAAGCAGAAAGAACATAATAAAGAACCCCAACAGAACTCCGACTATGTAGCTAGACTTAATTATGCGATTCCATTTATATGCAACCGTCCCGATAAGCAAACGCCATTTTAAAAAATTATAAATGGGGCACATGTTGAAGTTGATGGGTAGAAAGAGAGAGAGAGTTTCCACACAGCTCCCTGCTGAACTTCCAACCAGTTCAAGGCTGAACTAAAAACTGCTCAGCTCAATCTAAAGAGCTGACCACTCCGCTCTCTTTATACAAGTCACTACTAAAGCATGGCCACTTTGACCTGAAGTCTCATCTTATTTATAACACATAAACAAAAAGCCTCTCAAAACCCTTTTTCATCTCTGTAAAAAACCAGACTGATCGGAGCCTGGCCCAATTTATTACCCATCTGAAAAAGAAAATCGCGAACAGGGTATCCTTGAGTCAAGGAAGAGCGTTTTCAAAGAGACTAGCTTTGTGACCTGTGGCTGTTCCTCATTTCTGGAGGGTCAGTCGTAACTGGGTACCTCTTTGTCAGAGTGTCAATACTGAGTCAATGCTACATGGTCAAAGAATTAATTATAAAGGAGGGCCTCTTAGTCAGAGGGTCAATATGAAGGGAGAGCATAACAGTCAGAGTGTCAATACTGAGGGAGAAGCACTTTGTCATCAGGTTAGCTCTGAGGTAGTGCCTCATTGTCAGAGGGTCAGTTTTGAGAGAATGCATTAGTAAGGGAAGGTTAATACTGAGACACTGCCTCATGTTGAAGGAGAGGAGTCAGAAGTGGGTCAGTGTGGTCAGAATTAGAGCAGTACTGAGGCATTGCAGCCAGTACAGAAGTGTTGCAGCACTGTCAACTGGTCAGAACTGTGGGACTGCATTATTATCAGACAGTCAATAATCAAGCAGTGTCTCATTTTAAAGGGGTTAGAATTGAGGGAGAGACGCATGATTGCAATGTCAGCAATCAGATATGGCAGCAGTGTGAGAGAGTCAGAGTGAGGGAGTGCCTCTTAGTCAATGCTAAGCCAGTGCCTCATTGTCCTGATGCAGTGCAGGTCTGCGAGGAGGGTAATACTGAGCCAGTGCTGCACTTTCAGAGGCTAACTCCTGAGGGAGAATAATTCAGTCCTGAGGCAGTGTTCATTTGCTAGAGGGACAATATTGAGACAGTACCTCATTGCAAGGACTGTAAATTGAACGTGTGCCTCATATTCAGGGTCAGTTCTGAGTATGTGCCCCTATTGGAGAGGATCAGCACTGAGGGAGTATATTATTGTCAGAGGGTCAGTACCATAGGAGAGCCTTATGATCAGGGAGTCAATACTGAGTGAGTGCCTGATTGTCGGCAGCTCAGTTCTGAGACAGTATCTCATTGCTGGACGGTGAGTCCGGAGGGAGCTCCTCGTTGTCAGGGACTCAATGCTGAGGGAGACCCTCTAACATAGGGTCAGTACTGAGGTGGTGTCATATATTTCAACAATCAATTCTGAGAATTTGCATCACAGTCAATAAGTCATTTGAGAGGCAATATTTCATGGTCAGAGTTTGCTCAATCAGGCTAAACTTTTGACAGTACTGCACCACCACAGTACTGACCCTTCCATCGTGTGGCAGTCCCTCACTTCAGACCATCTCACAATGAAGCACTGTTTCAGTATTGGTCAACTGACAATGATGCATTCTCTCAGAAATGAGCGCCCAATAATTGTGCCCTCCCACAGTTCTATATTCTTGGCTGTCTAATCATATAGCCCTCCTTCAATTGGTATATGGCATCCCTAAATGTGAGGATTGGTGTACACTTCCACTTGAACAAGATCACCTCTCAATGGCAGAATAAGTGCAGGGTATCAGTAAATAGGAAAACTGCTGCATGTTGTCAGTAAATGGGAAATTTGGTGCAGAGCTTTAAAATTTTAGAGAATTATTCAGTAGCATTATGAAAGAATGGGTACATCAGTAAATTGGATAATTCTTGCCGTGCACACTAACATTGGTGCCGTGCACCAGATATGACTCCAAGGTTGGCGGTGTTGTTTGGAGGGGGCAGAGGCATTAGGTGTAAACTTCGATGTTTCTGCTCAAGTCTGTCTGTGTGTAACGCTGTGTCACTTCCCCTGCGTTTTCCTTGGTGTTTATTTAGGTTTTCGATGATCAGAGCACGCTCAGCAGGGATTCACTGTTCCTTTGGAGGAGACTCCAAACTTTCCTCGGGCTGACTGGTACCCTCGGACTTCATTTTGAAAAACATCATTTCTGGGATGACGGTGTCATTTCCTGCCTGTTTTTAATTGCCCAGAGAGCCCACATTGCTGTGGGGCTGGGGTCACATGTTGGTCAGACCAGGTAAGTAGGGCATGTTCCTTCCTGAAAGTTAATAAACCGGGCACGGTTTTCAAATGATTGTCAGATTTGTATTGAATTCCCATTTCCCCATTTAATGAGGTGGTATTCGAACCGAGGTTCACAGTGAAATAAATCCCCTGAGGGTGATATCCCATCACCAAGTCTCCCATTATTTCCCGGTGCATGGTAACCAACTCCTGGTCCAGCTTTCTCAGAGCCAGCTCTCAGATGTGCAGAATCCCTTATAGTATATCAATGGTCCAGCTAGAGGAGGGGCCGTACTGGGCCTTGTAATGGCTAATGTGCCTGTGCACGTGCCTGATCTTCCAGTGGGAGAACACTCTACATCCCGTGATTATATGGAGCATTGGATGTTCAGGAATCACCTCACAGAGGTTTTCTAAAATCATGGGGGAATTGAAAGGACAAATGGACAAGGTCTTATCCCTAGGGGTGGGAGAAGTGGCAGATGAAGCTTAATCTGCGTTGGTACGAGGTGTTGGACTTTTGGAGATCACACGTGAAGGAAAAGCATGCAGATAATGGCAAGTACCTGAACAGCACTGATGTACAGAGGTATCTTGGAGTTCAAATCAATAGCTCCCTGAAATAGGCCATGCAAATAAATAGGGTGGCAATGATGGCGTAAGGCATGCTGGCCTTTATGGGTCGGGGAATTGAGTTCAAGAATCATGATGCCATGTTGCAGCTTGTAAGTTTTTGGAACGGCCCCTCTCAAAGTATTATGCTCAATTCGGATCACCAGAGTATAGGAAGGCTATGGAGGCTTTGGAGAGGGTGTAGAAGAGATTTAACAGGATACTGCCTGGATTAGAGGTGCTGAGCTATAAAGGGAAGCTAGAAAGACTCAGATCGTTCTTTCTGGAGTGGTGGAGGCAGGGGTAAGACCTGATAGAAGTGTCAAAAATTATGAGATGCATAGATATGATTGAAAGTCAAAATCTTTTTGCCCACAGTTGAAATGTCGCACACTTGAGGACATGCATTTAAGGTGAGAGAGGTAAAAGTTCAATAAGATGTGAGGGGCAAGTTTTTAAACAGAGAGTGGTAGGAGTCTGGAACACAATGCCAGGGGTAGTGGTGGCGGCAGATACGAGAGGGACCTTTAAGGGGCTTTCAGATAAGCACATGAATATGCAATGAATGTATGAGTGTGGACCTACAGATACACAGGACCTGCTCAGATGAGAAGAAACATGGCGAACACCTGAAAGTGCTCAAGGACGCCCTTTTTAAGAAGGGTCTACGAAGCTCAACTCATAAATCACCATTTCTGATATGCCACAGTGAGAAACCGTAGTGACCTCCTCAGGAGAGAGACACAGGATGCAACTGACAGGGTACGCTTCGTTGTCCAGTACTCTCCTGGAGCCGAAAAACTACACCATGTTTTTCGAAGCTTGAACACATTATCGATGAGAATGAGCACCTCGCCGAGACCTTGTCCATGCCTCCACTTCTAGCCTTTAAACAACTGCCAAATCTTAAGCAGACCATTGTTTACAGGAACCTGGCCATCCTTTAGGACAACATCAAATAAAACACTGTACAACCACTGGCAATCACTGCAAAATGTATCAGAATGTCCACATGGATACCATCGTTATCCATAGGCTACCACCCACCATGTTCATGGCAGATACTCATGTGACACGGCCAATGTTGTCTATCTCATTCGCTGCAGGCAAGGATGTCCCGAAGCATGCTACAATGGCGAGAGCAAGCAGAAGCTACGGAAACAGATGAATGGATGCCATACAGCAATCATTACACAGGGGTGATCCCTCTCAGTCGGGGAGCACATCAATGGTCAAGGGTATTTGGCCTCGGATCTTCGAATGATCATCCTCAAAGGCGGATTTCGGCATGCGCAACAATGCAGAGTGGCCCAGCAGAGGCTGATAGCTATATAACTAAGAGTGGATGCACAAAGACTCGGACCTCAGCTTCTGAGCTGAGATATCACCTTCTGTTATAAAGCCTTAAGTTATCTTGAGAAAGTGACTTAAAAGATGTTCTGAGATTTATATATTAATGAACCATAATCTGCAATCCATTGTAAAAGATGAAATTCTTCACAATCCACGTTTGTTCAGTGTATCACTGTATGACACTGTAAACTTTTGATATAAATTCTATGTTTTCCAATCTTATATTCCACAACCACCTGCTGAAGGATCAGCGCTCCGAAAGCTAATGTTTCAAACAAATCTGTTGGACTATTACCCTGTGCAGCTTGATTTTTAACTTTGCTCACCCCAGCCCAAACCTGGCTCCTCCACACCATGGAGTATGATGGGCAGTTTTGGTTTCTTTTTATGAGGAATGATGTTCTGACGATGTAGGAAGTGCATCCAAAGATTACTTAACTGCTTCCTAGGGGTGGCAAGTTTGATTTAAGAAGAGAGAATCAACCAATTTGGATTGTATTCGCTGGAGGTGGAGAAATGCCAGGGGAATCTCAAAGAGACTTATCTGAAAAATGTTAACAGATCTGGCAGTATAGAGTCAGAGAGGTAGACAGCATGGAAGCAGACCCTTCAGTCTAAGGCGTTGGTGCCAAACAGATTCCCTACATTAATCATTCATATTGGCCAGCATTAGGCCGAGGTCCATCTAAACCCTTCCTATTAATTAAGACATCCAGGTCTTTTTTAAATGTTGCAGTTTTACCAGCCACCACCACTTCCTTGCACGCTCATTCCTTGCACGCATTTCGTTCTGCGTGAAAAATAAAATGTCCCTTTGGTCTCTTTTTATCGTTCTGTCTCATATTAAACCTATGTTCCTCTAGTTTTGGTTTGCTTACATTGCAGAAATGACCATGTCTACCTAACATATCCATGTGCCTCATGATTTCATAAGCCTTGATAATGTCATCCCATAGCCCTGGAGACAAATCATAATGTTTCGGGTCAAGTGACGCGACTTCAGATCCCCCTATAGTCCTTTGCTGTGAAATTCCAGTCGAAGACGAGATGTTCCCAATGAATGAGATGTCCAGCACGAGCAGAAAGAGTCTCAGGATACCGAAGTGTTACATGAGGAGAAAATTCTCCACACAGAGAGTGGTGAAATGTAGAATTTTCTGCCACAGAATGTGGCCATGGCCAGAGCATTGAACGTTCTGAAGAAAGAAATGGATAAAGTTATGAGGGAAATATGATGGAGGGGTATGGAAGATTGAGGGGGTGGGGTGCTGAATTGGATGATTAGCCATGATCATACTGAATGGCCCAGCAGTCACGAAGTCCCTTTGGCAGCCCACAGTTTCAACACAGAAACATCGATAAATGTTGACAAGGAAAGAAACCTTTCAGCCTGTGTCTGTTCCTACCAGAAAATATCAATCTCACTTTCCAGCTCTTTGTCCTAGCCATATAAGGGATGGCAATTGGATTACATTGGCTTGGATCTTTCAAAATGATGTCTGCTTTCCTCCAATCTTTTATCAGGCAGTGAGTCCCCAGAACCTCACAAGCCTCTGGATGTGGAGATGTCTCCTTGTCCCTCCTCATGTATGACTGCCAGTTCATTCCAGTTCACACACCCTGCTTCATAAATTCTGTACTGCAGTTCATCCCACATTCAAACAATAAAACATCCAAACCTGGACACCTTCCCACCGCCCTCCAACGTCCAGTCAATCATTCAATCCAATCATTCCTCACAGATACATTTCTCAAATCTTGTCAATATCTTCATTGAACTTCATGAACCTACTGCCTCCTCGCTTAATGCAATTACTTGAACTCCATGTTGCCCACTCCTCTGCTATCAGCCTAGTGTTTTATTCAATTATCACGGAAATCTCGAATTGGGAACAAGCCATTCAGCCTCTCTAGCCTGTGCCATCAGTCAAAATTGCGATCGGATTCTGAAGTTGCTCTTCTAGCTTTCCATATTCAAGAAATATCCTCGTGTGGGTAGGAATGATGGCCGAGTGTTACTGTCACTAGACTGTTAGTCCCGCAGACCCAGGTCATGATCTGGTGTCAGTTGCTCAAAATCCGCTGTGGCAGTTGGTGGAATTTAAATTCAATAATAGCTCTGGAGTATAATGTTCACCATGAAATTGTTCATGATTGTCAGAGATGGAAAACCTCTCCGGATTCACTGATGTCCTTTAGGGACAGAAACCGTCATTCCCATAGAATCTGGCCTACCTCTGACTCTAGACCCACAGCAATGTGGTTTGCTCTTCATTGCCTTCTGGGTAATAAATACTGCCTTGCCTGTATCCTGTGAATGAATTAAGGAAATGAGATGCTTTGCAAACGGTTTTTTGATCCTTGATTCATTCACATAATCTATAACTGTCTCTGAACTGTTGGTTCTACCAATCCCATTTACCGCATCTCCTCACTCTGTGCCACCAAAACCTGGATACTGCTTTCTATTCTGTCAGCAGTGTCATTAATATATTGGGTGTGCAGCATCATTGACCATAAACAAGGGCTGTACTATCTGTCCTGGCTTCAATCCCACTCTCATGGGCTGAGACTATGCGAACAAAGCAGAGGCTCCCCAAATTACTCATTCAAAATGGTGCATCCCATCTGCATAAACTGAACTCTGGGACACAACTCCATTTCATGCACTCACTTAAGAGTGCCTTTCGTTTTCAGTCAGAATGTATGTCCCAGTCAGCCGCTGGAGGATTGAATGATTTATGTTTGAATGAGGCAGGGACATTACAATTGACCGTGTGTGCCAGAAACAAAGTTTTGCCTGTAAGAAGGGGCATCAGAGATATTTAGAGAAGGGGAATTCATTGTCATTAAATTGTTCAACCCGCGAGATTTTACTTCAAGCCCTACACCACACAGACAGCAATCGTGCAAGAAAGAGACTTACTACCTTCTCATGGCAATTAACAAGAGGTAATACGTGGTGTCCAAGCCAGCGACAGAATCATGGAGTGAAGGATGGATGAGAGAAGGAATCAAAAGAGAGAGAAAAAGCAAAGAGAGAAATGAAATCAAAGGAAACAAAATAAAAAGAAAGAGAGAAAGAAATGAAGGAAGAAAGGACAGAATGAAACTATACAACCTTTAAAGACATCATGGCAGATCATTTGCAATATCATCACATTCAAAGCTATAGGCTAAGTGTTGGAAGGTGGAACTAGTGTAAATATGTCAATGCAACTTTATTGACCAAAGGCCCTCGTATTCACACGATGATTATCTGAATCTATGGTCATCGATGTGGCGTGTTAGGTTGACAATGCAAACCTTAAAACGAGGAGCAAGAGTCGACCATCTGGTCTTTCGAGCCTTCTCCAAATCATCAATGGATTGTAAATAATTGCCGTCGCCACACTGATCACTCAGGCACACCACTCATCACTGATTACCAGCCGGAATAGTACTCATTTATCCTCATCCTTTGATTCCTGTTAGTCTACAAATCCACTATCCGTGTTAATACTTTGTCCCTAATGCCTGCATCCTTCTCTTATGCAGAAGCCTCTTGTGTGGCTACTTGTCAAAGGGCTTTTCGAAATCTAGGTACACCACAATCATTGGGTTCCCACTGTCCACATTGCTCATACATTCTCTATCGAATTCCAGAAGATTTACCAAGCAAGGCCTGCCCTTCGTGAGCCCATGCTGCATCTGCCCAACAGGGCAATTTCTATCAAGATGCCTTATCATTTTTTCATTGATAATTATCTCATGCATCTTCCCCACAACAGAGAATAAGCGAACCGGTGTATAATTCATCATCCTTTGCCTATCGCCCTTTTTAAACATGGCATCGTTTTAAATGTTTTTCAATCTCCTGAGACTGCCCGAGATTCCAGCGAATTTAGGAAAATTACTATAAGTGCACCCACTATTTTTCCCGTCATCTCTTTCAGTACCTTGGGAAGCATTCCATCAGGGCCAGGAGACCTGACTGTTCTTAGATCCACTAGCTTGTTTAATTCTACCTCTTCTATAATAATGCTTGTTTCCAGGTCCTCACCTACTCTTTGTCAATTACTGATTTGTCATTAATGTCCTCCACTGTGAAGACCGGCACACAATACCTACTCAATGCTTGACCATTCGTCACATCCCATAATTAAATGCACCTTCTCATCCTCGAAAGGACCAATATTTACTTTAGCCACTCTTTTTCGTTTTATATTTTATAGAAACTTACAATATGTATCTTTATGTTCTGTGCTAGTTATTCTTTCATGTTCTACCTTACCTTTCTGCTGACATTTAATGATTTCCCAAACTTTTAGATTCGTGCTGTGTTTGGCCAAGTGGTATGTCTTCTCTTTCAATTTGTTCGCTTCCCTTATTTCCTTAAATAACAGTGTCAGATTACACTTTTCTTACGGTCCTTCCTTTTCACTGGAACATACTTTTGCTGAGACCTATGTAAATTGCTTTGGAAGTCCTCCACTGTTCGTCAACTGTCTCATCATAAAACCTTTGTTTCCAGTTTACTTTATCCAAGTCCTCCATCATTCTATTGCCCTCCCACCACCCTTGTTCAAGCACCGGAGCCTGGACTTGGATTTAAACTTCACAATCTCCATCTTTATTCTAAATTCAACCATAATGTGATCACCCCTTCTTAGATGTTTTCGAACTAGGAGGTCATTAATTATTCTTGTTTCATGACACAGGACCAGACCTAGGATAGCTTGCTCCCTCATTGGTTCCATTACATAATGTTCGAGAAAATTGTCACGGACACACTCAACTAACTCATCTTCAGAGTTACACTAATTGAGCTCGTTCGACCAATCTACATGTAGATCAAAATCTCCCATGATAATTGCTGTATGATTTTTACAGACAATAGTTATGAAAGGCTTGGTCATCTACCAAAGGTTGAAGTTTTAGTTGTTGGCTTTTCAGTTCCCGTTTGGATGAATTTCTATGCTGCCAGTTTTGTTAATTGTTATGACACAGGCGTCGAGCCCCTCTTTAAATTAAATAAAAATACCCAGAAAAGCTCACCTCACGTCATAATCTTTTAAAATGTGAGTGATAGTGAACTCACAATGCAGCACTGTCACAGGCAATGCCTCAATTTCAGGGTGTCAGCATTAACCGAGTTACAAATCATTACACGGTCAGTACTGGGGTCTTACAGTGCTGTCAGCAGGTCAGGTGTGGGGCAGTGTTATATTGTGTTAGTGACAGTAATGAGGCAGTGCTTCTTTGCTAGAGAGATGATGCTGAGACAGTGTCCCATTGTTAGGGATGAGAACTGAGGATGTGTCTCATGCTCTAATCATCAGTCCTGAGGACTGTTATACTGAAGAAGTGCCTCATAATCAGAGGGACAAAAATGTGAGAGTGCCATACTGTCAAGAGATTCTATTCTAAGACTGTGCTTCCAAAAGTGCACTGGGGCATTGCATTTCTATCAGAGAGTTAGCACTGAGGGAGTGCCTATTAGAAGGCAGTCAGGATTGAGCAGATGTCAGTCATTGGATCGTCAGTCCTGAGATTGTCACTGCGTCAGCTCAGAGGCAATGCCTCAATGTTAAATGTCACTCCATCAGTCTGACACGCTGACAGTGCTACAATACTTCAATACTGATCCCCTCATCGCGTAATATTCCCTAATTACCCTCACATTGAAGTACTGCCACAGCGTTGGTCATCTGACAATGATACATTCCCTCAATATTAACCACCTGACAACAATGCCCTCCCACAGTTCTGAACATCTGAAATTCCTGACCAGCTAAGCATGTGGCCTCCTTCAATTAGTATACAGCACCACGAACTCGGATAATTAGAGTAGGGTATCAGTAAATGGCTGAATTGGCGCACAGTGCCACAAAATTAGAGAACTGGAGAAGATCTCCTTTGAATGTTAGAATAAGGCCAGATCATCAGAAAATGCTCTCTGTCAGAATTAGCATTCTAACAAAGAGGCACTGCATCAGAACTGACCCTTAATCTAATGAATCACTCCTTCAGTACGGAACTTCCAACAATGTATTGCCTCAGGACTGACCATTAACAATGAGACATCTCTCTGTCCTTACCCTCCGAACATAGCATAATCTGACAGCTCTGTTACTATGACAGTTGCACACTGTCTTTTGGCAGGACTGAGGGGATGCTGTATTTTCAGGGGCTGAGTAATGAAGGAGTGCTGCACTGCCGCAGTATTGACCGTTTAACAATGAGTCAATCCCCTCGTCATTCCTGATGAGGGGCTTATGTTCGAAACGTCGAATTCTCTATTCCTGAGATGCTGCCTGGCCTGCTGTGCTTTGACCAGCAACACATTTGCAGCTGTGATCGCCAGCATCTGCAGACCTCATTTTTTACTCAATCCCCTCGATGACAACATAGCCTTCCCTCAGCACTGACCCGGTCGTCAATAGCACTCCCTACATTCTGACAGCTGACTTTCCTATCTTAAAGTATTGGACACTCTGGAGGCAAGAAACATATTTCCGCTGATAGGTGAGTGCTGAACCAGAGGAGATAGCTAAAAAATACGGGGTATTCCATTTAGGACAGAGATGAAGAGAAACTTCTTCACCCAGAGATTGGTTGCTGTGTGGAATGCTCTGCCCCAGAGGGCAGTGGAGGCCCAGTCTCTAGATTCATTTAAGAAAGAGTTGGAGAGAGCTGTCAATGATAGTGGAATCAAGGGTAATGGAAATACGGCAGTTACAGGATACTAATTTAGGATGGTCAGCCATGATAATATTGAATGGTGGTGCAGGCTCGGAGAGCAGAATGGCCTACTCCTGCACCTATTGTCTATTTTCTATTGTCTATTGAGGCACCGCCTCAGTATTGACTGTCTCCGACTCATGCTCTCCCTCAGAACTGACACTGTTACAAATGCACAGCCTCAGAAACAACCATGTGACAAGGCGGCACTGCCTCAGAACTGACACTTAAAAATGTGGCATTCCTCTGTACTTACCCTCTGAAAATAATACACTGTGACAGTTCTGTACCTCTGACAGCATCACGAAGCAAATGTTATATTTTCGGAGACTCAGTATTAAGAGAGTGCTGCATGCCAGAGAATCAGTACACAGGTCATGCTGCACTGCCGGAGAGTCAGTACTGAGGGTTTGCTGTACTGTTGGAAAGTCAGTGCTCAGAGATTGCTGCACTGTTAGTAAGTCACTGATGTAAGGGTGCTGAACTTCCACAGACTCAATGCTGACAGAGTGCTGCATTTTCAGTGTCATCACTGACGGATCTCTGAACTGTCGAAGGACTCATATTAAGAGACTGCTGTACTGTCAGTCGGTCAACACAGACAGTGCTCACCCACTGCCAAAGAGGAACTGCTTCAAACTGACCTTCTAAAAAATAGATATTCCCTCAGTACAGACCGTCTGACATTGTGCACTACCTCAATACTGATCCTGGAAATATGCATCACTCTCTCAGTTCAAACTCAACTGAAATGAGGCACTGGCTCAAATAGATCCACTGACAAGGCTGCCTGCACTCAATACTGACTCTCTGACAGAGATGCAATACCTCAGCACTCACCTCTGATCATGAGGTACAATCTCAATTCAGACCCCATTACCACATTTCAGTATTTCGGGATTGATCATCTGACAATAAGGCACTCCCCTCCTCAGCACTGTCATGTTGAGAATGAGGCCTTCCCTCAGAAATGTCTCTTTAACAAAAAGGCAGACCCTCAGTACTGAACCTCTGATAGACTTGCAGTTCCCCAGTACTGACCAGCATTTCATGAGACACACCCTCAATTCTGACTCACTTACAATGATGCAATCCCTCAAGAGTGAAACACTGATAACAAGACCCGACTTAGAACTGATAAAATGACAGTGTTGCAATTTCTCAGTATTTACTTCTCTCATCACACAGCACTCTCTCAATTATAATCCCATTATGTTGAGGTATAGCCTCAGAACATAATTTCTGAAAATTTGGCATACTCTCAGAACTGAATCTCTAACAATGATGTACATTCTCAATATTGACTCTCTAATAATAATGCACTCCCTCAGTGCTGACCTTCTGTCAGTGCAGCACAGCATTAGTTCTGGCCTCCTGACAGAGCTGCAATACCTCAGAACTGGCATTCTAAATAGGAGACACACTCTCAATTTTGACTGTCCCACAACGAGGCACTGACTCATTTTTAACCATCTGGCAAAGAAAGCACTTAATTTGAACTGACCCTTCGACAACCAGGAACTCCCTCAGGACAGAACATGTGACGGAGCTATGGGAATTCCTCAATACTGTCATTATAAGCATGGGACATTTCCTCAGTACTGACCACCTTATAATGAGGCACTTCTTCTGTACTGTCCCTCTAACAATGAGGCACTCTTCAGTACTGACAATTAATCCCTCCCTCAGACATGAACTCCTGCAAATTCTCGATACTGACCCACAGTGGTTAGCATTGCTGCCTCACAACCGCATGTCAATCTTCGGCCTCAGGTCACTGTCATTGTGGAATTTGAACATTCTCCCCATATCTGCATGGGTTTCCTTTGGGTGCTCTGGTTTCCTCCCACAATCTAAAGATGTGAAGTTTAGTGAAATGGCCTCATAAATTGCCCATGTGTTCAAGGATGTGTCGGTCAGGTTCATTAGTTAGGGGTAAAAGAAGAGTATTTGGGTAGAGTAAGAATTCGGGATGGGTCACTCTTCAGACTGTCGGTGTGGACTTTGTTGATCCTAATGTCCTGTTTGCACACAGTGGAGAGTCTAAAAAGACAATGCGCATCTTAATATGGTCAGATTTGATCGAGTGCCATATTGTCAAAAGGCATTCCTGAGGCAACACACATTTGTCAGTTTTGAGTGCGTTGATCCACTGACCCTGTTATTTTGTAGCCCTATCGCAGTATTGTCCCTACAATTATGAGACCCTTCTTCTGTATTGTCCCTCTGACTATGAGGAACTGTCAGGACTGACCTACCCAGTAATGCATTACTGCCAATAGACTGACCCAGCTTAGAGGCTTGGAGGGCCGAAGGGCCTGTTCCAGTTCTGTCAGGCGTTTTCCCTCTTTGTTCTCTTTGAGGTTGAGCCTCACAATCAGATTGTCAATACCAGGATATTAGACTTAGACTTAGACTTAGACTTACAGTGTGGAAACAGGCCCTTCGGCCCAACAAGTCCACACCGACCCGCCGAAGCGCAACCCACCCATACCCCTACATTTACCCCCTACCTAACACTACGGGCAATTTAACATGGCCAATTCACCTGACCCGCACATCTTTGTGACTGTGGGAGGAAACCGGAGCACCCGGAGTAAACCCACGCAGACACGGGGAGAACGTGCAAACTCCACACAGTCAGTCGCCTGAGTCGGGAATTGAACCCGGGTCTACAGGCGCTGTGAGGCAGCAGTGCTAACCACTGTGCCACCGTGCCGCCACATATTGTATCTCCATCAGAGGGTCGGTGCTGAAGGACTGCCTCATTCTCAGAAAGTCAGTTGTGAGAGGGAAGGCCTCATAATCAGATGGTCTGCCGTATTGTCAGAAATTCATTGCTCAGAGTGTGCCACTTTGTCAGAGGATTCGTTCTGACACAATACCTCAATGTGATGTGGTCAGAACTGAAGGAGAGCTGCATGATTAGAAGCTGAGGACTGAGACATCGTTTGGAGTCCGGCCGCGGCCGTCCTTTGGGACTTGATGCTCCGATGCACAGTTTCTTCATCACTTTCTCCTCTCTGTCTGTGAGGAGTTCTTATTCTGATCCATATTATTCTGTCTGGTGATACCGGTAGGCGGCACATTTTTGGATTTGTTTTCTCTTCTGAAAGGGTTATTTCCCTTTAATGGGGAGTTTTTCCCTGAAGCAGCTTCTAACGGTCACTTGGAGCACGAGGCGGCCGTTAACCGCCATCTCCCGCGCGCTGGGCTTGAGGGGGTGGGGCCTAGAGCTAAATTGGCGGCAGCCGTCAACCAGAAATTAGCAACGTCGGCGGAAGAGCGGACTGTGTCAACAAAGTGCCGTTCCTCAAAATAATGATGGTATTAATGCAGAGTGTCTGGAGGGCTGACTGTCTGAACAAACTTGAGTTCGTAAAGGAATGATGTTAGCTGTTGTGGGTGAAGGGGGAGAGAAGAGATTCCACTGGAGTCAATCCCATTTCGCAACATTGGAATTATAATAAAAACCAGCTTCGATCTTGCCTCCACCTTCCTGATCCGGGATGTACTGCCAGGGCTAACGATGTGGAGGTACTGATCATAGTGATGCACTCTGAGGGTTAGTGATGTGCAGGTGATGATCACAGCGATGCACTGAAAGTGTTAATGATGTGGAGGAGCTGATCATGTGGTTGCACTGTTATTGTTAGTGATGTAGAAGAGCTGATCATAGGGACACACTGTCAGAATGAGTGAATTGGAAGTGCTGATGATAGGGATGCCCTGTCAGGGACAGTGATGTGGATGTGCTGATCATAGGGACGTACTGTCGGTGTTAGTGATGAGGAAGGTCTGATCATAAGGATGCACTGTCAGTATGAGTGATTTTGGAGGTGTTTATCATAGGGATGCACTGACAGGGTTAGTGATGCGGAGATGCTGATCATAAGGATGCGCTGTCAGTGTGAGTGATGTAGAAGTAATGAGCATAGTGATGCACTGTCAGGGTTAGTGATATGGAAGTGCTAATCATAGAGATGCACTGTCAGGGTAGTGATTTGGAGGTGCTCATAAAGGAAAAGAACTGCCAGGGTTAGTGAAGTGGAGGTACTGATTGTAGGGATGCACTATCAGGGTTAGTGATGAGGATGAGCTGATCATACGGATTCACTGACAGGGTTAGTGAAGTGGAGGTGCTGATTACAGGGATGCACTATCAGGGTTAGTGATGAGGAGGAGTTGATCATAGGGATGCACTGTCTGGGGTAAGTATGTGGAGATGATGATCATAGGGTGCACTGTCAGGATGAGGGATGTGGAGGTACTGATCATGGGGATGCACGATCAGTTTTAGTGATGTGGAGGTTATGATTGTTGGGATGCACTGTCAGGGTTCGTGACGTGGAGCTGCTGATCATAAAGAAGCACTCGCAGGTTCAGTGATGTGGACATGCTCACAATAGAGATTCAATGTCAGTGTTAGTGCTGTGGAGGTGCTGATCATTGTGTGCACTGTCAGGGTTCGTGATGTGGAAGGTCTGAACATAGGGATGCACTGTTCGTATGAGTGATGCGGAGGTGCTGATCATAAGGGTGCACTGTCACAGTGGGGGAGATGGAGGTGAGGATCATAGGGATGCACTGTCAGGATGTGTGATGTGAAAGTGATGAGCACAGCGAGGCATGTCAGGCTTAGTGATATGGATAAGCTGATCATAGGGATGCCCTGTCAGGGTTAGTGATGTGGAAATGCTAATCATAGAGATGCACTGTCAGGGTAGTGATGTGGAGGTGCTAATCATAGAGGTGCACTGTCGGGGTTTGTGATGTGGAGGTGCTCATAAAAGGAATGAACTGCCGGAGTTAGTGATGTGGAGTTGCTGATCAAAGGGATGCACTGTCAGTGTTTGTAATGTGGAGGAGCTGATCATAGGGATTCACTGTCACGGTTAGTGAAGTGGAGATGCTGATTATAGAGATGCATTATCAGGGTTAGTGATGTGGAGGAGCTGATCATAGGGATTCCCTGTCAGGGTTAGTGAAGTGGAGGTGCTGATTATATGCAAGCACGATCAGAGTTAGTGATGAGGTGGAGCTGATCATAGGGATGCACTGTCTGGGGTAGAGATGTGGAGATGCTGATCATAGGGTGCACTGTCAGGATGAGGGATGTGGAGTTGCTGATCATAGGGATGCACTGTCATGTTAATGTGGAGGTGATGAGCATAGCAATGCACTCTCAGGGTTAGCGATATTGAAGCACTGATCATAGGGATGCACTGTCAGTGTTAATGATGTGGAAGTGTTCATAACAGGGATGAACTGTCAGTTGTAGTGATGTGGAGTCGCTGATCAAAGGGATGCACTGTCAGGGTTAGTGATGTGAAGTTTCTGGTCATAGAGATGTACTGCCAGTGTTAATTAGATGGAGGTGATGGTCATAGAGATTTACAGTCAGGGTTAATGATGTGGAGATGATGATAATCGTTTTATACTCTCACGGTTAATGACGTAAAGGTGATGGTTATTGGGTTTTACTGTCAGGTTTAATGATGAGAATATTCTGATCATAGTGATGACCTGTCAGCGTTAATGAAGTGGAGGTGCTGATCATAAAGATGCACTGTTAGGTTTAGTGACGTGGAGGTGCTGACCATAGGGCTGCACTGTCATGATTAGTGATGTTGAGGTGCTGATCATGGAGATGCACAGACAGTGTTAGAGTTGTGAACGTGCTGATCATAGGGATGCACTGTCAGGTTTTGTGATGTGGAGGTGCTGATCATTGTGTGGTTCTGTCATGGTTAGTGATGTGGATGTGCTTATCGCAGGGATACACTGTGAGGTTTAATGATATGGCTTTGCTGATCATAGGAATGCACTGTCAGGGTTAGTGATGTGGAGGTGAAGATCGTAGGGGTGCACTGTCAGGATGAGTGATGTGAAGATGCTGATCATAGGGATGCACAGACAGGGTTAATGTTGTGGAGGAGCTAATCATAGGAATGCACTGTCAGGCTTGGTGATGTGGGGTTGCTGATCATAGGGATGCACTATCAGTACCAGTGATGAGGAGGTGGTGATCGTAGGGGTGCACTGTCAGGGACGGTGATGTGGAGGTGCTGATCATAGGGATGCACTGTCTGGATAAGTGATGTGGAAGTGCTGATCATAGTTATGCACTGTCAGGGTTAGTGATGTGGAGGTGCTGAACAGAGGGATGCAATGTCAGGGTTAGTCATGAGGAGGTGCTGATCAGAAGGATGCACTGTCAGTATGAGTGGTGTGGAGGCGCTGATCAGAGGGATGCTTTGACGGTACGAGTGATGTGGAGGTGCTGAACAGAGGGATGCAATGTCAGGATTGGTGATGTGGAGGTTGTGGACGTGCTGATCATAGAAATACAATATCAGTGTTAGTCATGTGGAGGTGCTGATCAGAAGGATGCACTGTCAGAACAGTTGGTGTGATGGTGATGATCATAGGGTTGTACTGTCAGCGTTAATGTTGTGGAGGTGCTGATCATCGGCATGTACTCTCCTGGCTACTGTTGTGGAAGTGATGATCATCGTGTTGTACTCTCAAGGTTAATGATGTGGAGGTGTTGTTCATAGAGATGTACTGTCATGGTTAATGATGGGGAGGTGGTGGTCGGCGAGATGTTGTAATAGGGCTAATGAGGTGGTGATGCTAGTCATAGAAATTTACTGTCATGGTTCATGATGTGGATGTGCTGTTCATTGTGATATACTGTCATGACAAATGATGTGGAGGTGCTGATCAACGGGTGCACCGTCAGGGTTAGTGTTGTGGAATTGCTGAACATAGGGATGAACTGTCAGGGTTTTTGATCTGGACCTTCTGCTCAGAGAGATGTTCTGTCAGGGTTAATGATGTGGAGGAGCTGGTCATAGGGATGAACTATCAAGGTTAATGAAGTGGAGGTGCTGATCATAGTGTTGCACTGTCAGGGTTAGTGGTGTGGAGGTGATGAGCATGAAGATGCACTGTCAGGGTGAGTGATGTGGAGGTGCAGGCCATTGGTATGTACTGTCAGGGTTACTGACGTGGAGGTGCTGATCATAATGCTATATTGACAAGGTACGTGATGTGGTGGTTCTGGTCATAGTGCTGTACTGTCAGGGTGAATTATGTGGAGATGATGGTTATAGAGATTTGCTGTCAGGTATAATGATGTGAGGTGGTGGTCGGCAAGATGCTCTGTTAGGGCTGATGAGGTGGTGGTGCTAGTAAATGAGTTGTACTGTCATGGTTAATGATGTGAAGGTGCTGTTCATTGGGATGTACTGTCATGACGAATGATGTGGAAATGCTGATCATACGGATGGACTGTAATGATTAGTGATGTGGCGGAGCTGATCATGGGGATGCACTGTCGTGGTCAGTGATGTGGAGGTGCTGATCCTAGGTTGCATTTCAGGGTTCGTGATGTGGAGATGTTGATCGTAGGATGCACTGTCAGGGTTGGTGATGTGGTATGCTGATCACAGGGATGCACTGTCATGGTTAGTGATTCGGAGGTGTTTATAACAGGGATGAACTTTAAGGCTTAGTTATGCGGAGGTGCTGATCACAGTGATGCATTGTCAGGTTGAGTGAAGTGGAGGTACTGATCCTAGGGATGCACTGTCAGGGGTGGTGATGTGGAGGTGCTGATCAGAGGGATGCATTGTCAGCCTTAGTTATGTGTAGGTGTTGATCCTATGTATGCACTGTCAGGGTTAGTGATGTGGACGTGCTAATCATAGGGTTGCACTGTCAGAGTTACCGATATGGAGGTGCTGATCATCGGAATGCACTGTCAAGTATCGAGATTTGGAGGTACTGATCATAGGAATGCACTCTCAGAGTTAGTGATGTGGAGGTGCTGAGCATTGAGATGTTCTGTCAGGGTTCGTGATGTGCAGGTCATGATGGTAGGGATGTACTTGCATCGTTAATGAGGTCGAGGTGCAAAGCATTGGGATGTACTGTCAAGTTACTGACGTGGAGGTGCTGATCATAAGGATGTATTGTCAAGGTTCGTGATGTGTAGTTGATGATCATGGGCATGTACTGTCAGGGTGAATTATGAGGAGGTGATGGTCATAGAGATGTACTGTCAAGTTTAATGATGTGGCGTTGCTACGCCCAGAGATGTCTTGTCTGTGTTAATGTTGTGAAGATGATGATAATAGAGATGTGCTGTCAGTCTGAATGATGTTGAGATGATGGTCATAGACATGTACTGTCAGGGTAACTGATGACAAGGTGCTGGTCAGAGATATACTGTTCGGGTTAATGATGTGGGTGCAGGTCTCGAAATGAACTGTCAGGGATAATGATGTCGCGGTGCTGGTCATAGACATTTACGGTCAGGGCTAATGATGTGCAGATGATAATCATAGAAATGTACTGTCACGGTTAATGATGTGGAGGTACTGGCCATAGACTCGAACATGTCCTGTCAGGGTTTATGATGTACGTGTAGGTGCTGATCATGGAGATGTGCTGACAGGATTAATGGTGTTTAGGTGCTCTGTCATAGAGATGTTCAGTCATGGTTAATGACGCGGAGGTGCTTATTATAGAGATGTCCTGTCAGGGCTAATGATGTGTTGGTGCTCTGTCATTGAGATGCGCTGCATGGAGCACATACAGTTAATGGTATGGAGGTGCTATTCACAGAGTCATAGAGATGTACAGCCAGGGTTAATGATGTGGAGGTCCTGTTCATAGTGATGTACTCTCAGGGTTAATGATGTGGAGGTGCTGTTCATCGTGATGTACTCTCAGGGTTAATGATGTGGAGGTGATTATCATAGGGGTGTACTGTGAGAGTTAATGATGTTGAGGTGACGATCAAGGATTCATAGAGATGCACTGTCTGGATTAATGATGTGGATGTGCAGTTCATAGGGTTGAACTGTCAGAGTTAATGCTCTGGAGGTGCTGGTCATAGGGATGTACTGTCAGGGCTGCTGATGTGGAAGTGCGAAAGATAAGGATGTACTGTCATGAGTAATGATGTGGAGGTGTTTATCATAGATTGGTACTGCCAGGGTTATGGTGGTGGAGGAGCTGATTATAGTGTTGTATTGACAAGGATAATGATGTGCATGTGCTGTTCACAGGGATGTACTGTCACGATTAATGATGTGGATTTGAAGGTCATAGGAAATGATGTAGAGGTGCTGATCAAAGGGATGTACTGTCTAGGTGAATAATGTGGAGTTGAAGATCATAGGAAATGATGTGGAGGTGCTGATCAAAGGGACGAACTGTCAGGTGAATGATTTGGAGGTGCTGATCACAGGGATGTACAGACAGAGTTAATGATGTGAAGGTGCTGATCATAGAGATGCACTCTGAGGGAAAACGATATGGAGGTGCAGGTCATAGGGATGTACTGCCAGGGTTAATGATGTGGAGGTGATGATCATAGGGATGTATTGTGAGGGTTAATGATGTGGAGGTGACGATCATGGATTCATAGAGATACACTGTCAGGTCTACTGATGTGGAGGTGCTGATCATAGGGATGAACTGTCAGAGTTAATGTTCTGGAGGTGGTGGTCAAGGAGATGCACTGACAGGGTTAATGATGTGGAGGTGCTGGTGATAGGGATGTACTATCATGGCTGCTGATGTGGAAGTGGAAAAGATAAAGATGGACTGTCAGGGCTACTGATATGGATGTGCTGATCATGTATTCATAGACATGTACTGTCATGGCTCATGATTTGGAGGTGCTGATCATAGGGATGCACTGACATGGTTAATGCTGTGGACGTTCTGTTCATCAGGATGTACTATCAGGGTGAATGATGTGGATCTGCTGACCATAGGATGGTATTGGTAAGGTTAATAATGTGGAGGTGATGGTCATAGTTTTATACTCTCAGAGTTAATGATGTGAAGGTGCTGATCTTAGTGATGTGCAGTCAGGGCAAGTGACGTGGAGGGGCTGATCATAGGGATGTATTGTCAGGGCTAACGGTGTGGAGGTGCTGAACATAGGGATGTAATGTCAGGGTTAATAATGTGGAGGAGCTGATCATAGGGTTGTACTTTCAGCGTTAAGACTGTGGAGTTGCTGATCATAGGGAAGTACTGTCAGGGTTAATGATGTGGAGTTGTGTACTGTCAAGATTAATGATGTGGAATTGCTAGTCATAGAGATGTGCTGGTCATAGAGATGATATGTCAGGGTTTATGATATGGCGGAGCTGGTAATTCTGATGTTCTGTAAGGGCTAATGTTGTGGAGTGCTGATCATCGATTCATCGAGATGTACTGTCAGGGTTCATGATGTGAATGTGCTGGTCATAACTTTATAGAGATGTACTGTAAGTGTTAATGATGTGGTGATGCTGATCATAGTCATGTACAGTCAGGTGTATTGATTTGGAGGTGCTGATCAGAGTGATGCACAGTCATGGTTAATGATGTGGAGATGATGATCATCGAGATGTACTGTCAGCGTTAATGATGAGGAGGTTCTGATCATAGAGATGTGCTATCAGGTTTAATGATGTGGATCTGCTGGTCATAGATATATACTGTCTGGGTTAATGATGATGGAGTTCTGGTCATAGAGATGCGCTGTCAGGGTTAATGTTGTGGAGGTGCTGGTTATAGAGATTTACTGTCCAGGTCATGATGTGGAGGTGCTCTATCAGCGACATGTATTATCAGATTAGATGATGCGGTGGTGCTGTTTAGAGAGATGTGCTGTCCAGTTTAATGATGTGAAGCTATTGGTCATATCGTAGTAGAGGTGCGCTGTCAGGGTAAGTAACGTGGAGGTATTGGTCAGAGAATCATGAAGATGTACTGTCACGGTTAATGGTGTGGTGGTCCTGGTCATAGAAATATTCTGTCATGGTTAATGGTGTGGAGGTGTTGGTCATAGAGATGTACTGTCATGGTTAATGGTGTGGAGATGCTGGTCATAGAGATGTACTGTCAGTATTAATGATGTGAAGGTGCTGGTCATAGCCTCAGATATATACTGTCATAATTAATGATGCGGAGATGCTGTTCATAGAAAGGTACTGTCAGGATTAATGATGCGGAGCTGCTGGTTATAGACATTTACTGTCAATGTTAACGAAGTGGAGGTGCTGTTCTTAGAGATATACTGTTAGGATTAATGATGCAGAGATGCGGGTCATCGAGATGCGCTGTCAACTTTAACGATGTGGAGGTGCTGTTCTTAGAGATGTACTGTTAGGGTTAATGATGCGGAAGTGCGGGTCATCGTTGTACTGACAGGATTAATGATGTGGATTTGCTCTGTCGTAGCTAATGATGTAGTGGTGCTGATCATAGAGATGTACTATTAGGATAAGTGATGTGGAGCTCCTGATCAGAGAGATGTAGTGTTACGATAAATGATGTGGAGGTGCTGGTCATGGAGTTGTACAGTCAGGGTTAATGATGTGGTAGTGTTGATCATAGGGATGTGCTTTCAGTGTTAGTGATGTGGAGATGCTGATCAAAAGGATGTACTGTCAGAGTACTTGATGTGGAGGTGCTGATCATAGAAAAGTACAGTCAGGGCTAATGCTGTGGAAGTGCTGATCATAGGGAAGTACTGTCACGGTTAATGATTTGAAGGTGCTGTTCATACGAATATTCTGTCTGGGTTAATGATGTGGAGGTGTGATCATCAAGATGTACAGTCAGGTAATAATGTAGAGGTGCTTATTATGCTGATGTATAGTCAGGTTTAATGATGTGGAGATGATTACGGGATGTACTCTCAGGGTCAGTGATGTTCGGGTGCTCATCATGGAGTTGTACAGTCAGGGTAAATGATGTGCAGGTGCTGATAATCGAAATGTACAGGCAGGTAATGATGTAGCGGTGCTCATTATTCTGATGTGCAGTCAGGTTTAATGATGTGGAGATGATAATCATAGAAAAGTACAGTCAGGAGTATGATTTGAAGGTGCTGATCATAGAGAAGTACTGTCTTAAATCAGGCAGGGGCCTGGGTAATTGGAGAGGTTTAGAAACAGAGTCCAGACTTTTAGACCAGCGTGTGAATGATGGGCCCAACAGGCTAATTCCAGCGCTGTAAACACTCAACAGTACGATGACTCCCGACATGCAGCATTCATCACATTTTGCATTTTGTTTTTATTATTATTGACGTTATTATTGACTTTATCCAGAAAGAGATGCATGGAGAATCGTTGCACATGCAGTCAGATCAGTGTATTGTTGGTTGAGGTGCATTGCCTACAGCAACAACATGTGAGAGCGGATTGACGTCCTGCCCCTTACAGACACAATTGTAACATGTTACTTCCTCATGAATTTCACTTGGTTTAAAATGTTTTACTTTTAATATATTTTAATTAGAGTACATTAAGGCCCTTAGCATACATTCGACACAGCAGTATCGTGTTTCTCTTTAAATAGACAGAAAATGAACGTATCGGATTGGAGACCATATCCTCTCACAGAAAGAATAAAAGGTAGACAGCATTCCCTCTGAAAAATATGTAGCCCTTGCTGAGAAAACTGTCAAGGTAAGCGGAATCTATAGAAAGAAGGGAAAGGTGTGTTCAGCTGCTGGCAGGAGAAAGTTTAACCCATGTGGTATGGAAGGGGGGTGTGGGGTATAGAGGGTTTTAGGAGAACAGAGTAAAGTTAGGGAAATAATAATTTCTGAATAATTGGAATGGGGGTGGTTCTGAACAATGAATTAGATGGTTTGTAAGAGTGTGGAGCTGAAGATGTTTAATAACAAACGGTTTCATCGAACAAAATGATTGGGAATTGGTTCAGGCGTATTCTAACTGTTCAGGAAATTGGAGAAGGAGCAGACTGCACAGCCTGTTCCATCTGTTCGACCAGTCAACCCAATCAGAGCTGATTTCAGTTTTCAAAACCGGTGTCCTGTCCACTCCCCATTTGCCACGATTCCCCGAGACACCAGCAATCCGTCTATTCCAATCTGATATTTATTCAGTGATGGCGCTTCCACAGTCCCCTGGGATTGTGAATATTAAAGATTCAGAGGCCTGAGAGTGAAGTGCAGTCTCCTCATATTTGTCATAAATAATCTGCTCTTTATTCTGAGACCGTATTCTTTCTGTTTAAGATTCCCAGGCTTTTTTGGAATAAGTTCTGATCATTCAAGCACCTGCTTCTTCAGAATTTGGTACATTCCAATGTAACTGCCTTTCAACTTGCTAAACTATAGACCCAATTTGTTCCAATACTCACCATTGGAGCATTCTGTCTGCCAAATAGTTAATCTTATCTTTTATGAAGCATTAATGTGCATGAGCCATTGCTGGCTGTAACACAGTTGCTCTGCTGAGGATCAGGTGAGTTTGGTCGGCTAAATCCACAATGATGATAGGGAACGAGTTTCAGGATTTTTCACCTAATGTCACTTGTAGCTCGAGATGTTTTTCCAAGCCAGGGTGGCAAGTGGCTTGATGTGGAATTAACAACTGGTAGTGTTCCCGTTTATCTGTTCTGCTTGGCACTTCCGATGATCATGTCGTGGGTCTGGAAGTTGCTCTGTGAGGAAACTTGGTGAATTTCTGCAGTGCATCTTGTCTATGGTACACACAGCTGCCACTGGAGGCAGGGAATGTTGAGAGTTGTGATTCTGAGAAATTGGCACAGCAAGTTTATTCTACTTAAACATGGAGAGCACAACTGTTTGTTTATACAAGTCTGTTAATTGTGCAAATGTCCATGAGATTTTAAACAGGTTCACATCTTACCTGACAATTAGCTGTGGGACATCACGTGACTGTTTCGAAATTTCTTCTCAAAAATCTGGGAATGAGCTGATTGACAAAGATTGTGTTATAGATTTTTAAACTCAGTGCAGTGTAAGTTGCAGCACACAGACCATGTATGGGAATCTTTACGTATGCATCTCTCTGGATATGTGTGTGTTTGTATATTCATGTGTGTTTCTGGCTCTGTATCTGTGTTTCTGATCTTTCTAACAAAATCTGTCTGACTATCTGTGTGCACGGGTGTATGTGTGCGTTAGTTTGTCTCAGTGCGTGCATTCACGTGCGTCTCTATCTTAGTGTGTCAGTTTGGTCCTGTGTCTCTGTGCAGTGGGCTTGCAGCTGCTTCAGCCACTGTATCCATTAAATAGGGTCATTCAACAATCTGTCTGTCTTCAGTCTATTCTTCGTATTCTTAAATTGATACAATGCTGTTGGTCATGTTGACATGTCCTCTGCCTGCAATGGGACAGTTTGTCCTGTAAGGAAATTTAAATGAATGAATGAAATATCTCTGATGAATCAGTGTCTCTGTCTTTTTCTGTGCCTGTGTCTGTCCCTCACGTTTAAAGTCATGCAATGCCACCCTCTGCTGGGCGCCTCATGGCACTGCACAAGAGGAAAGTTTCTTTTGAAGGACAATGTGCTCCTGATATTCTATTATTTCTGACAGTGTCACACTGAGTGACACAAAGGCGCAAGGGTCTGGGTAGTGACGTCACCCCAAAATGACCGGCCCATTAGGGAATGACGGAGAAGGAGGATGTGGGATGAGGCAAGAGGTGAAACTGGACAGGCTGTGCAGTGTTTCAGAGTGGCTCCCTCTGGAGGTCAGGAGGAGGAATCAGCAGCCACTCTCTGAATGAATGAAGCACGATTTTTGAACATAAATGTCGCACTGGATCATGTATTCTCTTTTCATCATTCTGGAATAAGGCAACAGGCACCTCCTGAAATAGCAAAATTAACTAATTACTTCAATGCTACATGACAGGAAATGACTAAGTTTTAGGAACCACTGAAGGATGAAAACATTTAACATTAATATACACTCCATCCAGGGATGTGCAGACTGAGTGGCTTGGCCATGGTAAATGCAGGGTTTCAGGATTCCTTCACAGGAATTGTTCTGTTTAAACAGCTAAACGCTGCTTACACTGAAAACCAAAATAATAGCTAAGCATTTCGAAAAGCTTATTTGGATAGAGGTTATGCGAGTATTGAAACATCATGTCCACAAAAGCTCAAAATATATTTCAAAAACAGGAGCTTCGAAATGGCCAGCGCCTAGTTATAGGAAGGATGTAATAATCTGAGATGGTCTAGAAGAAATTTATCAGGATGTTACCAGAAATGGAAGACTTGTGTTATGAATAGATTAGATTCCCTACAATGTGGAATCAGGCAGTTTGGCACAACAAGTCCACACTGATCCTCCGAAGAGTAACCCACCCACACCCATTTCTCTCTGACTGATGCACCTAACACTATGTGCAATTTAGCATGGCCAATCCACCTGATCTGCACATCTTTGGACTGTGGAAGGAAACTGGAGGACCCAGAGGAACCCGACGCAGACACAGGAAGATTGTAAAAGCTCCATACAGACAGTAACCAGAGGCTGGAATCGAACTTGCCTCCCTGGTGCTGTGAGGCTGTGTTGATAACCACTGAGCCACCCCAAATAGAGATTTAATAGCACACCTCTGGAGCAGGTGTGTCCTGAACCAGGATCTCCTGTCTCAAAGGTAAGCACACTATCACTGCACTATAACAACCCTCAACATATAAAGAAGTGTGGATTGTCTGAAATCGTTTTTCCACTGTAGCGTAGGAGTTTGGGAGGCGATCTGATATAAGTTTATAAAGTGATAAGAGGTATAGATAGAGTTAATGGTAGTTATCTGTTACTGATGATGGTCAATTCCAAGAGAATGGGACACAACTTTTAGGGAGAAATGAGAGAGATTTAAAAAAGATATGAGCAATTGTTTGCACAAACGTAGCTTTCATGTCACATGGACAAGCAGAAGTTGGAAGCAATGTGACAGTATGTTTAGTGATCATGAACTTGCTTTCTCTTTATTATTGATGGATCACGTGATTGCTCAGAACACTTATGAAAATAAACCACATCGTTTCACAGTTCATAGAACTAGGTTACAATTTTATACACACTCAGAAAAATAAAGCATTCTGTATATATATCCATCTGTATTTCCATTCACTATTTTTGGACTGAGAACAATGACTGCAGTTAACAAATAATAGAGTGAATAGCAGGCAGAAGCAAATTGTCCCAGAAAAAATGAACTGTCGGTTTTTCTGTGGTACAGGGAGGCCAGCAGAGGGTGGAATTGTATCACATTAATCACAAGAGGGATAGGCACAGAAGCAGTTCGAGGAATTGGTTCGTCAACTTTTCAAATTCAATCATTTATTCCTTCAGCCTACACTCTTAAACATTTTGTATCCCATTGCAAAATAAGATTGCTGCACATACGCCCGTGCATGTGCGCAAACACACACACACGCACACGCACAGACTCAGAGACACACATCAACATGACCAACGGCGTTGTGTCAATGTAAATAGAGGAAGGACTGACAGGGAACGAGATAGAGGGTTATTTTTAGCACAATTTCAATCGATACAACACTGAAGACAGCCGGGATCCTATTGCACAGAGACACAGATACAGAGAGAAACACAGTAATACACATACAGAGACAGATGAGCAGATACACACATGTTTTCACACACACAGAAGAAGACAGATACAGAGAAACTCACTACAACCCTGGAGCAAACACAGATCCGCACAGATTCAGATACACAGACACACAATCAAGCAAACTGATGCACAGATATATAAACACGCACACATGAAGCGACCCACGTGACACATAGAGACACACTCATGCTCTCCTTCATACTCAATCTCACCATCCTCAAACTCATCCAATCTGTACATGAGAGGGACATGGAAAATCTGGCTATCTCTTTCATTTTTTCTCTCTCATACTGACTCTTGCTGTCTCTCTCTCTCTCTGTCTCACAAATCCCGCTATCTCTCTTGCATAATTCCATGACCTCTCTCACATAATTCTCATGATCTCTCTCACACAATCCCGTTGAATCTCTTGCACAATCCCACGAAATTGCTCTCTCTCATACACATTCTAGATGTCCTTCTGGTGTCCCATGGGACTAGGGAAAATGGGAAGGACAGGGGGTTTCAGGATTTAAGCTTGATGATTAGCCTTGATTATTTTGGATAACACGACATGCTCGAGGAGCCAAGTGGCCTATCGTTTATCTTTGTTTGGGATTTCGCCAGGTTCACTGACCAAGACCCACATTGGTTTGGAGAGAAAACTGTGGGGACGACTAAAGAGGCTGTAAACCGATATGGAGAGATTCACTGAGTTGGCAACTAATTAGCAGATGGAGTGTAATGTCGAGAAATATTCCTTTACAGGAGAGATTTCCATACTAACGCAGTGACCAATTAAACATCCCGTTACCTGCCCTTACCACATTTCCATACCCAGTGAAATTTTGACATTGAGGGAGTACAGTTTTCTGAGCATATATTACTAAACTGCAACATTAAGGTCCTGAGTGCAACAGACTTTGCTACATTCCATCATACCATCATTTTGGCTTTCCATGTCGTTTAAAGTATATTTCAAACACTGTCCATCTGAAACTAACACGGTGATGTAATTCATGCTAGGTTCTGTGGAGATGGGCGTAAGCAAAGGATTTGAGAAAGTGCCACATGGCAGGCTGGTGCAGGACGTCGAGTCTCATGGGATCCGGGATATGTTGGATAGACGGATATAGGACTGACTTGGTCACAGAAGACAGCGAATACCAGTGAAATGGTTTTGTTCCGAATGGGGTTCAGTAGCTAGTCGACGTTTCAGAGGGATCAGTGTGAGTAACTTTGTTGATCGTAATACATATCAATGATGTGGAGGAAAATGTTTTTTGGCTGATTTATAAGTTTGCAGATGACACCAAAATTGGTGGACTGGCAAAGCATATCACGGAAATAGATAGGTTGCAGATTTGGACAGAGGAAGAGTGGATGGAGTTTAATTTACACAAAAGATGCATTTGGACAACCAAATTCAGGTGCGAATTATATAATAAATGTCAGACCCAAAGGAGCATTGACATACCGAGGGATCTAGGCATACAGGTCCACAGATTACTGCAAGTGGCAACAAGCTGGTCAAGAAAGCACCCAGACGTTTGCTTTCATTGACTCAAGCATCGAATATAAAAGTTGCCAATTTATGTTACCACTTTACAAAACTTCAGTTCGGTTACATTTACAATATTGTGTGCAGTTGTGCTTGCCACATTACTAGGAGGATGTGGACACATTGGAGAAGGCGCAGAGAAGATTTACCATGATGTTGCCAGGTCTGAAGACTTTTCGTTCTGAGGCGAGGTTGTTTAAACGCAGACTGATTTCACAGAAAGAGGCGCAGAATGGGGAATTCCAAGACGAGCGGCCACATTTTTAAAGAGAGATTCAAAAAGAAATGAGAACAATTCCGTTTTTATCACACAGAGGGTGGTTCGCATGTGGAAGCAACTTCCCATGGAAATGATGGATATGGGCACAGTTACAGCGTTTAAAAGACGTTGGGATAAGTACAAGAATTGGAAAAGTTTGGAGGGATCTGGGCCAGGAGCAGACAGACAGGACTAGTTTAGTTTGGGATATATTCAGCATGGACTCGTTGGATTAAAGGATATGTTTCTATGCTGTCTGACTGTAAGAGGTCACATGTTCAAGTTGAGGTGGGACATTTAGAGGTAAATTGTGGGAAACATTTTTAACAAAGAGGGTGGTAGGTACCTGGAACGCACTGGTAGGGGAGGTTGTTGTTGTAGGCATGTTAGCAAAGATTATGGTGTATTTGATACACACGTGAACGGGAGATGAACAGAGGGATAGAAACAGTGCATGGGGAAAAAGGAGCGTGTCTAAATAAAGATTCATAATCAGCACAAACTTGGTGTGATATAGGGCCTGTCCCTGTGTTGTTTGGTTCTTTGAAGTCAGATGAGAATGTTGCTGTGTAATATTGTGAAACAATATGGAACAGTATTGTCCATGGGTTTGGCTGATTTTGTAGACAAAAATCAGAAAGTTAACGTAGTGTTATAGCCAATAAATCAGAGGACAAATAATGCATTGCCAGTTATTTCCAGGAGCTTGTTTTAGGAATGTGAGGACTTCTTGCTCTGAATCACTCTTGGTCAGGTATAGATTTCACTGAAGATATTGAAGAGAGTGTAAAACCTAGTCACACTGTCGTACAAAGTTTCAGTCAACCTCTCACACACCAATCTCAATCATAATCATTCACACAGAAACACTAAATTTCATAAACTGACACAAGAAGCTCACACCCACAAGCACCCTCAGTAATGCGCACATACATGCATGTACTCACATATTTTCACACGGACAGAAGCACACCCACACAAATACGCACTAAAATTCAAATATTCTTTTCGTGAATCCACTTTAGAGAATCATACATCTCTTTCCTTTTGCAGACGCATACAAAATCCTACACTGTATACACACACGCAGCCACACACTCTCAAAAACACACACGCTCACTCTCTCTCACACACAAAGTATGTGGTGAATCATTCCATTCAGGTGTGTTTTATTACTAATATACTTCCTTTTAAAATTGCAGACAGCACACAACATTTCCCAGTTGGAAAATGTGACATTTTATAAATTCCTGTTTTCGTGATGACTCCAGGATAAATCTCTGAAACAGATTACTGCAAACATAAGAGGTATAGTTAGTAAGTTTGCAGCTGACACCAAAATTGGAGGTGTAGTGGACAGCGAAGGAGGTTACCTCGGATTACAACAGGATCTTGATCAGATGGGCCAATGGGCTGTGAAGTGGCAGATGGAGCTTAATTCAGATAAATACGATGTGCTGCATTTTGGGAAAGCAAATCTTAGCAGGACTTATACACTTAATGGTAAGGTCCTAGGGAGGGTTGGTGAACAAAGAGACCTTGGAGTGCCGGATCACAGCTCCTTAAAAGTGGAATCACACGTAGATAGGATAGTGAAGAAGGCGTTTTGTACGCTTTCCATTTTTGATCATAATATTGAGTACAAGAGTTGGGAGGTCATGTTGTGGCTGTACAGGACATTGGTTAGGCCAGTTTTGGAATATTGCGTGCATTTCTGTTCTCCTTCCTATCGGAAAGATGTAAAACTTGAAAGAGTTCAGAAAAGAATTACAAGCTTGTTGCCTGGGTTGGCGGATTTCAGCTATAGGGAGGGAGTAAACAGGCTGAGATTGTTGTGGTTCTGTTCGCCGAGCTGGGAGTTTTTGTTGCAAACGTTTCGTCCCCTTTCTAGGTGACATCTTCAGTGCTTGGGAGCCTCCTGTGAAGTGCTTCTGTGCTGATTCCTCCGGCATTTATAGTGGTTTGAAACTGCCACTTCCGGTTGTCAGTTGCTGTCCGCTGCAGTGGCCAGTATATAGGGTCTGGGTCAATTTGTCTGTTGATAGTCTGTCTATCAACAGACACATCGACCTAGGCCCTATATACCGGACACTGCAGCAGACAGCAACTGACAATGGGAAGCTGCAGATTCAAACCACTATAAATGCCGGGGAAATCAGCACAGAAGCGCTTCACAGGAAGCTCCCAAGCACTGAAGATGTCACCTAGAAAGGGGACGAAACGTTTGCAACAAAAACTCCCAGCTCGGCGAACAGAACCACAACAACGTGCACCCGAGCTCCAAGTATTCTCACAAACTTTGAGGCTGAGACTATTTTCGCTGGAGCATTGGAGGATAAGGGGTGATCTTATAGAGGTTTACAAAATTATGAGGGGCATGAATAGCATAAGTCGACAGAGATTTTTGTTTCCCCTGGGGTCAGGGAGTCCAGAACTAGAGACCATAGATTTAGGTTGAGAGGGAAAAGAATTAAAAGAGACCTAAGGGGCAACGATTTCACACAGAGGGTGGTACGTGTATGGAATGATCCGCCGGAGAAAGTGGTGAAAGCTGGTACAATTGCAGCATTAAAGAGGCATTAAATAGGGTATGGAAGGATATGGGCCGGGTGCCTTCAGGTGGAACTAGATTGGGTTGGGATATCAGGTTGGCGGGTTGGCCAGAAGGGTCTGTTTCCATGCTGTACATCTCTGTGACTAACATGACCTCACAATTACCATTCAGTTGCTGACTAAAATGTCACATTTTGTATATTTCTGCCAGTTTGATGTTTGAAAGTTAGATACTGCTGGAAATACTTAATTATATAGGGGCAGTAGCATTAAAAATATTTTGGAATTTATAGCTTTTTCAATTAAAACTTGCATATCCTTTTGAACAGAGTTTCCATACCCTGCTTTTACAAAGTAAGTTTGACATTTCTGCAATGTAAAAATATCTGAATGAAAACAATTATTAATATAATTATCCCTCTCCTGTGCTGACAGAATTCGAGTCAAACTTAGACCTTTTCTGTTCCTGCACATAGCTTAACATTGTAAAATTTCGTTTATATTTTCAATCATTAGTTTAAAATCCAGAAAGCATCTATTCACATCACCACTGTATTTCATCTGAAGGAAGTTTCAAGATGGTAATTTAAAATGTGTGAGCTGTGTTTTAACCTCAAAAGCCAAAACGAAAAATTCAGGTGTCAGTCAGTCAGCCATTGGAAGTTTGTTCACGGCAGCCTTTCATTTTAGCACATCACTGACGTTAACTTTATAAATAGGGAAAAGCAAGAAAGAATGTGGGGAGTTGGGAGCCTGTTTGTATTGGAGTGCAGTGTGGATCCACCAGAATGATAACAGGCAGCAAGGGTTCAATGGCGACGAAGTGAATGGCACACACCCAGGTTTGTATTCGTGATATTTAGAAGGATCTGAAATAATTGAGGTCTAGGGTGTAGGTTAGCTCGCTGAACTGTAGGTTTGATATCCAGACGTTTCATTACCAGGCTAGGTAACATCATCAGTGGCGACCTCCAAGTGAAGCGAAACTGTTGTCTCCTGCTTTCTATTTATATGTTTGTCCTGGATAGGGTTCCTGAGATTTGTGGTGATTTCATTCCCTGTTTTCTGAGAGGTTGATAGATGGTATCTAAATCTATTCGTTTGTTTATGGCGTTGTGGTTGGAGTGCTAGGCCTCTAGGAATTGACTGGCATGTCTTTGCTTGGCCTCTCCCAGGATAGATGTGTAGTTGCAGTCGAATAGGTACTTTTTTTTAAAATCCGTGTGAATAGCTACGAGGGAGAGAGGGCCGTGTCTTTTTGTGGCTAGCTGGTGTTTTTGTATCGTTGTGGCTAACTTTCTTCCTGTTTGTCCTACCTAGTGTTTATGGCAGTCCTTGCATGGAATTTTGCACCATGGGGTGTACTGGATCTTTTAAGTTTGTTAATTTTTGTTTGAGAGTATTGGTGGGTTTGTGTGCTACTAGGATTCTAAGGGGTCTTAGTAGTATGGCTATCATTTCTGAAACTTCTTTGATTTATGGTAAGCTGGTTAGGGTTTCTGGCTGTGTTTGGTCTGCTTGTCGTGGTTTGTTCTTGAGGAATCTGGGGACTGTATTTTTTGAGTATCCGTTCTTCTTGAATATGTTTTATAGGTGGTTCTCCTCTGTTTTCTGAAGTGTGTCTGTGCTGCAGTGTGATGTGGCTCATTGGAATAGTGTTCTGATACAGCTTCATTTGAGTGTGTTGGGATGGTTGCTGGTGTAGTTAAGTATTTGGTCAGTGTTAGTCGGTTTTCCGTATACGCAGTTTTGTAGTTCTCCATTATCCACAGTTTTGTAGTTCTCCATTATCCACAGTTTTGTAATTCTCCGTTATCCTTTCTTTCGACGGTGACGTCCAGGAATGCGAGTTTGTTGTCGGTTTCTTCCTCCTTGGTGAAATTTATGCCTGTGAGGGTGTTGTTGATAATGTTAAATGTCTCTTCTACCTAGTTTCGTTTTATGATGACAAAGGTGTCATCTACACAGTGGACCCAGATTTTTGGTTTGATGGTTGGTAGGGTTGTTTGTTCTAGCCTTTACATTACCGCTTCTGCTATGGATCCTGATAGAGGAGATCACGTGGATGTGCCGTTGATTCTATTGTAGATTATGTTGTTGAGGTGAAGTGGGTGGTAAGGAACAGGTTCACTAGCTTCATGATGTTTTTGAAGTAATTGATGGTGGTTGGGGTGTGTTTGTGATGGCCTCTTCTAAAAGTGTGGTAAGTGTTTCCTTTGCCAGATCGATGTTCATGGAGGTGAACAGTGCTCTTACGTCGAATGAGATCATTGCTTCATCTTCCTCTATTTTGGTATTTTTGATTATTTTTAGCAATTCCTGGTTGGAGTGGATGGAGTGCTGTGATTCCTCTACTAGAATCTTTGTCTTCAGGTCTGACAAAATGCTGAAACACTTTCAGAGTTTTGATCACTTATTATTAAACTGATACGTTTAAATTTATACAATATCAGAAACAGTTATACAGAGTTATGAGTTATATTATGTTTATACTCATTCATGGGATTGTGGCATTTCTGGCTGGGCCAGCATTTGTTGCCCATAAACAGCTTATCTGGAGGAAGTGTCAGTGAGCTGCCCTCCTGAACTTCTGCTATCCACTTGGGGCAGATAAACTCACAATGATGGACGTCAAATGGAAGTGGCATTGGTTGAAAATCTTGGAACTCCTTCTCTTACATCACTGTGGGTTTACCCAACCAAATCGATCATTCCGTGTGTCTGGAAGCTGTGCTGTGACGTGGTGAGTTTCTGCAGTGCAACTTGCCCATTGTAAACACTGTTGTTGCTGAGTGTCGACTGTGGAGACAGTGGATGCTTGTGACTGTGATGCTGAGCAAGCAACCTACATGTGGCTGCAAGAGCAGGTTCAGAGACTAGGGATACTGCGGTCAGTAAGTCACCTCCTGACACCCCAAAGTCTGTTCGCCATCAACGAGGCATACGTCAGGAGTGTGATGGAATACTCCCTACTTGCCTGGATGGGTGCAGCTCCAATAACACTCAAGAAACTTGACACCAGCGTGCTTTTATGACACTACATCCACAAACATTCATTCCCTCCACCACCTGTTGTCAGTAGTAGCACTATGTACTATCTGGAAGATGCCCTGCAGAAAATCACCAAAGACTCTTAGACAACACTTTGCAAACTCACGACTAATTCAATCTCGAAGGACAAGGGTAGCAGGTACGTGGGAACACCATTACCTGCGAGTTCCACTCCAAGCCACTCCACACTGACTTGCGAAGTCCTGGATTTCCCTCCCGAGCAGCATTGTGGGTTAAACCACTGGTAGTAGGCAGCAATAATTCAAGAAGTCCCCTCACCACCACCTTCCCAAGGGCAAATAGGAATAGGCTATCAGTGCTGGCCAACCAGAAACACTCAAGTCCCTCAAACGAATTATTTTCTAAAGAAACTATGGAGAGCACAGGTGTTCCTGATGTGGTCTGACATTAATTTTGTTCTGACTATTTACTTTGTGGAATCTGTTCTGTGAAATAAAAATGATGAAAACTGGATATTCTCAGTGGGTCAGAGAGGGTGGATTCAGCGGGTTGAGTCATTCCTTGCCCAAATGAAATGGATGTTGCCAAGTTGCTGCTCCTCATTTTCCTTTCGGTCCATTCCTCTCGTGGACTGTTCGCTCCATTATCTGCTGCATTTAATTGTTGACTTTCAGGTTTTACTTGGATTTTTTATTCATCAATTGAACTGGTTTTATAACTGGACTTTTTAAGGTATATTTTAACTGTTCTCTGAAAGTTTTCTGTGTCACCACACAAATAAGTGCATTTGAGCAGTAGCCTAAGTCCCGCAGCATATATGTGACTTGTTCAAAGAGTTGAAAAGCAGCAGAATCCAAGGAATAACCAGCTTGAAAGTGATATAAAATAGACATCAAAAAGAAAAATAGGAAACTGGCAGATATAGAAAATAGTAAAATTTTAGTATTCTGTCTGGTCTCTGCCTCTGGGTCATTCACTGATTTTTTCTGACCCCTGGATCCTTTTTGCATCTTAATGGATTGAAATATATGCCTGATAATCAGGACGTTGATAAAAAGGACAAAAATGAATGGCACAAATGGTGTTAAAAAATGTTCAAAGTATTTAAAACTTGCCCACCGACGGTCACGGTAATAACTAGACCTGTGATATAGCAGAACCACGGAACTTCATTGATGAACTTTCCAGGTTTATATCAAAAGTAGTTGGGAATGTTCTTTATAGTAAAGATAATGCAGATTGTTGCTACAACCTTCATTGCAGTTTTCTTTGTGCAATATTTAGCTTTCATCTGATGAAAACAAATGGCAACAAATTGATCAAACGAAAAAGCAGCAGTGAACCAGACAGAACAATCAATCAGACAGAGGCTCAAGACAGAGATAATACTACAGACAGGAGTGATGTCCAGGAAACATGTTGTATAATAATAGGAACGAAATCGATAAAGTATAGCATCAAAAGTCATGAACAGCAGATCAGATAATGTCATGGCCAACAGATACCAAGTGGTGCATTTCGAAAGTGCGCACTTTTCCCCAGTCAGGAATACAATCGCCACTAGAATAACTGTAAGAGAAAGTAAAAAGAACTTGAAGTTACAATTTAGATAAGGTCTGTGCCTGAGTCTAGGAAGTTAGTGAAAATTGCTATTCCACATCACACAATGTGTCAAAATTGTAAACCTGAGCAGCAAACTCTCTCTGAATGAATTATTTGCACTTTTAAAAGACATAGGGTAGATCATGATCAGCAGATTACTCTGAGAAATACGGTCATGTACTCAGTGCTTAATTAGGGTCCGCAGCTGTTTATTCCACCTGCTTTATAATTTACTGTGACTGGCTGGAGTTTCCAATAAGACCACAACACCCTCACAAAGACACCACGGAACAATAAAACAAAGAATGGGAGACACATAATATTGACATTGATTGCACAATTCCTGTAATTTGTTAAGGAGTTGCCACTGCACAGATTGAATCCAGAAGAGTATCATGACATGATATCAACTACAGTACAGGCCATGGAATCAATCCACAATGTTCATGGATAGATGCCCTGCACAATATGAAAAAAGAGATTATCCGGCATTGAGCTCCTCCCTCATGTGATGAAGGGCTCATGCCCAAAACGTCGACTCTCCTGCTCCTTGGATGCTGCTAGACCTAGTGTGCTTTTCCAGCACCCCACTCTCGACTCTGATCTCCAGCATTTGCAGTGGTCACGTTCTCCTACAGAATTGAACATCCTAACAATCTGTTCCATGGAAGTATTCAGCAGTGAATGCAACCGCCATGTCCCAGGTTGGATACACACTACAATCAAAAGAAATTCAACGTTTGGCACAGACACCCCCACTTGTACAAGACTATACACTGCAGACCCCACCCAAATGATATCTGAATCCATGCAGGATTTGTCATTGCAAATATATGGTTTGAAAGTTACACACTTTACCTGGGATTAAACAACGCTTCCTGTCTGATGTCCAGGCTCATGTTTCCTCACCGAGGCCATCTCCTGAACAGAGACCCACCCCCACCCCCCACCCCACTTCCAAGATATAGAGGACAAGCCAGGGATAGAAATAACGATAGTTTACCCAGAACTCGCCGTGGAGATCATGAATTGTAACACATCCTTTTCGAGGACACCCAAGTATGTACTGTGACTTGGTCACAAGACCTGCTTCTGTGGATTCAGGCCAATGCCAAAGATTAGAGGAGACGTTCGCCAATAGATAAATCGCTATAAATTAGGAGCTGTAGATAATGATCTTGGGAGCTGAATTTGATGTCCACAATCGCTGATGTTGGAAATTCAATTTAATAATAATCTAGACATCTGATTTCAAATGAGGATGATTGATCGGTTGTCAGTGGAAAACAAATATCACACATTAGTGTCCTTCAGGTATGAAATTATCATCTTTATCTTGTCTGGCTTGCAACTGACTCCAGAATCACAACAAACTGGTTGACTCTTACCTGCACTCTGGGCAATTAGGGAAGTGTGGTGAGTGTTGTCCTAACCAGTGAAACCCAAACCTATGCAATAAATAAAAGAAAATTGAGCTCCCCATTCACAGCCAGCACCCTGCTACAGATGACTGCTCCCTTTCTACACCATCCTATACATATCAAATGATCCCCTCCAGATTTGATTCACTTTTGAAGATAATTGATCCTCCAATTGATGCAGTTTGGTTTACTGGAGTAGGGAACACCAACACATCAAACAGTACCCATCACTGACAATCGAGGCAAAAGAACATAACCGAGGAAAAAGAATCGGTCTCGTTATTTAAGATCAGTTAGAGTTGGGAAATTAATTAGCTTTGGCAAAATAATTCATGACACGGATCATCCACAGAGACAGCTGATACCCAAACTTGACAGAACCTCAGTATCAAGAATCCGGACTTTCACCTTGGGTATATCTCCTGTTCTCCGCCATATGAGACATTGTCTATGACACTGACCATCTTTCGGGTTCACAGATATCCTTTTGCAGAGTTGGCAATGGGGATTATTGTTAAATGTGAAATTTAGTGGCCAGCCCAATGTTCATTTCCTAGATCTATTCACCTTTCTGATGGCATTGGAGAACTGTCTGCGTGAACGTCTGCATTCCCTGGGGTGCAGAAAACCCACAGTGTTTTGGGGGGAGAATTGCAAAACTCTTACCCCAAAACAGTGATGCAATGACAATATTTATCCAGGTCAACATGAAATCTGGATTGACAGGCAACTCACATGCAATGCTGTTTCTATGCATCTGATGTCTTTGTTCTTGCACATGTTTGAGATCCTGGGTTTGCAAGGTGCTGCTGAAAGTGACTTCACGTGTTACTGTTTTACATTTGAAGGTAAAATTCATTGCGGATCACATGTATCACTGGTGAATGACGTGAGTACTGAATGCAGTGATTGGCATGCCTTTCGATCGGCTGTTTGTCCTTCACAATGTGGTGCTTTGTGAGTGTTGCACTCACTGATATATTAGAGTTACATGTGGGAAGAATTCTGTCCAGCCCAAAGCTATGCTTTCTGGGTAGTGGACATTGATTGGAGAGGCAGGAAGGGAGCTTTTTGCCACTGAAACCAGATAATCTGACAAAATCCTGTGGCCTCTGCACTTGTCTGGCTGGAGCAGGTCGTTTTCTTGTCAATCATTGGGGCAGGTTGTTCAAAACCATGCATTCAGTAATATCATAATCAGTCAATGGGAGATACTTTTGGAGACGATCACTGCCAGATGCTTTTGGGATGCGAATCTTACTTGTCAATTGTCGGACAAAGCTCAATGTTATCTCGCTGTACAAGAATATAGCCGTCTTCATTTTGTAAGGAGTAAATGGTGTTGAAAATTGTGCAGTCAGGAATAAACCCCAATAGTTTTATTTATACCTCAACCTCTCTCATGGAGAGAGAGAGAAAGAGAGAGGGAGAGAGAGAGGGAGAGACTGAGACAGACAGACAGATCGACATCTGGTGGTGCGTTGAGCCGAAGGATCACTGGGCTGGATGGCTGCTTTGTGATGTAGAGTTACACCAACAGCACAGGCTCATTTCCCACCCTGCACACAGATCACCGTGAAGTTCCCAACTTCTCCACCTCGTCCCTCCACTAGGCATGGTCACTGTGAAGTAATTTGAAAATTGTGTCATTAAGCTCAGCATAACAATTTTTTTTTAAATCGCAGGCTCATTTTTAAAACATAAATACCTAACCAACTTGGAATATTCTGTAATATTGCAAAGATAATGTTGGAAAATTGAAGAATCCCATCACCATATCAGCACTAGAGATAAATGGCATAGATAAGGTCACGAGCAAAGGTCGTTTCCCGAGGGTAAGGGAGCCCAAAACTAGAGGTCATCAGTTTAAGGTGAGAGAGAAAGATTTAACAGGGTCCTCAAGGGATGATTTTTCACACTGGGTCGTGCGTATATGGAATGAATTGCCAGTGGTAATTGCAACATACAGTTCGAAGTTTTAAAAATATAGTTGGACAGGTACTTAAATCGGCATAGTTTAAAGGAACATGTACCAAATAAAATGAAATGGGACGTGTTTCGTTTGGCAAACTTGGTCAGCACGGTTGAGTTCGACCAAAGGTCCTGGGGAGTGTTACTGAACAAAACTTGGGGTGAAAGTTCATAGTTCCTTCAAGGTTGTATCTCAGGTACACGGGGTAGTCAGGGATGTGTATGGTACATTTACTGCTAATTATCAGTGTAGTGAGCACAGATGTTAGAAGGTCATTTTGTGGCTGCACATCATATCACTTAGACTACTTTTGGAATACTGAGTTCAGTTCAATACTGAGCTCTCACTGCTATAGAAAAGAATGTGAACTTGAAAGGGTTCAGAAAAAATTGACATGGATGTTGCCCAGATTAGACTGTTTGAGCTACAGGGTGGGGCTGAATAGACTGGGTTTACTTTCACTGTAGACTGATGGCTGAGGGGTAAATTTGTAGAGGATTTTAAAATCATGAGGGACATGGAGAGGGTGAATAGCTAAAGCCTTTCTTCCCCCTAGAGCTTTTTTCAGGTTACCCCTCAGTCTCTAATTCTACAAAGAAAATACGACTCCAAGGAACCATTTTTCAGAAACACTCTCCCGGAGCTTACCATTAACACGAGAAGTTCTGCCCTGATTTGCCTTTCCAAGATGCATTGAATACATCGATCTAATTTAATCTCCCTTTGGCAGTACTCAGCTCATTGGCCCATCTGCTGCAATCTGAGGTAAACTCCACTGTTGACCAGTACATGACCAATTTTGTTTTCTGCAAACTTATTAACTAAACCTCTTAACTTCTCATCCAAATCATTCATTCAATGACAAAAGCAGTAGACAAAGCACTGATCCTTGTACACACTGTTGGTCACAGGTCCTCAGTCTGGAAGGCGAGCTTCCAAAATCACCCTCTGTCCTCGACGTTCAAGCCAGTTCTGTATCCAAATAGTTCGTTTGTGTATTCCATGTGATCTAACTTTTCTAACCAGTCTACCACGAAGAAACATCTCAAATACCTAACTGAATTCCAGATAGATCATGTTTATTGCTCTGCCCTCATTACTTTGTTACTTCTTCTAAAAAAAACTCAACCGAGTTTTTGAGATATGCTTTCCCATACACAAAGCCTTGTTGACAATCCGTAATCCATCATTGCCTTGCCAAATACATGGAAATCCCGTTCCCTTGGCGTCTCTCCAACAATTTGACTAACACCAATGCCCGGCTCACAGATCTATAGTTCACTGACGTTTCCTTTACCACTTTTCTTATGTAATAACACTATGTTAGTCAATCTTCAGTCTTCCAGAATCTCACCTATGACTAGCAATGACACAAATATCTCAGCAAGGAAATGACCAATCACGTTCCTAGCTTCCCCAGAGTTCTAGTGTCCACGTGATCTGGGCCTGAGGATTTATCCACCTTTACATGTTTTATGCCACCCAGTACCACCATCTCCATAACATGGACATTTTTCAGGATATGACCATCTATTTCCTCACATTCTGCATCTTTCATATCATTCTCCCCAAGTTACATGTTTGTTCTTAATGTGTTAGTAGAAGCTAATTGGATTTTCCTTAACTCCGTTTGTCCAAAAAATCTCATGTCCCATTTGTCCTCCGGATCTCCATCTTATGGTTACGTCTACTGACGTTTTATCCTTCGGGGATTCAGACGATCGTTGGCATATGCTTCCTTCTTTTTCTTGAAACAAAACTCAATTTGTGTAGTCATCCAATGGTTTTTACACCTACCAGCCTAGCTCTTTACTCGAATGGGAGCTTAGTTTCTCTGGATTTTTGTTTCCTCGTTATTTTATCTTTTCCAATTTGCCAGCTGTCCCTTTAGCTCTGAGTTATCCTCACTAGTACATTAGTCCCCTTCAAAGTCAGGGGCAATCCATCATTCAGAAACCGGTCACTTCTACCCCAGAAGAGATTCCAATAAATCAAAACTGAATCCCTTTCTCCTGAAACAGCTCCTCAGTTATGCATTCTTATCTTCTCTGAAACGCATCCATTTCTCTTCCTTTGTCATTTGTTTCAACGCGTACAACTGCCTCTTTCTGCTCTCACTCCCATTTCCAAAAATTCTGATTCCTGATTAAGGCCTCAGCCCAAAACATCGACTCTATTGCTCATCGGATGCTGTGTTTTTCCAGAACTACACTCTCGACACTGATCTCCAGCATCTGTCGTCCTCGCTTTCTCCTTTGAGAATATACTTGCATCTCGCCAAGATATCCTTGATCCTGGCTCCAGCGGGGCAATATACCATTCTGATGTTTCACTGTCGGCCGTAGAAATATCTATCTGTGCCTCTGCTTATACCAATCAAGTTCAACAACCAGAACAAAAAATATTAACACCTACTCTCGCTGCCTTAGAGTCCAATAACATTAGTCCCAAATTGGAACTATAAAACAAATTCTACGAAGAGCCCTCAATCTGTTATGGACCAAGCCACACCCCCTCAATACACTTTAAGAAGGTAGTCGAAAAACTTTTTTTTAAATTTCAAGTTGGATGTATCTGGGATATGCCAGAAGTAATGCTACTGATCAAACATTTGGAATTTAATAAATTGTTGAACCACAAGCAACAAATACAGAATTTAGAATAACTTAATTATAGAACATAGAACATCACAGCTCAGTACAGGTTCTGGGCCACTCGATGTTGCACCAACCTGTGAAATCTATCTGAAGCCAATCTAACCTACACTATTCCATTTTCATCCATATGTTTATACAAAGACTATTTAAATGCACTTGAATTTGACGATTCCACTCTGGTTGCAGGCAGGCCATTCTACACCCCTACTGCCGTCTGAATAATGAAACTACCTCTGACATCTTTCTTATATCTATCACTCTTCAAGTTAAAGCTATATCCCCTCGTGCTATCCATCATCTTCCAAGAAAAAGAGGTCGCACTGTCCATTCCACCTAACCATCTGATTATCTTATATGTCTCAATTAAGTCACTCTCAATTTTCTGTCTAAGGACAACAGCCTCAAATTTTTTGACCTTTCCTCGCAAACCATCCCTCTATACAAGGCAACATCCTTGTAAATCTCTCCTGAACCCTTTCCAAAACTTCCACATCATTCCTATAATGCGGTCTCCAGAACTTACATAATACACTAAGTGCATTTGCATCTGATATTTTTTTTACAGCTGCAGCATGACCTCACTTCTCCAAAACTAAATGTTCCTATCGATAAAAACTAACAAAGAGTGCGACTTCTTAACAAACCTATCAACCAGGGTGACTATTTTCACAGACCTGTGGACATGGACACTGAGATCTCTCTGCTCATCTACACTACCAAGAATCTTACCAATAACCCAGTACTCTTCTTTCTGTTGCACCTTCTAAGCACAGTCACCTCACACTTTTTCACATTAAACTACATTTGCCACCTTTCATCCCAGTTCTGCATCGTATCTATATCTCTCTGTATCCTTCAACATCCCACAGCACTATCTGCAAATGTACCAACATTAGTATCATTCGTAAATTTACTAACCCATCCTTTAAACTTTCATCCAGGTCAATTCTAAAATGACAAACAGCAATGGTCCCAAAATAGATGATTGCAGGACACCACTGAACTCCAGAATGCATATTTTCCAACAACAACCACTCCGTTTTCTTTCAGCTCATGAGTATCTAATCCAAACCGCTAAATCACTCCCAATCACTTGCCTCCATATTGCATGCAATACCCTACCATGGGGAACTTCATCAAACGCCTTAGTAAACTCCATTGACAAACGTTGTAAACTCATCCACCTGTATGGTCACCTTCTCAAAGAACTCAATAAGTTCTGTTAGGCATGTCCTATCCTTCACAAAACCATGTTGACTATCCCTAATCAACTTATTCCTTTCTAGATGATTGCAAATCCTAATTCTTATCACCTTTTCCAACAGTATACCCACAACCGAAGTAAGGCTTACTGGTATATAATTACCAGGTCTGTCTCTATTCCCCTTCTTGAACAATGGAACAACATTTGCTGTCCTTCAGTCTTCTGACACTATTGCTGTAGACAATGAAGACATAAAATCAAAGCCACAGGCTCTACAATCTCCTCCCTGGTTTCTGAAATAACCGAGGACAAATCCCATCCAGTCCAGGGGACATATCTGTTTTCACACTTTCCAAAATTGCTAAAACTTACTCCTTGCGTAGCTCAGTCCCATCCAGTCTACAAGCCTGTATCTCGGTATTCTCCTCGACACATTGCCTTTTCTCAGGGTGAATACTTACGAAAACTATTCATTCACTGTTCCCTTGTCTCCTCTGACTCCACACACAACTTCCCACTACTCTCCTTGAGTAGGCCTAATCTTACCCTAGTTATTCTTTAGCCTGATGTACCTATGGACAGCCTTAGTGTATTCCTTGATCCTATATGGCAATGACTTCTCAAAACCCCTCCTGGCTATTCTTCACTTTTTATTTAGGTCTTTCGTGGCTTACATGTAACTTTCACACGCCAGAACAGAGCATTCATGTCTTATCCCAACAAAAGCCATTTCCTCTTGACAAGAACTTCAGTTCTTTACTAAACCACCACTCCCGCGCTGGACACTTTCCACCCTGCCTGACAGGTACGTACTTATCAAGGAAACGTAGTCGCCTTACCTTGAATAAGCTCCACATTTCAATTGAGCTCGCCCCCTCTGTTCCTTCCACATCCCATGCATCCTTAATTTTGCCTAATCGCGTGATAATCGCCTTTCCACCAGCTATAACCCTTGCCCTGCGCAATACATCTCGCCCTCTCCATTACTAAAGTGAACATAAACAAATTATGGTCACTATCACTAAACTGTCGACCTCCCTCCCAATCTAACACCTGTCTGGCATCATCGCCCAGAACCAAATCAAATGTGGCCTGGCCCTTTTGGCCTGTCTAACATTGCGTCAGAAAACCCTCTTGCATGTATTGGACAAAAACTGAGCCATCTAAACTATTTGAACTATATTATTCTTAGTCAATATTTGGAAAGTTAAAGGCCCCCAAGACAACTACCCTATCACTCTTGCTCCTATTGAGAATCATCTTTGCTATCATTTCCATTGTATTTCTCGACATATTCAGAGGCCAATAGAAAACTCACAACAGGCTGACCACTCCTTTCTTATTTCTAACCTTAGCTCATACGACCTCAATAAATGAGTCTTCAACCATCCTTTCTTCCGCTGTAATACTGTCCATGATAAAAGTGCCACAACTCTCACCCCGCCCCTTTTGACCGCCATTTACCATCTTCCCTGTACTTACTGAAACATCTAAATCCAGGCAACTGCAATACTTCAAGTTCTCCCACCTTATTCTGGATGCTCCTGGTGTTGAAGTAAACACACTTCAAAACAATTTCTTGCTTTCTGGTGCCCTATTGCTATCTGGAAACCTCATTTCTGACGTCATTACTCTGGACGTCATGTACACTGGAACTACAATTTCGGTTCCCATTCTCCTGCTGTATTTATTTAAACCCTCCTGAAGAGCCCTAGCAATTTTCTCCCCCCAGGATATTGGTACCCCTCTCGTTCAAGTAAAGACCATCCTATTTGAATCGATTAAATCTACCCCAGAAAAATCCCCAATTATTCAGGAATTCATATCCTACTTCCTGCAACATCACTGCAACCACGTATTCAACTCCTCTCCTCACGAATACGTGACATGGCTAACAGACCAGAGATAGCAACTCTGCTTGTTCTAGCTTGAAGCTTCCACCCTATTTTCCTGATTGTGTGCCTCCAATCTCCATTTCTCTTCTTACTTATGCCATTAGTGCATATTTGCACCAAGACTTGGGGCAGCTCCTCCTCCCACTCAAGGATCCTGAAAACACGATCAGAGACATCACAAACCCTGGCACCTGGGAGACAACACACCAACGTGAGTCTCTCTCTTCCACACAGATCCTCCTATTTCCTACTAACTATGGAGTTCCCAATTAGTAATGTTCTGCCCTTCTTCTCCCTTCTTTTCTGAGCAGAGTCCTGTGCTACTTTGACTACCTCTGGTAAATCGCCCCTCCAACAGTTTCCAAATGCTCTACTTGTTGTTGAGGGGAACAGTCAAAGGGAAACCTGTTGGTTTCCTTCCTGTCCGCTGACTGTAAACCATCTACCTTCTTCTAGTAACTGAGGTGCGACTACCTTCTTGTAACTACTCTCAGTAACCCCATTCGCCTCCCGAATGATCCAACTTTCATCCAGATCCAGCTCCCATTCTGGAATATGGATTTCGAGGATCTGCAGTTGGGTGCACTTCCCACAGATGCAGTCAGCAGGGACACTGGTGGTGACCCTTACCTCACACATTCTGCATGAGGAACATTCGACTTCCCTGACCTCAATTCCCACTGTTCTAAATTCCAAAGAGACGACTGAAAATTTAAAAATAAAACATAAAAGCTAGTCACCTTATCGGTCCAGCGCACAGAAACTTTATTTTTGGTTAGACAAGGTTGACGGGTGGAAAAAACAATGCGAGTAGTATTCCGGTAAGTAATCGCCTAAATATAAAGCCTCACTGACCCAGCAGGTCCTTGTCTGCAGCTGCTCAGCATGCACTCTGTCTGTACATGTGGTAATCTTTCATACTTTAAACTTAATCTTCCATTCAAGCACCTGGCATTCTCTGTCACAACTCCTACTACAACTGCCGCTAAAAAAATGTAGGAGTGAAAATATACATTCCAAAATTGAATTGTTTCAAAGCCAACCAACTCAAAGTTGCAACAGAATGAAGGAGCTGTTCCAATACGCAACATCCCAAAGCCAAATGTAAAATTTAACACAGGTTCGTACAGGCAGGAGAGATTGCGGATAGAAGACTCAGGTCAGAAACATCTGTTGAAGCATGGAGCATTTTCCATTTTGGAAAGGAATATTCAAGGCTATGCGTGTTACCGTAAGGACAGACTGATGGGCAGGGGTGGCGTGGGGTGGGTGGCCCTGTTGGTAAGGGATGATATTCAGTCGCTTGCGCGGGGGAACCTAGAATCAGGAGATGTGGAGTCAGTATGGATAGAGTTGAGAAATTCTAATGGTAGAAAGACCCTCTTGGCTGTTATCTACAGGCCCCCAAACAGTAGTATGGATGTAGGCTATAAGTTGAATACGGAGCTGAAATTGGCCTGTCGCAAAGATGTTACTACAGTTATTAAGGGGGATTTCAACATGTAGGTAGACTGGGAGAATCAGAATGGGATTGGACCTCAAGAAAGAGACTGTGTGGAGTTCCTCGGAGATGGATTCTTTGAACAGCTGTTGAAGGAGCATACCAGGGAGAAAGCAATTCTGGATCTGGTATTGTGCAACGAACCAGAATTGATCAGGGACCTCGAAGTGAAGGAGCCATTTGGAGGTAATGACCAGAATACAATAAGCCTCAATCTGCAATTTGAAACGGAGAGGGTACAATTGGTAGTGACAATATTTCAGTTGAATAAAGGGAACTATGAAGCTATGAGGGTGGAGTTGGCCAAAGTTCAATGGTGCAATACCTTAGTAGGGATGACAGTGGAGGAACAATGGCAGATATTTCTGGGTATAATGCAGGAGATGCAGGATCAGTTCATTCCAAAAAAGGAAGAAAGAACCTTGGAGGAGGCTGGGGTGGCCGTGGCTGACGAGGTATGTTAAGAAACATATAAAGACAAAAGAGAAAAAGTATAATATAGCAAAGATGTGTGGGAAAACGGAGGACTGCCAAGCTTTAAAGAACAACAGAGGATTACTAAGAAGGAAATTCACAGTGCAAAAATGAGGTACAAAGGTAAACGGGCAAAAATATAAAGGAGGGTAGTAAAAGGTTTATTAGGTATGTGAAAGGGAAAGAAATGGTGAAGACAAAAATTGGGCCCGTGAAATCAGAAACAGGGGAATATGTAACGGGAAACAAAGAAATGGCAGAAGAGTTGAATTGGTACTTCAGATCTATGTTCACTTGGGAAGACTCAAGCAATCTCCCAGAGATAACAGTGGCTGAAGGACCTGAACTGAAGAGAATTTATATTTGTCAGGACGTGGTGTTGGAGAGAATGTTGGTTCTGAAGGCTGATAATTCCCCGGGGCCTGTTGGTCGACATTCCAGGGTCCTGAAGGAGGTGGCTCTAGAAATCGTGGATGTGTTGGTGATTATTTTCCAGCGTTCGATAGATTCATGATCAGTTCCTGCGGAATGGAGGGTGACTAATGTTGTACCACTTTTTAGAAAAGGAGCGAGAGAGAAAGCAGGAAATTATAGACCAGTTAGTCTGAACTCAGTGATGGGAAAGATGCTGGAGTCAATTATAAAGGATGGAATTATGACACATCTAGATAGCAGTAACTGGATAGGTCAGAGTCAGCATGGATTTATGAAGGGGGAATCATGCTTGACTAATCTTCTGGAAATTTTTGAGGATGTAACTCTGGAGATGGACAAGGGAGATCCAGTAGATGCAGTGTACCTGGACTTTCAGAAAACCTTTGACAAAGTCCCACATAGGAGGTTAGTGAGCAAAATTAGGGCGCATGGTATTGGGGGCAAAGTACTGACTTGGATTGAAAATTAGTTGGCTGACAGGAAACAAAGCTTAGTGATAAATGGCTCCCTGTCGGAATGGCAGGCGGTGAACAGTGGGACTGCAGCTTTTTACAATATATATTAATGATATAGAAGATGGTATTTATAGTGGCAATAGCACATTTGCTGATAATACAAAGCTGAGTGGCAGGGTGAAATGTGAGAAGGATGTTAGGAAATTACAGGGTGACCTAGACAGGTTAGGTGAGTGGACAGATGCATGGCAGATGCAGTTCAGTGTGAATAAATGTATGGTTATCCACTTTAGTGGCAAGAACGGGAAGGCAGATTACTACCTAAATGGAGTCAAGTAAGGTGAAGGGGCAGTAAAAAGAGATCTGGGTGTTCTTGTACATCAGTCAATGACGGTAAGCATGCAGGTACAGCAGGTAGTGAAGGCACGACCTGCTCTTCACAAAACCGTGTTGACTACCCATAATCAGCGGTTTACTTGCTAGATGATTACAAATCCTATCCCTTTTAAACTTTTCCAGCACTTTACCCACAACAGAAGTCAAGATCACTGGTCTCAAATTACCAGGAATGTCCTTACTCCCCTTCTTGAGCAAGGGAGCATATGCTAAACCCCATTCTTCTGGCACTATTCCTGTGGACAATGACGACATAAAGATCAAAGCTGAAGGCTCTGTAATCTCCTCTTTGGCTTCCCAAAGAATCCTAGGATAAATCACATCCGGCCCAGATGACTTATCTATTTTCTCAGTTTCCAGAATTTCTAACGCATCCTCCTCCTTGAACCTCATCCTATCCAGTCTAGTAGCTTATATCTCAGTTTTCCCTCAGTTTTTTTTTTCACGTGAATGCTAATGAGAAATAATCATTTAGCATGTCCCCGTCTCTCCTACCTCCATATTAAACTTCACACTTCTAGCCATGATTGGCCCGAATCTTACTCTGGCCATTCTTTTATGACTCATATACCGAAAGAAAGACGGAGAGTTTTCATTGAGCTGTCCGCTAATGATTTCACGTGTCCCCTCCTGGCTCTTCTGAGTTCTTTCTTGAGGTCTTTCTTGGCTAACCTGTAAGCATCCTAACCAAGCCTTCACGTCTCATCCTAAAATAAGCCTCCTTCTTCCTCTTGACAAGAGCTTTATCTTCTTTAGTAAACCTGGGTTCCCGCACTCGACAATTTCTTCCTTAGTTTGTGAAGCTTCTACTCCATCAGTTTAAAAGGCTCTAAATAAGCAATGTGAAAGAAAAATGCAAACAAATAATGAACAGAAAGTAATCAATTCAAAACATATTGTGTAGTGTTGATGCACTCCCCAGCCCCTGCAGTGCCCACATGTCTCGAAAGATACATTCCCTCTCAATGGACACCCACGTGCAGATATAACACAAAGAAGACAAGACAGGCACAATGAAGATAAAAACAATGACTGCTGATGTTGGAAACCAGATTCTGAATTCGTGGTGCTGGAAGAGACAACAGTTCAGGCAGTATCCGAGGAGCAGTAAAATTGACGTTTCGGGCAAAAGCCCTTCATCAGTGAACCATATACACAACCTGCTACCAGTACCAGTTAAAGGTCTCTTTGGCCTGATCCAGGAACAAATCGATATCGGTGCCATCTAATCTGTCCACCTCTCCCCATATTGGGTACCCATAAAACAGGAGCATGGGGTGAAAGAACAAAACATAAGAGTGGCCTCTGCAAAAACTAAATAGGGGTAGCAAATGAAAAAATCTCAATAATATTGTGCAAAAGAGTTTTGTTACGCCCACAAGGACTAAGTGTGGCTTGGCACACTGTACTTGCTCAGGTTACATAGGACATCTGCGAGCAGCACTCTCCAACTCCGATCCTGATGGAAAACGGAAGGACCCCTAAATTTTAATCACATTTCTGTGGACCTACAATCATGTATAGGCCAGAAATCTTCCTTCCCTGAAGGTTATGAATAAATCGCAATTTTATTATGATAATTGTCAGAGATTACATGGTGAGAAATGGGTCTGGGTGGGTTAATCTTCGGGGGGTTGGTGTGGACTTGTTGGGCCAAAGGGCCTGTTTTCACAGTGTAGGGAATCTAATCTAAAGGGGCAGCACGGTGGCTCAGTGTTTAGCAGTGTTGCCTCACAGCACCAGGGACTCCGGTTTGATTCCAGCCTTGGGCGACTATCTGTGCGGAGTTTTCACATTCTCCCCATGTCTGCGTGGATTTCCTCCGTGTGCTCCGGTTTCCTCCCACAGTTCAAAGATGTACAGGTTAGGTAAATCGGTCATGGTAAATTGTCCATAGAGTTAGGTCCATTAGTTAGGAGGAATTGGATTCGGTGGGTTACCATTCGAAGGGTCAGTGTGGACTAGTTGGGCTGTTTCAACACTGTAGGGAATCTAATCTAATCTAATCTAATTATTAGACTGGCTAATGATAACAAATTGTTTGCATAGAATTCAAATTTCACCATCTGTCTTGGCAGGATTCAAATACCTATCCCCAGAACATTAGCCTGGGGTTCTGGAGATACTAGGCCAGTGATATTTCGGCTTACAGCATCACCACGATTTGTGGAATGTCTAAAGCTGGGCAGCATTGAGGGAAATCTTCGAGCTCTAAGTACGGGAGGGTAACCAGAACTGTGAAAGGCTCATGCTAGTGAGCTGTGAAAGGATTTGTTGAAAATGTCTTTGCAGTCCAAGGAAAAGATTGTGAAAGACTTCAGTTAAGTAGGAACTGAACTGTACAGCTGGGAGTGACAATGATGTGAAAAAGAGGATATGAAAAAGGATAGTGTTGGCGAACAGGTTGAAAATTAGTTTTACTATTGTAAGATCTAAGTAAGACAGTTGTATCTCAACTTTATTACACAAAAGAAAGGAAATCTATGTTCTAATAATAACAGAAACTACAATACTGCTGTTTAATGTGAATGTGAATAATGGTAAAAGACAAAGTCAGTCCTGTCTGACCGGACCATAGTGCTGCTCTCTCATTAGAGTAAGACTACTGGTGGAGGTTAACCGAAGGGTCAATGTGCCTCAGGCGAGTGATGAGGACGAAAGTGAGAGCCCTTCATGGTACCTTCCAGCTAGTGTGGAATTGAAACAATGCTATTGGCATTATTCTGCATTGCAAACCAACTGAGCAAACTAGCTCCCAAAATAAATAATCACCATGGTCCGCACATGGAAAACTGAACATTTGGGCTTGTAAACAAATGCCAAAAGCAACAAGACAGTAGAGACAACACGTAGGCGGTCAAATAATGCATTGCCAGTTATTCCCTGGAGATTGTGTTTGGAATCTCAGGAAATCTAGTAATAAATCCCCTTAGGTCATATATGCCCTTTCACTGAAGATCTTGAAGACAGTGTGACACATGCACTCACACACACTCTCAACTTCTCACAGAGCAATGTCAAACAACTCACACACAGACACTAAATCTCACAAAACATGACACAGAAACACTCTCAGACCCACAAGCCCACTCAATCATACATATATACATACGCTCACATATTCTCAAAGCAATATATTCATACCCACACAAATGTGCACTCACACTCGAATATTCCTCTCTACATCCATTTGAGAAAAGTATCCATCAGACTCAGACACACCCACACAATCCCATGCTCATGCACACATACAACGATAGCCATACCCTCACACAAGCACACACACTCCCTCTGACCCACTCAGACACAGAAATATAATGGGTGAATTACTCCATCCAGGAGGTTTATTCTACTGATAATATGCTTAGAACATAGAACATAGAAGGATACAGCGCAGTACAGGCCCTTCGGCCCTCGATGTTGCGCCGACCGAATCCTACCTAACCTATACTAGCCCAATAACTTCCAAATGCCTATCCAATGCCCGCTTAAATGACCATAAAGAAGGAGAGTTCACCACTGATACGGGCAGGGCATTCCATGAACTCACAACCCGCTGTTTGAAGAATCTACCCCTAACATCTGTCCTATACCTACCACCCCTTAATTTAAAGCTATGTCCCCTAGTAACACCTGACTCCATTAGCGGTAAAAGGTTCTTAGTATCTACCCTATCTAAACCCCTAATCATCTTATACACTTCTATCAGATCTCCCCTAAACCTTCTCTTCTCCAATGAGAACAGCCCCAAGTGCCTCAGCCTTTCCTCATAAGATTTTCCTACCATTCCAGGCAACATCCTGGTAAACCTCCTCTGCACTCGTTCTAAAGCTTCCACATCCTTCCTATAGTATGGCGACCAAAACTGCACACAATACTCCAGATGAGGCCGCACCAGAGTCTTATACAACTGCAACATGACCTCAGGACTCCGGAACTCAATTCCTCTGCCAATAAAGCCCAGTACACCATATGCCTTCCTCACAGCACTATTTACCTGGGTGGCAACTTTCAGAGATCTGTGTACATGGACACCAAGATCCCTCTGCTCATCCACACTACCAAGTAGCCTACCATTAGCCCAGTAATCCATCATCTTGTTATTCCTACCAAAGTGAACGACTTCGCACTTAGCTACATTGAATTCCATTTGCCACATTTCCGCCCAGCTCTGCAACTTATCTATATCCCGCTGTAACCTACCACTTTTTTTTTTAGATTAGATTTACAGTGTGGAAACAGGCCCTTCGGCCCAACAAGTCCACACCGACCCGCCGAAGCGTAACCCACCCATACCCCTACATTACCCCTTACCTAACACTACGGGCAATTTAGCATGGCCAATTCACCTGACCCGCACATCTTTGGACTGTGGGAGGAAACCGGAGCACCCGGAGGAAACCCACGCAGACACGGGGAGAACGTGCAAACTCCACACAGTCAGTCGCCTGAGGCGGGAATTGAACCCGGGTCTACAGGCGCTGTGAGGCAGCAGTGCTAACCACTGTGCCACCGTGCCACTTCCTTCCTCACTATCCACAACTCCACCGACTTTTGTGTCATCCGCAAACTTGCTTACCCAGCTTTCAAGTCCTTCCTCTAGATCATTTATAAAGATAACAAAAAGCAATGGTCCCAAAACAGATCCTTGTGGTACACCGCTAGTAACTGCGCTCCAAGATGAACATAATCCATCAACTACTACCCTCTGTCTCCTTCCAGCCAGCCAATTCCTAATCCAAACCTCTAATGTATCCTCAATGCCATACCTCCGAAGCTTTAGCATTAGCCTACCATGGGGAACCTTATCGAACGCCTTACTAAAATCCATATACACAACATCTACTGCTTTACCCTCATCCACTTCCTTGGTCACCTTCTCAAAGAACTCAATAAGGTTTGTGAGGCACGACCTGCCCTTCACAAAACCATGCTGGCTATCCCTGATCATGTTATTCCTACCCAGATGTTCATAAATCTTATCCCTTACCATTCTCTCTAAGACTTTGCCCACCACTGAAGTCAGACTCACTGGCCTATAGTTGCTAGGGCTATCCCTACTCCCTTTCTTGAACAATGGGACCACATTCGCTATCCTCCAGTCCTCTGGTACTATTCCTGTTGACAACGATGACATAAAAATCCAGGCCAATGGCTCTGCTATCTCCTCCCTAGCTTCCCATAGGATCCTGGGGTAAATGCCATCAGGCCCAGGAGACTTATCTATATTCATCCTTTCCAATATTCCCAAAACCTCTTCCCTGCATATTTCCAGGGCATCCATTCTAATTATTTGTGATTCCATATTCACATCAGCAACAGTGTCCTGTTCCTGAGTGAATACTGATGAAAAGTACTGATTTAATGTCTCTCCAATCTCCTCCGCCTCCACACACAACTTCCCACTACTATCCTTGACTGGACCGATACCTACCCTAGTCATCCTTTTATTCTTGACATACCTATAGAAAGCCTTTGGGTTTTTCCTAATCCTACCAGCTAAAGACTTTTCATGTCCCCTTCTCGCTTTTCTTAACTCCCTCTTTAGCTCCTTCCTGGCTACCTTATAACTCTCAATCGCCCCTACTGAACCTTCACGCCTCATCTTTACATATGCCGCCTTCTTCCCTTTCACAAGGGACTCCAATTCCTTACTAAACCACGGCTGCCTCACAAGGCCCTTTACACCATGCCTGACTGGTACATACCTATCGAGGACACGCAGTAGCTGCTCCTTGAACACTCCCCACATCTCATTAGTGTTCTTCTCTTGAAGCCTGTTTTTCCAATCCACACATCCTAAGTCATGCCTCACTGCATCATAATTTCCCTGCCCCCAGCTATAGCTCTTGCCCTGCGGCACACGATTATCCCTCTCCATCACTAAAGTAAAAGTCACCGAGTTGTGGTCACTGTCCCCGAAGTGCTCACCTACCTCCAAGTCCAACACCTGGCCTGGTTCATTACCTAGAACCAAATCCAATATAGCCTCCCCTCTTGTTGGCCTGTCGACATATTGTGTCAGGAAACCCTCCTGCACACTCAGGAAACCCTCCTGCACACCATAATTTTAGAAAGTGCACAACTTGAAGCTACAGGAGTATTGCGTAACTTTTTCTATGTTATTTTAGTGGTGGGAATGGCCCTGCTGTTATTCCAGAGATCCAGATAATGTTCTGGGTAACCAGCTTTGAATCCTGCCACGGCAGGTGGTGAAGTTTGAATTCAGTAAATATTTGACATTAAGAATCTAATGATGGCAATGCATCGATTGCCAGGAAAAACACGTCTGCTTCAATAATGTCCTCCAGGGAAGGGAGCTGCTATCTTCCCTGGTCTGGCCAACCTGTGATTCCGACCCACTGCAATGTGAATGACTATTAATTATCCTCTGGTCAATGAGCCAGAAATGCTGACTAGACAGCAACAGTCTCATTCAGTGAATGAATAACGGTTAAAAAAATCTGTTTTAGAGATGACTCCAGGATAAAACTCTGAGACAGATTCTGAACAAGGCCCTACAATTACAATTCAATTTTGACTGCCATGCCATCTTTTGTGTTTTCCTAGTGCGCTGTTTGTTTGAAGTATGGACAGTTAGGCAAACACTACTTTAGGCATTTGATTATCTCTACGCAGTAGCTCTAAACATTTATGCAAATTTGCATCTACGTCAATTGAGACGTGCAGATAATTTCTAACACCATTCTCCAAAACAAACTTCTGTGAAGAAAGCTTGACATTTCTGCAATACAAGTATATATGAGTGATAACAACTTTTGACACGTTTGATCCTATCTGATGTTAAGAACCTCGGAGTCAAACTGAAGCCTCATCTCTTCCTGCACCCAGTTTGCCATTGTACCATTTAGCTTTTATTATCCCTTCTCACTCTAACATCCAAAATCATCAGTACAAGTCCCACTCTATTTCATTTGCAGGAAGCTGAGAAATGATAGCCTTCAAAGTGTGAGACATGTTTTAATCGACAAAGCGACATGTGATTCCGAAGGAATTAGTCACTCAGCTATTTAGGTTTGTTAACGGTAACCATTTCATGTTAGCACAGCACTGATATTGACCTTATAAGTAGGAAGATACAAAAGAGAGTTCGGACTTGGGAATCCGTGTCCATTTGAGTACAGTATAGATTCACCAGAATGATAGCTGGACAGGATGTACTTCATAGCGAGAGACTGAAATGACACAGAACTAGGGCTGCATTCCTGAATTTTGGAAACGAAGAAAAACAATTGAAATTTTGAAGAGAATAATGGACTTTGTTCTGATCGAAAGAAAAAGGCTCCTTCCTGCTACCAGATGGGAAATTAAAATCATCATCTTAAAGTCTGACAATATTCTGAATCCATTTCAGAGTTTTGAACATATACTTATTACATTTACACATAGAAATTCTTAACACACCAGATATATTTGTGGAGAGATGTAAATTATATTTATACTCACACATTGGATTATGAAATTTCTGGCTGGTTGTCATTTGTTGCCCATATGTAGCTGATCCCGAGGAAGTGTCAGTGAGCTGCCTTCCTGAACTGCTGTTATCCATTTGGGGCCGGTAAACCCACAAGGATGGAAGGGAAGGAGTTCCATGATTTTCAACCAATGGCACTTGTGGAACCAACATGTTTTTCCAAGTTAGGGTGGAGAGTGGCTTGATGTGAAATTGTCAACTCGTGGTGTTCCCATGTATCTGCTGTGCTAGGCATTCCAGATGTTCGTGTCGTGGTTCTGGGTGCAGCTCTTTCAATAACTTTGGTGAATTTCTGCAGTGCGTCTTATCTATGGTACATGCTGATGCTACCGAGCATCGGTGATGGAGACAGGGATATTTGTGATTGTTGTGCAGAGCAATTTGCACTACAAGCTTATTCGAGCTCCGAACGAAGAGGTCATCTTATCCAGATACGATCTCATGCTGTTTTTTGACAATTTGCGTTGCATTAGAGGATTTATTTCTTGAAGACTTTTATCTTGAACAAAAAACACAGAAAGTTGTAGAAATACTCAATCGGTCGGAGAGAATACATGCAGACCAAGAGGTTGAGTCATTCCTTGTCTATTAGAAAAGGAATGTTGTCATGTTGCTAACTCCTCTTTTTCCTCTCGGTCCATTCCGTGAACTCTTCATCCCATTATCTGCTGTGTCTATTGTTGGTTATCAGTTACTTGTATTTATTCATCAATTGTATTAATTTTGTAACTGGATATTTCACAGTATACTTTAACTGGTCTCTGAAGTTTTTCTGTGTCACCACATAAATAAATGCATTTGTGAAGCAACTTAGGTTCCACAGCATAAATGCAATTCGTACAAAGAGACGTAAAGCAGTGCCATTCAAAAAGTAATGAGTATTAAAGTGATATAAAATACACCCCAACCAGAGAAGTATGAAACTAGCAGATAGGGCAAAGAGTAATACTACAGATTTCTTTCGGCTCTCTATGTCTGGGTCATTCTCTCCTTTTGTCTGACCCCTCAGTGTCTTACGCACGTTAATGGCCTCAAAGATATGCCTGACAGTCAGAATGTTGATAAAGAGAACAAAACAAAAAGGGAACATTGGCGTTAAAAATCGTTCACAATATCTAAAACTTATCCACCGACTGTCATTATAATAACTGAACCTTACATGACAGTACCATGGAACATTGTTATTGATCTTTTTAGGTTTAAATTTAAAATAGGTGGGAATATTCTTTAAGGAAAAGAAAATGGAGATTGTTGCTAGAACCGTCATTGCAGTTTTTTCTGTGCAATAGCTAGTTTTCATCTGATGAAAACAAATAGCGACAAATCGATCAAAAGTGAAAGCAACAGTGAACCAGACAGAACAATCAATGGTCAAGTTGCACAGGACAGCGGTAACGCTACACACAGGAGTGATATCCAGGAAACATGTTGGATAATAAAGTTGTCTAAATTTAAAAAGTGTGACAAATAATGCAATGAACAGCAGATCAGATGTTGCCATGGCCACCATATAGCGAGTGCTGCAACCTGAAAGACCACACTTGTCCCGAGCTAAGGTTATAATCACCAAAACACTATCTGCAAGAGAGAGAAAGGGAAAAAAGAGACTTGAAGTTACTAAGCAATCATTTTCTGTGCTTGAGCCTAGACTTAAGTAATGGCACAATGATATGAACTTAAAAGAATATTAACCACAGCAGCAAATTCTGTCAAAATGAATCATTTGCAATTTTAAAATGCATAGGGCAGAACATGAGCGGCAAATTGCTCACAGAAACATAGTTATGTAATCCATTTTGGGGGGTTAGCAGAAGTTAATTTCACCTGCTTTGAAGGTAACTCGGAATGCCTGGAGTTTCCCATAAGACCACAACATCGACACACAGACACCTGGGATCAGTAAAACGAATTATGGGAGACACCGAACACATTTCTGTGCTTAGTTTTGTCGCCAAGACTTACCAATGACCAGACCAAGCTAGTTGTTATCTCACTGTATATTGGCACATTGTCTTCATTAACTAATACATCATTATTAGTGTGGAACATTGTGCAATCACAAGAACATGTCTCTGAATTGAAAATTAAAGTAGAGGGAAACGCATTGTAGAGGTTGCTGCAGATTTTGAGTTGCGGGATATGACGTTGAAGACTTGTGGCAGAGATATCTGACAATTGAGATGATAGACCGTGTATCGTTTAACTATCTTCAGGTTGAAACTGGAGAGAGTTGTCATCTCATGGAGTTTACTATTTGAGAACTCCATTATTGTGAACGTTTATTTGTAATCAATGTGTTTTATAAATGAATATTTTCTTTAAGGAATTAAAATTTAACTGTAAAAGTACGTGTGACTAATTGAGGAACAGATAACCAATCCTTCCATAAATGCAACTCAAACCATCCTGAGTTTTGATGTGGAGGTTCCGGTGTTGGCCTGAGATGGACAAGGTTAAAAATCACAAAACACTAGGTTGTAGTCCAGCAGGTTTATTGGGAAATATAACTTTTGGAGCACCGCTAACTCATCGGGTAGTTTCTTTCTCCAAATAAAAATGTGGGGCTCTCCCCTGGTGTCATGTAATTTTAAACTTAATCCTGAGTTTGGCGGACGACAGAATTAGCATGTGGTCGTGTTGGAAGGTCAATGGATATGGTTGAAATAAGCATAACGAGTGACAGAGTAAGAGCTTCCAGCAGAGTCAGAACGCTTATCATTATCACACGACACGATGAGAAATGCTCACAGTTCTGGAAATTGAATTTGTGACCTGTTCTCGTGACACAGAGTATGCAGCTGTTTTGAGACTATAAGGGACTTTGTGATCCAAATATAAATACTTTTCAATTCGGTATCGCTAAAAAATTGATTGTGGGAAGCTTATGAATTATAGATTCAATAATTGTTCGTCTAAATCTACCCAGATGCATATGGGAAATTGTGTCAATATTTCCAGGTTTATTTCCAGCAATAATTCATTCTGATTAACGAACAGATAACAAGTTCGTGCAACCATGACCGATAACTTGTTCTAACCTTGCCGGAAGATCAATCAGTACCAAAAACATAATTATTACTGTACCATTTTCAAATTATGAGAAATATCACATCTGTTAATCTGCAACAGGTCATTTTACTTTATATACTGAGCACTAAATGTACACAACCAGCTGTGAAGAGTTTGTTATTGGTAATCCACAGTCCCCTTTCAAACTAAATTGACAGCAGCATCAGTGGACAGGACAGATACGAGGAATTTAACATAAATTAATCAAAGAACAAACAAAGAATAAAGAAACTTTACAGCCCAGGAACAGGCCTTTCTGCCCTACAAGCCTGAGCCAATCCAAACGTACTGTATAAAACTGTTGTTCAATTCCTAAATATCTGTATCCCTCTACTTCCTATCTACTCATGCATTTATCCAGACGCATCTTAAACGAATCTACCGTGCCTGCCTCTACCACTTCTGCTGTCACCGCATTCTAAATGCCTACCACCCCCTGTGTGAAGTACTTGCCGCGTGTATCCCTCTTAAACTTTCCACCTCTTACCTTGAAAGTGGGACCTCTCATTACTGAACCCTCCACCCTGTGAAAAAGCTTGTCTCTAGCCACCCTGAAAACACCCTTCATGATTTTGTAAACCTCAATCAGGTTTCACCTCAATCTCCTTTTTTCGAATGAAAATAAACCTAATCTCCTCAACCTTTCTTCATACCTCGCATCTTGCATACTAAGCATCATCCATGTAAACCTTCTCTGCACACTCTCCAAAGCGTCCACATCCTTTTGGTAATGTGGCGACCAGAAATGTACACAGTATTCTAAATGCGGCTGAACCAATGTCGTGTGCAATGTTAACATGACTGGCTAGCTCTTATCCTCAATATCCCTTCCAATGAAAGCAAGCATACTGTATGCCTTCTAAAGCACTCTATCCACCTGTGCAGCCACCTTCAGAGTACAATGGATCAGCATTCCCAGATATCTCAACCCATCAACTTTTCCCAAGGCTCTTCCATTCATTGTATAATTCGCTCTCGAATTTGTCTTGCCTAAATGCATCACCACACATTTGTATGGATTGAAAACCATCTGCATCTTTTCTGTCCAAATCTCCAGTCTTTCTATATCTTCCGTATCAAGCATTGCATGATTTATAGTATTATGGTCATAGTTCCCACTGCAGTCAGATATTTCATTTTATTCAATTCTAAATTCAGAGATTTTCCTATTTATGCACGATCACTGGAATAAGTTGTTCCTTTCCATCTAATTCTGGATGAAGGGCGTATGCCAGAATTTCGATTCTCGGATGCTCCCTGACCTGCTGTGTATTTCCACCGCCACAGTCTCAACTCTGATCTCCAGCATTTGTAGTTCTCCCTTTCTCCCTGTGTCAGATATTTCCCAGCCAGCGGTGTTGATGCACTGTAGGAATGTTCAACTCGGTGATATCGCTACTGCAAATATTTATAATCGGCTAAACTGGCAGCAACACATCCATTCCATTGGACCCGACTCCCACTATGAACATAATTTCCATCTCTCAAGATCCGCAAACCATTCTGGGATTACACAGCACCTCATTGTGACCTCCAGTGAAACAGCTCACATTGATACAGTGATTCAATCAACGTGGAAAATTTCATCGCAGCAAAATGAGCGGAACATTCTGAACTGCTTTGTATTGGGTCAATTTCCTGAGTGACCATCCTCAACCAGTATATAGTTATGTATTCCTTCACAAAAAGTGAACGCAGGCGAGCAGACAGTCCCATTCTTCTGCTTGCAAGGAAGATATGATTACATTTCTTGGAGGGAAATTTGCTCAAATTGACTCTTGAGATCTAGAACCGCATTGATGTAACTTCAGTAAGTAACATTGTAACGGTTGGGATTTATATTTACATGAATCTTTCGCTGTGGTGTAAATCACAATGAATGATTGGACAGACATCCTGTGTGACAATCAGTGCAGTGATGGTCCACTCCATGAGGCAAAGAGCAGCATGCTCCATCAGGGTCGACAGATGATTCATATTCATCCAGCAGTGTGCTGTTAATGGAATATGAATCAACTGATGACGTTGATATAGAATCCAAATTGTCGATTATCTCAGTGTTGACCATCAGGTCAACTGGAGGTCGCAACAGCAGGGTAGACTTTCACTCGATGTGGCCAGACATTGTTGGTCATGAATGGAAACTCAGAGCAGCACAATATCAAATGTCCTAAACCAAATATCAGTCCCCACACGGAGAAAGTGAGGACTGCAGATGCTGTAAATCAGAGTGGAGAATGTGCTGGAAAACACAGCCGATCAGGCAGCATCTGGCCTCTGCTCCAAAGATGTTGCATGAACTGCTGCGTCTTTCATCAGTGAAAAAATCGAGTTGTACCACCGAATCTCCATCATCTTGAGCCTTCTGGACCACGTATATTAACATAGATTTAACAAAGTTGATGGAGTACTGCACTCTATGGTCTGACACTGGCCTCTTAGAGATTTGGTCTAAAAATATATGCGGGGTATTTATGTCCAACGTAACTATGCGAACAAGATGACAATATCAATATTAAGCATTATAATAAAATGCAAATCTAAATTGATAGCCAAAAAGAAATAATACTCCCACATGAACGCCCATATGAGGAACTTCACATCAACCATTATCATTTAGGGATCATCAAAGGATAACAGCCACAAAGGGCAAATTTCAAACATCCTTTTGGATAAAGTTGTTTAATCCTATGTGGGAGAGCTACTGCCACAACACTCCAGATCCTAGTGTTTGTCCTATTTAACTCTACACCACAATACCGTGCCTTTATTTTAATAAATGGCAATGCACATGTGTCTTTTTTTGGCAATCCTGTAATTCATTATACATCATAAATGAAACCTTGTGTTCAACAATCCTCTCAGCAATCTGTGCTCAAAATACCATGTCCGCACACTCACTGTAAAAACACCCAAGATGGTCAAAGCATTCTGTATGCTGTCTCGCACTTTATAAATGGCAAAACATTCATGTTTTTGACAAATAATTCAGTACACATCATAAGTGAAATCCTGACTCAACAACCCAGGCAGCGATTTGTCTTCACAAGTAACATGTCTCTCACATCGGCCGACTGCCAAAAACACACAGCACAGTTGAAGCCATCCGTGCTGACCATTCCATAAAGACCTGCTCAACCCAACCATTACCCACATTGTATCTGGGTTCCCATTTGGAGCAAGTTGCCTGAGCAAGGTCCACCAACACAATCCCTTTACAACAAGGAATGGGGAAGACCAGGTGTCACTGAGAGCTGGGTTGTTACAAAAACTCTCTGACCAATAGCAGTTTTTGAACACCCACTGAGAGACAGCAGTCTTGCTAAACATTTCTAGATCAGCCAGTGCTGGTGTTCAGCCAAACTCCATCAATGTGGTCACAGTGCAAACGCATTCTGCACAGTATAGAGAAACAAACAATGCTGCATATTACTGAGGAGCCTCCTAATGAAAAACCTCTTCACTTTAAACTCAGGAAGTGAGGACATCATTGTCTGTAATCGTATTTGCCTTACTAAATAAAACACTTATTAGTCATCTTATGGAAATAAGTACAATTTAATGCAGAGATTTTTACAACTTTAGTTGTTACAAGACTTACCAGGAATGCCAACAACAGTAAAGATGGTGTAGTATACTTTTTCGAACATTGTCATTGGAATAGGCAGTTTATTATTTATGAAACAACCACTCCCTTTCTGCTGCCGACAACCTGTTGGAGTTGGACGATTCTTTCAGAACTGGATGAGTCTTATTTTATATAATTTGGTATCACCATTGGGAAACTGTAATTACTCTTCGAATTTTTAAAAATGATTTTTAACATTAAGAATACAACAATATGTTTATTTGCAAATGTTATATGATTGAGATTTCAGTCTGTAATTGAATACCCCAAAGACTGTATTAGACTGCTCCTATGAGGTCTCAAATGTTAATTGCAACTTATCTTCAAACAAGCATAACTACATTATCTCACCCACTATCAGTCCCACTATCAGTCCCATCAATCTCCAAATATCTTTTGATATTCTTTTAACTAATGACCTTCATTTTGCTGAGGCTATTCAGTCATTTAATACCTCATGTTGTACAGCTCCTTGACAGCTGTTTTACTGACACTTATCTCGCTGCTATCCTTCTTCATGCAGTTATATAACTCACGTGGGCAATTCTACCCATGAAGGCGCACTCAAGTGCAGAAGCTGAAGCTCGTACTGACCACAACAGCTGGAATTTACGCGAGATTATATTTTCTCAAAAAAGTACAAAAGATAATTTAATTCAGCATGATACGTTCAGAAGTCGAGAGCGTCAGAATCATTTGGACACAAAAGAGCCTTTAGCCCGTCTTGTTTGTCACATCAAAATGGCACTAAATCGACATCAGTCCCACTTTTTAACATTTGGCCCATAGCCTTGAATGTTATGGCATTTCAAGTGCTTTATCCAAGTTCATTTTAAACATTGAGAGCCTTCCCATTTCACACACCCTACCTGGCAGTCCATTGCAGGCCCCTACAATCCTGTGGGTGAGAAGAGTTTTCCTCATGTCCCCTCTCAGCCTCCTGTCTTTGATCTTAACATTATGCCACCTTGTTATTCACACTTTTACTGAGGGGAACAGCTGCTTTATATTCCCGCTGTCTGTGTCCTCTGTAGTCTGTATACTACGACTTCTGTTCCTAAAAGAAGCAGTCCAAGCTGATCCAGCCTCCCTTTTCACAGCTAAATTGCTGCAGCCCAAGCAACATTCTGGTGAATCTCCTTTGCACTCCCTTCAGTGCAATCATATTCTTTCAATCACGCAGTGACCATAAACAAATTCCAACAGTGGCAGAACCGACGTTTTGTACAACACCAACAGTACCTCCCTGTTCTTATCTTTAATATGTATCCTGTTTGCCATCCTATCAACCCGCTGAAACTGTCCTGCGATGTGGAGGGATCTGTTGACAAATACCTCAATATCTATCCTGTCATGTGCTTTCCAGTATCATTTCATTAATTGAGCATTCCCTATCTTGTGACTCTACCAAAGTGCATCACTTCTAATTTATTCGAGTTAAATTTTACCAGCCAATGATTTGTCCATCTGACCAATCAGTTCATATCCATCTGTCAAGGAAGACATTTTTCATCATTCACGACCTGGTCAATATTTGTTCCTTCTGCAAACATACCTATCATCACCAACATGCTCCCGCCACAGATACAGGCATGTACTCTCATCAATAGTATTTATGAATATTGAAAACAATATGGAACCTGATATGGATCCCTGTGTCATGCACTGGACACGAGCCTCCATGTGCATGAACAGTCTTCTGTCAACACTTTTTTTCTACTCTGACTAAGCCAATTTTGGAGCAAATTTTTCAACTTACACTGTATGCCGTGTGCTTTTATCTTCCTTATCAATCTCCCATGTGGGACCTGACAAAGGTTTTGCTGAAATCCATATAAATCAACAATTGCCTTACCTTCATCTTAAGATCTGGCCACATCAACAAACCTACCAGATGTGTTAGTCATGATCCTTATTTAAAAAGCTCTGTTGACGAACCTATTATTTTCTAATTAGGCAGCTTGGTGGCACAGTGGTTTGTACTGCTGCCTCACAGTATTAGGGACTCCGATTTGATTCCAGCCTCATGTGATTCCAGCCTCCAGATGCTTCACGTTTCTCCCACAGCCTAAAGATGTGCAAGTCAAGTTAATTCACCATGGAAAGACACCCTTCGTATTCAAGGATGTGTAGGCTAGGTGCATTAGTCAGGGGAAATGTAATGTTGGGGAATGGATCTGGATGGGTTTATGCTTTAGAGGTTCAGTGTGGATTTGCCGAGCCAAATAGCCTGTTTCTACACTGCAGGGATTCTGTGACGTGGATATCGAAAGTTTCCCCAATACTTTCCCTAACACTGATGGGACACTCTTATTCCTAATCAATCTCTTCCAGCCTTCTTGAAAAGTGGAACGACATTAGCTGTCCTCCAGTAGTCTGGCGCCTACTCTGTGGCTGGACAGAAATGAAAGGTTTGGGTGAGAGTCACTGTAACTTGCTCCTTCTCTCCTTGGTCACAACTCCCCTGCACCTCAGGATTTGCTTTCTTTTAGCTCCCCAACCTGCAATATGAGTGTGTATCAGTTTTAAATCTGTTCAACAGATACTAAGACCGAGGTTTTGTTTCTTGTTTGCATTTTTTCTTCGCAATGATGTTCCCATCCTCATTGAGGTGAGGCAACATGTGTTCCTTCAACACTGGGTTTCGAATTCCAGCATTTCAGATCAACACATTCCAAAATCGTTTACGATGTAAGGGAGAGAAAGTTCTTGAAAAAACAATCATAATGAATAAAAATGTCTGTGGTATTTTTCATAGACACAACCATAGACATGTCCGTGTATGTGCACATACACTGCACATGACTCACGCATCACACGTACCTCACACACACACACCATACATACCTCACATACATTTCTCTCATTCTACCTTTCTGTAAGTAATTTAATTAGTAATCGACCCGGGTTCATTTCCCGCTGCAGGCATCTGTGGAGTTTACATATTCTCCCCATGTCTGCATGTGTTACCTCCAGGTGCTCCGATTTCCTCCCAAAGTCCAAAAATGTGCATGTTAGTGGAATTGGCAATGCTAAATTGCCCGTAGCTTTAGGTGAAGGAGTAAATGTATGGGTATGAGTCTGGGTGCTTGGCAGGTAGGTATGGATTGTTGGGCTGAAGGGCCTGTTTCCACACTGTAAGTAATCTAAGTAAAGAGCTTACTAAAGAGTTCTGCTCATTTTCTGAGAAGCCCCTGTTTCTCCTTTACTTCTCATGCGACATTTTCTTAATTTAAGATTTCGCTCCACGTGACCCCAACCATGCTTTCTGCATTGTGCTTCAAATATTTTATCTACGGAATGTCATTAAATCAGCAATTTAAATACAAGGTATTGACACAACCTAAAAAATTAGACCTTTCAATACACATTTTTAACAAGACCTCCACTTTAATCAATCTAAGTGCAAGTAGGTCATCTAGTGACTTTTTGGTTGTGACAGAAATTATCAACTACAGCCTATTTCAACACCTGCTGAACTGTAATGTTTCAAAGCAGTTAGCGATCTGTTTGTTTTACATACTAACTGCCTTATATACTCTGAAATAAAACTTGGGCAATGCAGAAGGTTTGTTCCCGAATTTTTCTTCGACGTCTTCATTCCACCAATGAATTGGAAAATGATGATAAAATGTACGTTTGTCAATTGTATGTGTTGACTTATAAAATAGCGCTATTGCAGAAGAGGGCCATCAGCAAAAATGAATACTCTAAATCACAACTACTCCTATTTCCAAACCCATAGCCTTGAATGCTTTGCCATCTCAGGTGGTTGTCCTCATCCATTGTTTGAATGGTGTGAGGTTTCCCATCCCGACTACACTCCTAAGCAGAACATTCCAGACCTCAACACTGGCTGAAAGAAAATTGTCCTCAGAACCATCTGAACCTCTTGCCTTTTGTGACTGGTTTACATGCTGGATTAGACAGTTAATGCTTTATATTGAATTATTGTCTTAGTTATTGGTTTGGTACAATCAAATGTAGCTGTATCTCAATGCTATGATAACTATTATCAACGTAGCATCACATGCCTCACAAATATTATACCTCACTTGATTGGATTGATCACACTTTACCCCCTTGCCTCCCATTCGCTTTGATCTTACTGCTCAATGCTGTGACTGTCAGACAAATTCTCAGTGCTTTTTGAACTCGCAAAAGACTCCGTTTTGGCAAAAAGGCAGAAAGAACTGAATGGCAGTAAGGTGAGGAACCGGAGAGAGTCCATTCTCCTCCTCTTCTGTATCTCTGGCAGTTTCATCCTGTTATGATTGCTGTTTCTGGTAACATATCTTTCTGTATGAAATACAAAAGTGAGTTATTTCTCGCATTTCATTTACAATGGTTCCAGTTGCAACCTGGAAGAAAACGGGTATGTGCTTCAGATGTTGGGTTTCTGTACATACTCATGTATTTATGCAGGGTCCCAGAATAAGTTCGGAAACTAGTTAAGGAGTGGGATTAAATTTTCCATCAGTTTCATTGAGTGGATTTTAATCCTTTAATAGATCTTTGGCATACATTCTGCATCACAAAGCTGAAGTGTTATTCTTTGAATAACTTTAAAGTATTTGATTTCCACTAAATTGCAAATATATTGTGTCTGAGTTACACTCAGTACATATCACCTCCTGTGGGTGCAATAAATTCTCTTCAGCAGGATGGCATTCACGTTACAGTCCATCAGAGGCTGCAGAGGAGCTGACAGTGTAAACTGACTCAATCAAATTTGCGTCATAATAGCCATTACACCGCCATGATTACAGGTGGACAGAAATCTGAATATTCAAGCATCTATGAAATTTTAGAAATACAGGTTGTTCTATTATAATGCGAGTTTTGTCAGTGTAAATTCACTGTCATGCTATTAATGAATTGGGGGCACTGTTTCTAAAGTGCAAACTTTTAAAACGTGTATTGACTGTAACACAATTACATTACCAACACTTTAAGTACTGTTTTGAAAGTGTGATTCTTGTATAGAATCGGGTTGTACAAGAACAAAACCATCGTGATGTGGGAGAACTACCTGTAAAGGAAACTTGGTGCGGCTAGTGGATTGCTCCAAATGGCAGTTACAGAATAAAAATATGTCTTCAGTTGTGAATATCCAAATGTAAAAGCAATTTTGTGCACAGTCATGGCCATTGAGAGGTTTCTGTCCAGTTCTAGCTGTGGACAGAATGCCCAGATACTCCGATGGAAGAAACAATTGTTACCACAAGACGGACTGGAGGTTCATGCCTGGATCATGTGGACTTTCTAGTGAAGTTTATGCTGAGGGAATTGGAAGTTGAAATTGCTGATGTAGGGTGATAACTGGTGGCAAGAAGAGCCTGAGAGATAGATGCATTTTCTATGGCAACGATTCTTCTCATAAGTGTCTACTTGCAAACCTAGCAGCAATCTTCCCTTGTCTAAAGGAATAAATTATTTTATTGCACATTGGTATTTCTTGCCAATTGTACTGGCGTGCACAAAGTGAAAATCTAAAACAAAATATTTCTTTTTCAACAATGCACAATTATAGATAGTAATTATATTGAAATAAATATTTAAAAATTGAACACAACGAAGAAATTTGACGATTAAATAGACAGACTGTAATTATATTACAATTAAAAAAACAAATAATATGAATTTAAGGAATAACCAAACTCCCCACTGGTAATCAGTGGCCGTTATCTATGACCAACACTTCCAGGATTCTGTGCGTTGCAAAAAAAAGCATGCAGATTTTCTGTTTTCATCTCAGTGTTTAACGAATGGACCCTATGGACATTTAGCCACTTTGGGTAGGGATTTACCATAACTAAGAAGATTGGACCTATTTAAGCAGCTGAACAGACGGCATACTACCGAAGGAAAGGTTTACCCAATCATTACCACAGATGTAGTGAAGCTGTTGGTTGAAATTTGTGCCCGTGTCAGCACTCTGCGCACTGCTGCACCAACATGGCTATGTCTGCATTCAATCCTGGCCACTGGAAATAACTCCTCAGCAGCTTTTGCGTTTTTCATCCTTCTGATGGATTTCAGCCAGTGGCGGTCTTTGGTCAGAGAGTCACTCATGCTCCCCCTAACAATATTCCATTCCATACCATGAGCTGGTCTGTCTGAGGCACGGGCAGTCCGAATGGAATTATACAGACTAAAGGCAGGGCTATGGACTGAGCCAACTGACCAGCCACGATCTCACTGAATGGAGTAAAAGCCTCAATAGCCTTGTCCTATAACAAAATCAAGAGTCATATAGCTCAAAAGCATGGAAGCAGACCCTTCTGTCCAACACGTCCATGTTGATCAGGAATTCAAACTTAATCTCGTCCCATTTGTCAGCACTTGGCCCATATCCCTCTCAACCTTTCCTATTCACATACCCATCCAAATGCCTGTTAAATATTGTACTGTACCAACCTCCACCACTTTCTCTGGAAGCTCATTCAATTCACGCACAACCCTCTGCATGAAAACATTGCCACTTAGGTCCATTATAAATGTTTCCCCCTCACACTAAACCTATGCCCTCTAGTTCTGGACTCCCTCACCCCAGAGAAAAGACATTGTCTATTTACCCTATCGATAACCTTCATGAATTTATAAAGTTCTATAAGGCCACCCCTTTGCTTCCGTCGGTCCAGGGAAAGCAGTCATTATGTCTCAAAGCTTCCAACACTGGCAAAATCCTTGTAAACCTTTTCACAACCCTTTTTAAGTTTCACAATATCCTTCCTTTAGAGGGAGACCAGAATTGCACACACTATACTAAGATTAACCTAATCAATGACCTCTACAACCACAACAAGACCTCACAACTCCTACATTCAATGCATTGACCAATAAAGGAAAGCATGCCAAACGCCTTCTTCACTATCCTATGTACCTCTGACTTCACATTCAAAGAACTGTGAACCTGCACTCAAGGTATCTTTGTTCAGCAACACTCCCCAGGAACTTATCAGAAAGTGCTTAAGTCCTGCCCTGATTTGCCTTTTCAAAATGCAGCACCTCACAATTATCTAAATTAAACTCCGCCTGCACTCCTCAGCCCATTGGTCCATCTGATCAAGATCCAGTTGTCCTCTGGGGTAACTTTCTTCGCTGTCCACTGCACCTCCATCTGCAAACTTAATAACTATACTTCTTATGTTCACATCCGACTTATTTATATCAACTATGAAAAGCAAATGGACCCAGCATTAATTCTTGTGGCACACCACTGGTCAGTCTTCCAGATTGAAAGCAGTCGTCCCTCACCACCCTCGTCTCCCTGTATTCCATGTGATCTGACCTTGATAACCTGTGTACCACGACGAGCCTTGTCGAACAATTTACTTAAGTCCATAAAGACGCATTTTCACAGCACTTATCCTCTGAAAATAGACTGTCTGGTGTCAGCAACGAGGGGACGCTGCATTTTCAGAAATTCAGTACTGAGGAAATGCTGCATTGTCAGAGAGTTGGTACTGAGGGAGTGCTGCAATGTCAGAGGATCAATGATGATAGGGTGCTGAAGTGTCACAGAATCAGTACTGATGGAAAACTGCATTTTCACATGTCATCACTGGCGGAGCTCTGTACTGTTGAAAGGCCAGTATTAAGGGAGTACTGCACTGTCAGCGGGTCAACCCTCTGCAAAGAAACACTACCTCAAACTGTCCTTCTGACAATGATGCTTTATCTCAATACTAACTGTCAGAAAGTAACACAACACCTAAGGACTGATCCTAGAAACCTGTGGCATTGCCTGAATTCTGACCCAAGTCAAATGAGGTACTGGCTCAAATTGATCCTTTATTAATGAAGCCCTCGATCAGTACTGGCTTTCTTACAGAGCTGCTGTACCTCAATACTAACCTCTGATCATGAGACACACTCTCAGTTCTGACTCTTTTACAACGAGGCACTGCCTCATTATTGACCATCAGACAAGGAGGCCCTTTTACAGAACTGACTCTCTGACAATGAGGAATGCCATCTGGACCGAACCTCTGATGGAACTGAGAAAATCCTTTAGTACTGATACGCTTCTTCAGGACTGAAACTCTAAAGAGAGTCACTCTGTGAGTACTGACAAACTGACAATGAGGCCTTTCCTCAGACCCGACCCTCTGTCAGTACAGCAATTCCTCTTTTCAAGACTAAGACTTTGCTCATGTAACTTAGGACAGATTTAAGCAAGTGAGTTGTTCTCAAAGGGCAGTCCTGAAGCAGCCCATTCTTTTCAGTTCTGAGTTCATTAGCAAGAGGGGGCCAATACTGGGGTTGTACAGTTGCTCAGTGGCTCGCAATGCTGCCTCACAGCGCCAGGGACCGTGGTTCGATTCTAGCCTCGGGCGACTGTCTGTGTGGAGTTTGTACATTCTCCTCGTGTCTGTATAGGTTTTTCCCGTGTGCTTCAGTCTCCTCGCACAGTCCAAAGAAGTGCAGGTTAGTTGATTTGGCCATGCTAACTTGCCCATAGTGTTCAGGGATATGTGGGTTAGACAAGGAAAAATGCACAAAACTGAGGTTTCTCTTCGGAGGGTCAGTGTGGGCTTGTTGGACTGAAGGACCTGTTTCCATGTTGTAGGGTTTCTAAGAATACTGAGCTGATGACTCATTCTAGCAGCGTCAGAACTGAAAGGGTTCTACACAATTATGGAGTCATTACTGACCTACTGCATCTCTTCCAGACAGTACGTACTGAAAACAACCTTATTGTCAGAGATTCAGTCCTGAGAATATGCCTCATTAGCAAAGCGTCCATTCTGGGACAGTATCTCATTGTAAATGGATGAGAATTGATGGAGTGATAGCGAATTTGAGAACATTTTGAGGTTCTGGATGCAGGTTTTATCACTGAGCTGAAAGGTTCATTTTCAGAAGTTTCATCGCCATATTAGGTAACATCTTCAGCGAGCCTCCGAACAAAGCATTGCGAATGATTCCTGCTTTCTGTTTATATGTTAATATGTCATTTCCAATGGTGATGTAATTTTCTATGGTGATATAATTTCCTATTCCATTTCACAGATGGTGGTAAAAGGTAGCTAGTTTGACGACTAGATTTTAAAACAGACAAAACTTTTTTCACAAAAATGCACAACGAAGCAGAAAGAACATAATAAAGAACCCCAACAGAACTCCGACTATGTAGCTAGACTTAATTATGCAATTCCATTTATATGTAACCGTCCCGATAAGCAAACGCCATTTTAAAAAATTATAAATGGGGCACATGTTGAAGTTGATGGGTAGAAAGAGAGAGAGAGTTTCCACACAGCTCCCTGCTGAACTTCCAACCAGTTCAAGGCTGAACTAAAAACTGCTCAGCTCAATCTAAAGAGCTGACCACTCCGCTCTCTTTATACAAGTCACTACTAAAGCATGGCCACTTTGACCTGAAGTCTCATCTTATTTATAACATATAAACAAAAAGCCTCTCAAAACCCTTTTTCATCTCTGTAAAAAATCAGACTGATCGGAGCCTGGCCCAATTTATTACCCATCTGAAAAAGAAAATCGCAAACAGGGTATCCTTGAGTCAAGGAAGAGCGTTTTCAAAGAGACTAGCTTTGTGACCTGTGGCTGTTCCTCATTTCTGGAGGGTCAGTCGTAACTGGGTACCTCTTTGTCAGAGTGTCAATACTGAGTCAATGCTACATGGTCAAAGAGTTAATTATAAAGGAGGGCCTCTTAGTCAGAGGGTCAATATGAAGGGAGAGCATAACAGTCAGAGTGTCAATACTGAGGGAGAAGCACTTTGTCATCAGGTTAGCTCTGAGGTCAGTTCTGAGAGAATGCATTAGTAAGGGAAGGTTAATACTGAGACACTGCCTCATGTTGAAGGAGAGGAGTCAGAAGTGGTTCAGTGTGGTCAGAATTAGAGAGTACTGAGGCATTGCAGCCAGTACAGAAGTGTTGCAGCACTGTCAACTGGTCAGAACTGTGGGACTGCATTATTATCAGACAGTCAATAATCAAGCAGTGTCTCATTTTAAAGGGGTTAGAATTGAGGGAGTGACGCACGATTGCAATGTCAGCAATCAGGTATGGCAGCAGTGTGAGAGAGTCAGAGTGAGGGCGTGCCTCTTAGTCAATGCTAAGCCAGTGCCTCATTGTCCTGATGCAGTGCAGCTCTGCGAGGAGGGTAATACTGAGCAAGTGCTGCACTTTCAGAGGCTAACTCCTGAGGGAGAATAATTCAGTCCTGAGGCAGTGTTCATTTGCTAGAGGGACAATATTGAGACAGTGCCTCATTGCAAGGACTGTAAATTGAACGTGTGCCTCATATTCAGGGTCAGTTCTGAGTATGTGCACCTATTGGAGAAGATCAGCACTGAGGGAGTATATTATTGTCAGAGGGTCAGTACCATAGGAGAGCCTCATGATCAGGGAGTCAATACTGAGTGAGTGCCTGCTTGTCGGCAGCTCAGTTCTGAGACAGTATCTCATTGCTGGACGGTGAGTCCGGAGGGAGCTCCTCGTTGTCAGGGACTCAATGCTGAGGGAGACCCTCTAACATAGGGTCAGTACTGAGGTGGTGTCATACATTTCAACAATCAATTATGAGAATTTGCATCACAGTCAAGAAGTCATTTGAGAGGCAATATTTCATGGTCAGAGTTTGCTCAATCAGGCTGAAATTTTGACAGTACTGCACCACCACAGTGCATCGTGTGGCAGTCCCTCACTTCAGACCATCTCACAATGAAGCACTGTTTCAGTATTGGTCAACTGACAATGATGCATTCTCTCAGAAATGAGCGCCCAATAATTGTGCCCTCCCACAGTTCTATATTCTTGGCTGTGTAATCATATAGCCCTCCTTCAATTGGTATATGGCATCCCTAAATGTGAGGATTGGTGTACACTTCCAATTGAACAAGATCACCTCTCAATGGCAGAATAAGTCCAGCGTATCAGTAAATAGGAAAACTGCTGCATGTTGTCAGTAAATGGGAAATTTGGTGCAGAGATTTAAAATTTTAGAGAATTATTCAGTAGCATTATGAAAGAATAGGTGCATCAGTAAATTGGATAATTCTTGCCGTGCACACTAACATTGGTGCCGTGCACCAGATATGACTCCAAGGTTGGCGGTGTTGTTTGGAGGGGGCAGAGGCATTAGGTGTAAACGTCGATGTTTCTGCTCAAGTCTGTCTGTGTGTAACGCTGTGTCACTTCCCCTGCGTTTTCCTTGGTGTTTATTTAGGTTTTCGATTATCAGAGCACGCTCAGCAGGGATTCACTGTTCCTTTCCAAACTTTCCTCGGGCTGACTGGTCCCCTCGGACTTCATTTTGAAAAACATCATTTCTGGGATGACGGTGTCATTTCCTGCCTGTTTTTAATTGCCCAGGGGGCCCACATTGCTGTGGGGCTGGGGTCACATGTTGGTCAGACCAGGTAAGTAGGGCATGTTCCTTCCTGAAAGTTAATAAACCGGGCACGGTTTTCAAATGATTGTCAGATTTGTATTGAATTCCCATTTCCCCATTTAATGAGGTGGTATTCAAACCGAAGTTCACAGTGAAATAAATCCCCTGAGGGTGATATCCCATCACCAAGTCTCCCTTTATTTCCCGGTGCATGGTAACCAACTCCTGCTCCAGCTTTCTCAGAGCCAGCTCTCAGATGTGCAGAATCCCTTATAGTATATCAATGGTCCGGCTAGAGGAGGGGCCGTACTGGGCCTTGTAATGGCTAATGTGCCTGTGCACGTGCCTGATCTTCCAGTGGGAGAACACTCTACATCCCGTGATTACATGGAGCATTGTAAGTTCAGGAGTCACCTCATAGAGGTTTTCAAAAATCATGGGGGAATTGAAAGGACAAATGGACAAGGTCTTATCCCTAGGGGTGGGAGAAGTGTCAGATGAAGCTTAATCTGCGTGGGTACGAGGTGTTGGACTTTGGGAGATCACACGTGAAGGAAAAGCATACAGATAATGGCAAGTACCTGAACAGCACTGATGTACAGAGGTATCTTGGAGTTCAAGTCAATAGCTCCCTGAAATAGGCCATGCAAATATAGGGTGGCAATGATGGCGTAAGGCATGCTGGCCTTTATGGGTCGGGGAATTGAGTTCAAGAATCATGATGCCATGTTGCAGCTTGTAAGTTTTTGGAACGGCCCCTCTCAAAGTATTATGCTCAATTCGGATCACCAGTGTATAGGAAGGCTATGGAGGCTTTGGAGAGGGTGGAGAAGAGATTTAACAGGATACTGCCTGGATTAGAGGTGCTGAGCTATAAAGGGAAGCTAGAAAGACTCAGATCGTTCTTTCTGGAGTGGTGGAGGCAGGGGTAAGACCTGATAGAAGTGTCAAAAATTATGAGATGCATAGATATGATCGAAAGTCAAAATCTTTTTGCCCACAGTTGAAATGTCGCACACTTGAGGACATGCATTTAAGGTGAGAGAGGTAAAAGTTCAATAAGATGTGAGGGGCAAGTTTTTAAACAGAGAGTGGTAGGAGTCTGGAACACAATGCCAGGGGTAGTGGTGGCGGCAGATACGAGAGGGACATTTAAGGGGCTTTTAGATAAGCACATGAATATGCAATGAATGTCTGAGTGGAGACCTACAGATACACAGGACCTGCTCAGATGAGAAGGAACATGGCGAACACCTGAAAGTGCTCAAGGACGCCCTTTTTAAGAAGGGTCTACGAAGCTCAACTCATAAATCACCATTTCTGATATGCCACAGTGAGAAACCGTAGTGACCTCCTCAGAAGAGAGACACAGGATGCAACTGACAGGGTACGCTTCGTTGTCCAGTACTCTCCTGGAGCCGAAAAACTACACCATGTTTTTCGCAGCTTGAACACATTATCGATGAGAATGAGCACCTCGCCGAGACCTTGTCCATGCCTCCACTTCTAGCCTTTAAACAACTGCCAAATCTTAAGCAGACCATTGTTTACAGGAACCTGGCCATCCTTTAGGACAACATCAAATAAAACACTGTACAACCACTGGCAATCACTGCAAAATGTATCAGAATGTCCACATGGATACCATCGTTATCCATAGGCTACCACCCACCATGCTCATGGCAGATACTCATGTGACACGGCCAATGTTGTCTATCTCATTCGCTGCAGGCAAAGATGTCCCGAAGCATGCTACAATGGCGAGAGCAAGCAGAAGCTACGGAAACAGATGAATGGATGCCATACAGCAATCATTACACAGGGGTGATCCCTCTCAGTCGGGGAGCACATCAATGGTCAAGGGTATTTGGCCTCGGATCTTCGGATGATCATCCTCAAAGGCGGATTTCGGCATGCGCAACAATGCAGAGTGGCCCAGCAGAGGCTGATAGCTGTATAACTAAGAGTGGATGCACAAAGACTCGGACCTCAGCTTCTGAGCTGAGATATCACCTTCTATTATAAAGCCTTAAGTTATCTTGAGAAAGTGACTTAAAAGATGTTCTGAGATTTATATATTAATGAACCATAATCTGCAATCCATTGTAAAAGATGAAATTCTTCACAATCCACGTTTGTTCAGTGTATCACTGTATGACACTGTAATCTTTTGATATAAATTCTATGTTTTCCAATCTTATATTCCACAACCACCTGCTGAAGGATCAGCGCTCCGAAAGCTAATGTTTCAAACAAATCTGTTGGACTATTACCCTGTGCAGCTTGATTTTTAACTTTGCTCACCCCAGCCCAAACCTGGCTCCTCCACACCATGGAGTATGATGGGCAGTTTTGGTTTCTTTTTATGAGGAATGATGTTCTGACGATGTAGGAAGTGCATCCAAAGATTACTTAACTGCTTCCTGGGGGTGGCAAGTTTGATTTAAGAAGAGAGAATCAACCAATTTGGATTGTATTCGCTGGAGGTGGAGAAATGGCAGGGGAATCTCAAAGAGACTTATCTGAAAAATGTTAACAGATCTGGCAGTATAGAGTCAGAGAGGTAGACAGCATGGAAGCAGACCCTTCAGTCTAAGGCGTTGGTGCCAAACAGATTCCCTAAATTAATCATGCATATTGGCCAGCATTAGGCCGAGATCCATCTAAACCTTTCCTATTAATTAAGACATCCAGGTGCTTTTTAAATGTTGCAGTTTTTCCAGCCACCACCACTTCCTCTGACAGCTCATTCCTTGCACGCATTTCATTCTGCGTGAAAAATAAAATGTCCCTTTGGTCTCTTTTTATCGTTCCATCTCATATTAAACCTATGTTCCTCTAGTTTTGGTTTGCTTACATTGCAGAAATGACCATGTCTACCTACCATATCCATGTGCCTCATGATTTCATAAACCTTGATAATGTCATCCCATAGCCCTGGAGACAAATCATAATGTTTCGGGTCAAGTGACGCGACTTCAGATCCCCCTATAGTCCTTTGCTGTGAAATTCCAGTCGAAGACGAGATGTTCCCAATGAATGAGATGTCCAGCACGATCAGAAAGAATCTCAGGATACGGAAGTGTTACATGAGGAGAAAATTCTCCACACAGAGAGTGGTGAAATGTAGAATTTTCTGCCACAGAATGTGGCCATGGCCAGAGCATTGAACGTTCTGAAGAAAGAAATGGATAAAGTTATGAGGGAAAAATGATGGAGGGGTATGGAAGAGAGAGGGAGTGGGGTACTGAATTGGATGATTAGCCATGATCATACTGAATGGCCCAGCAGTCACGAAGTCCCTTTGGCAGCCCACAGTTTCAACACAGAAACATCGATAAATGTTGACAAGGAAAGAAACCTTTAAGACTGTGTCTGTTCCTACCAGAAAATATCAACCTCACTTTCCAGCTCTTTGTCCTAGCCACATAAGGGATGGCAATTGGATTACATTGGCTTGGATCTTTCAAAATGATGTCTGCTTTCCTCCAATTTTTTATCAGGCAGTGAGTCCCCAGAACCTCACAAGCGTCTGGATGTGGAGATGTCTCCTTGTCCCTCCTCATGTATGACTGACAGTTCATTCCAGTTCACACACCCTGCTTCATAAATTCTGTACTGCAGTTAATCCCACATTCAAACAATAAAACATCCAAACTTGGACACCTTCCCACCGCCCTCCAACGTCCAGCCAATCATTCCTCACAGATACATTTCTCAAATCTTGTCAATATCTTCATTGAACTCCATGAACCTACTGCCTCCTCGCTTAATGCAATTACTTGAACTCCATGTTGCCCACTCCTCTGCTATCAGCCTAGTGTTTTATTCAATTATCACGGAAATCTCGAATTGGGAACAAGCCATTCAGCCTCTCTAGCCTGTGCCATCAGTCAAAATTGCGATCGGATTCTGAAGTTGCTGTTCTAGCTTTCCATATTCAAGAAATATCCTCGTGTGGGTAGGAATGATGGCCGAGTGTTACTGTCACTAGACTGTTAGTCCCGCAGACCCAGGTCATGATCTGGTGTCAGTTGCTCAAAATCCGCTGTGGCAGTTGGTGGAATTTAAATTCAATAATAGCTCTGGAGTATAATGTTCACCATGAAATTGTTCATGATTGTCAGAGATGGAAAACCTCTCCGGATTCACTGATGTCCTTTAGGGACAGAAACCGTCATTCCCACAGAATCTGGCCTACCTCTGACTCTAGACCCACAGCAATGTGGATTGCTCTTCATTGCCTTCTGGGTAATAAATGCTGCCTTGCCTGTATCCTGTGAATGAATTAAGGAAATGAGATGCTTTACAATCTGTTTGTTGCTCCTTGATTCATTCGCATAATCTATAACTGTCTCTGAACTGTTGGTTCTACCAATCCCATTTACCGCATCACCTCACTCTGTGCCACCAAAACCTGGATACTGCTTTCAATTCTGTCAGCAGTGTCATTAATATATTGGGTGTGCAGCATCATTGACCATAAACACGGGCTGTACTATCTGTCCTGGCTTCAATCCCACTCCCATGGGCTGAGACTATGCGAACAAAGCAGAGGCTCCCCAAATTACTCATTCAAAATGGTGCATTCCATCTGCATAAACTGAACTCTGGGACACAACTCCATTTCATGCACTCACTTAAGAGTGCCTTTCGTTTTCAGTCAGAATGTATGTCCCAGTCAGCCGCTGGAGGATTGAATGATTGATGTTTGAATGAGGCAGGGACATTACAATTGACCGTGTGTGCCAGAAACAAAGTTTTGCCTGTAAGAAGGGGCATCAGAGATATTTAGAGAAGGGGAATTCATTGTCATTAAATTGTTCAACCCGCGAGATTTTACTTCAAGCCCTACACCACACAGACAGCAATCGTGCAAGAAAGAGACTTACTACCTTCTCATGGCAATTAACAAGAGGTAATACGTGGTGGCCAAGCCAGCGACAGAATCATGGAGTGAAGGATGGAAGAGAGAAGGAATCAAAAGAGAGAGAAAAAGCAAAGAGAGAAATGAAATCAAAGGAAACAAAATAAAAAGAAAGAGAGAAAGGAATGAAGGAAGAAAGGACAGAATGAAACTATACAACCTTTAAAGACATCATGGCAGATCATTTGCAATATCATCACATTCAAAGCTATAGGCTAAGTGTTGGAACGTGGAACTAGTGTAAATATGTCAATGCAACTTTATTGACCAAAGGCCCTCGTATTCACACGATGATTATCTGAATCTATAGTCATCGATGTGGTGTGTTAGGTTGACAATGCAAACGTTAAAACGAGGAGCAAGAGTCAACCATCTGGTCTTTCGAGCCTTCTCCAAATCATCTAGGGATTGTAAATAATTGCCGTCGCCACACTGATCACTCAGGCACACCACTCATCACTGATTACCAGCCGGAATAGTACTCATTTATCCTCATCCTTTGATTCCTGTTAGTCTACAAATCCACTATCCGTGTTAATACTTTGTCCCTAATGCCTGCATCCTTCTCTTATGCAGAAGCATCTTGTGTGGCTACTTGTCAAAGGCCTTTTCGAAATCTAGGTACACCACAATCATTGGGTTCCCACTGTCCACATTGCTCATAGTTTCTCTATCGAATTCCAGAAGATTTACCAAGCAAGGCCTGCCCTTCGTGAGCCCATGCTGCATCTGCCCAACAGGGCAATTTCTATCAAGATGCCTTATTATTTCTTCATTGATAATTATCTCATGCATCTTCCCCACAACAGAGAATAAGCGAACCGTTGAATAATTCATCATCCTTTGCCTATCGCGCTTTTTAAACATGGCATCGTTTTAAATGTTTTTCAATCTCCTGAGACTGCCCGAGATTCCAGCGAATTTAGGAAAATTACCATAAGTGCACCCACTATTTTTCCCGCCATCTCTTTCAGTACCTTGGGAAGCATTCCATCAGGGCCAGGAGACCTGACTGTTCTTAATGCTTGTTTCCAGGTCCTCACCTACTCTTTGTCAATTACTGATTTGTCATTAATGTCCTCCACTGTGAAGACCGGCACACAATACCTACTCAATGCTTGACCATTCATCACATCCCATAATTAAATGCACCTTCTCATCCTCTAAAGGACCAATATTTACTTTAACCACTCTTTTTCGTTTTATATTTTATAGAAACTTACAATATGTATCTTTATATTCTGTGCTAGTTATTCTTTCATGTTCTACCTTACCTTTCTGCTGACATTTAATGATTTCCCAAACTTTTAGATTCGTGCTGCGTTTGGCCAAGTGGTATGTCTTCTCTTTCAATTTGTTCGCTTCCCTTATTTCCTTAGATAACAGTGTCAGATTACACTTTTCTTACGGTCCTTCCTTTTCACTGGAACATACTTTTGCTGAGACCTATGTAAATTGCTTTGGAAGTCCTCCACTGTTCGTCAACTGTCTCATCATAAAACCTTTGTTTCCAGTTTACTTTATCCAAGTCCTCCACCATTGTATTGCCCTCCCACCACCCTTGTTCAAGCACAGGAGCCTGGACTTGGATTTAAACTTCACAATCTCCATCTTTATTCTAAATTCAACCATAATGTGATCACCCCTTCTTAGATGTTTTCGAACTAGGAGGTCATTAATTATTCTTGTTTCATGACACAGGACCAGACCTAGGATAGCTTGCTCCCTCGTTGGTTCCATAACATAATGTTCGAGAAAATTGTCACGGACACACTCAACTAACTCATCTTCAGAGTTACACTAATTGAGCTCGTTCGACCAATCTACATGTAGATTAAAATCTCCCATGATAATTGCTGTATGATTTTTACAGACAATAGTTATGAAAGGCTTGGTCATTTACCAAAGGTTGAAGTTTTAGTTGTTGGCTTTTCAGTTCCCGTTTGGATGAATTTCTATGCTGCCAGTTTTGTTAATTGTTATGATACAGGCGTCGAGCCCCTCTTTAAATTAAATAAAAATACCCAGAAAAGCTCACCTCACGTCATAATCTTTTAAAATGTGAGTGATAGTGAACTCACAATGCAGCACTGTCACAGGCAATGCCTCAATTTCAGGGTGTCAGCATTAACCGAGTTACAAATCATTTTACGGTCAGTACTGGGGTATTACAGCGCTGTCAGCAGGTCAGGTGTGGGGCAGTGTTATATTGTGATAGTGACAGTAATGAGGCAGTGCTTCTTTGCTAGAGAGTTGATGCTGAGACAGTGTCCCATTGTTAGGGATGAGAACTGAGGATGTGTCTCATGCTCAAAGCATCAGTCCTGAGAACTGTTATACTGAAGAAGTGCCTCATAATCAGAGGGACAAAAATGTGAGAGTGCCATACTGTCAAGAGATTCTATTCTAAGACTGTGCTTCCAAAAGTGCACTGGGGCATTGCATTTCTATCAGAGAGTTAGCACTGAGGGAGTGCCTATTAGAAGGCAGTCAGGATTGAGCAGATGTCAGTCATTGGATCGTCAGTCCTGAGATTGTCACTGCGTCAGCTCAGAGGCAATGCCTCAATGTTAAATGTCACTCCATCAGTCTGACACTCTGACAGTGCTACAATACTTCAATACTGATCCCCTGATCGCGTAATATTCCCTAATTACCCTCACATTGAAGTACTGCCACAGCGTTGGTCATCTGACAAAGATCCATTCCCTCAATATTAACCACCTGACAACAATGCCCTCCCACAGTTCTGAACATCTGAAATTCCTGACCAGCTAAGCATATGGCCTATTTCAATTAGTATACAGCACCACGATCTCGGATAATTAGAGTAGGGTATCAGTAAATGGCTGAATTGGCGCACAGTGCCACAAAATTAGAGAACTGGAGAAGATCTCCTTTGAATGTTAGAATAAGGCCAGGGCATCAGAAAATGCTCTCTGTCAGAATTAACATTCTAACAAAGAGGCACTGCATCAGAACTGACCCTTAATCTAATGAATCACTCCTTCAGTATGGAACTTCTAACAATGTATTGCCTCAGGGCTGACCATTAACAATGAGACATCTCTCTGTCCTTACACTCCGAAAATAGCATAATCTGACGGCTCTGTTACTATGACAGTTGCACACTGTCTTTTGGCAGGACTGAGGGGATGCTGTATTTTCAGGTGCTGAGTAATGAAGGAGTGCTGCACTGCCGCAGTATTTACTGTTTAACAATGAGTCAATCCCCTCGATGACAACATAGCCTTCCCTCAGCACTGACCCGGTCGTCAATAGCACTCCCTACATTCTGACAGCTGACTTTCTTATATTAAAGAATTGGACACTCTGGAGGCAAGAAACATATTTCCGCTGATAGGTGAGTGCTGAACCAGAGGAGATAGCTAAAGGATACGGGGTATTCCATTTAGGACAGAGATGAAGAGAAACTTCTTCACCCAGAGATTGGTTGCTGTGTGGAATGCTCTGCCCCAGAGGGCAGTGGAGGCCCAGTCTCTAGATTCATTTAAGAAAGAGTTGGAGAGAGCTGTCAAGGATAGTGGAATCAAGGGTTATGGAAATAGGCAGTTACAGGATACTAATTTAGGATAGTCAGCCATGATAATATTGAATGGTGGTGCAGGCTCGAAGAGCAGAATGGCCTACACCTGCACCTATTGTCTATTTTCTATTGTCTATTGAGGCACCGCCTCAGTATTGATTGTCTCTGACTCATGCTCTCCCTAAGAACTGACACTGTTACAAATGCACAGCCTCAGAAACAACCATGTGACAAGGCGGCACTGCCTCAGAACTGACACTTAAAAATGAGGCATTCCTCAGTACTTACCCTCTGAAAATAATACACTGTGACAGTTCTGTACCTCTGACAGCATCACGAAGCAAATGTTATGTTTTCGGAGACTCAGTATTAAGAGAGTGCTGCATGCCAGAGAATCAGTACACAGGTCATGCTGCACTGCCAGAGAGTCAGTACTGAGGGTTTGCTGTACTGTTGGAAAGTCAGTGCTCAGAGATTGCTGCACTGTTAGTAAGTCACTGATGATAGGGTGCTGAACTTTCACAGACTCAATGCTGACAGAGTGCTGCATTTTCAGTGTCATCACTGACGGATCTCTGAACTGTCGAAGGACTCATATTAAGAGACGGCTGCACTGTCAGTGGGTCAACACAGACAGTGCTCACCCACTGCCAAAGAGGCACTGCTTCAAACTGACCTTCTAAAAAATAGACATTCCCTCAGTACAGACCGTCTGACATTGTGCACTACCTCAATACTGATCCTGGAAATATGCATCACTCTCTCAGTTCAAACTCAACTGAAATGAGGCACTGGCTCAAATAGATCCACTGACAAGGCTGCCTGCACTCAATACTGACTCTCTGACAGAGATGCAATACCTCAGCACTCACCTCTGATCATGAGGTACAATCTCAATTCAGACCCCATTACCACATTTCATTATTTCGGGATTGATCATCTGACAATAAGGCACTCCCTTCCTCAGCACTGTCATGTTGAGAATGAGGCCTTCCCTCAGAAATGTCTCTCTAACAAAAAGGGAGACCCTCAGTACTGAACCTCTGATAGACTTGCAGTTCCCCAGTACTGACCAGCATTTCATGAGACACACCCTCAATTCTGACTCACTTACAATGATGCAATCCCTCAAGAGTGAAACACTGATAACAAGACCCGACTTAGAACTGATAAAATGACAGTGTTGCAATTTCTCAGTATTTACTTCTCTCATCACACAGCACTCTCTCAATTATAATCCCATTATGTTGAGGTATAGCCTCAGAACATAATTTCTGAAAATTTGGCATACTCTCAGAACTGAATCTCTAACAATGAGGTATATTCTCAATATTGACTCTCTAATAATAATGCACTCCCTCAGTGCTGACCTTCTGTCAGTGCAGCACAGCATTAGTTCTGGCCTCCTGACAGAGCTGCAATACCTCAGAACTGGCATTCTAAATAGGAGACACACTCTCAATTTTGACTGTCCCACAACGAGGCACTGACTCATTTTTAACCATCTGGCAAAGAAAGCAGTTAATTTGAACTGACCCTTCGACAACCAGGAACTCCCTCAGGACTGAACCTGTGACGGAGCTATGGGAATTCCTCAGTACTGTCATTATAAGCATGGGGCATTTCCTCAGTACTGACCACCTTATAATGAGGCACTTCTTCTGTACTGTCCCTTTAACAATGAGGCACTCTTCAGTACTGACAATTAATCCCTCCCTCAGACATGAACTCCTGCAAATTCTCGATACTGACCCACAGTGGTTAGCATTGCAGCCTCACAGCCGCATGTCAAACTTCGGCCTCAGGTCACTGTCATTGTGGAATTTGAACATTCTCCCCATATCTGCATGGGTTTCCTTTGGGTGCTCTGGTTTCCTCTCACAATCTAAAGATGTGAAGGTTAGTGAAATGGCCTCATAAATTGCCCATGTGTTCAAGGATGTGTCGGTCAGGTTCATTAGTGAGGGGTAAAAGTAGAGTATTTGGGTAGAGTAAGAATTCGGGATGGGTCACTCTTCAGACTGTCGGTGTGGACTTTGTTGATCCTAATGTCCTGTTTCCACACAGTGGAGAGTCTAAAAAGACAATGCGCATCTTAACATGGTCAGATTTGATCGAGTGCCATATTGCCAAAAGGCATTCCTGAGGCAACACACATTTGTCAGTTTTGAGTGCGTTGATCCACTGACCCTGTTATTTTGTAGCCCTATCGCAGTATTGTCCCTACAATTATGAGGCCCTTCTTCTGTATTGTCCCTCTGACTATGATGAACTGTCAGGACTGACCTACCCAGTAATGCATTACTGCCAATAGACTGACCCAGCTTAGAGGCTTGGAGGGCCGAAGGGCCTGTTCCAGTTCTATCAGGCGTTTTCCCTCTTTGTTCTCTTTGAGGTTGAACCTCACAATCAGGTGGTCAATACCAGGATATTGTATCTCCTTCAGAGGGTCAGTGCTGAAGGACTGCCTCATTCTCAGAAAGTCAGTTGTGAGAGGGAAGGCCTCATAATCAGAGAGTCTGCCGTATTGTCAGAAATTCATTGCTCAGAGTGTGCCACTTTGTCAGAGGATTCGTTCTGACACAATACCTCAATGTGATGCGGTCAGAACTGAAGGAGAGCTGCATGATTAGAAGCTGAGGACTGAGACATCGTTTGGAGTCCGGCCGCGGCCGTCCTTTGGGACTTGATGCTCCGATGCACAGTTTCTTCATCACTTTCTCCTCTCTGTCTGTGAGGATTTCTTATTCTGATCCATATTATTCTGTCTGTTGACACCGGTAGGCGGCACATTTTTGGATTTGTTTTCTCTTCTGAAAGGGTTATTTCCCTTTAATGGGGAGTTTTTCCCTGCAGCAGCTTCTAACGGTCACTTGGAGCACGAGACTGCCGTTAGCCGCCATCTCCCGCGCTCTGGGCTTGAGGGGGTGGGGCCCAGAGCTAAATTGGCGGCAGCCGTCAACCAGAAATTAGCAACGTCGGCGGAAGAGCGGACTGTGTCAACAAAGTGCCGTTCCTCAAAATAATGATGGTATTAATGCAGAGTGTCTGGAGGGCTGACTGTCTGAACAAAGTGACGTTCGTAAAGGAATGATGTTAGCTGTTGTGGGTGAAGGGGGAGAGAAGAGATTCCACTGGAGTCAATCCCATTTCGCAACATTGGAATTATAATAAAAACCAGCTTTAATCTTGCCTCCACCTTCCTGATCCGGGATGTACTACCAGGGCTAACGATGTGGAGGTACTGATCATAGTGATGCACTGTGAGGGTTAGTGATGTGCAGGTGCTGATCACAGCGATGCACTGAAAGTGTTAATGATGTGGAGGAGCTGATCATATGGTTGCACTGTTATTGTTAGTGATGTAGAAGAGCTGATCATAGGGATACACTGTCAGAATGAGTGAATTGGAAGTGCTGATGATAGGGATGCCCTGTCAGGGACAGTGATGTGGATGTGCTGATCATAGGGACGTACTGTCGGTGTTAGTGATGAGGAAGGTCTGATCATAGGGATGCACTGTCAGTATGAGTGATTTTGGAGGTGTTTATCATCGGGATGCACTGATAGGGTTAGTGATGCGGAGATGCTGATCATAAGAATGCACTGTCAGTGTGAGTGATGTGGAAGTAATGAGCATAGTGATGCACTGTCAGGGTTAGTGATATGGAAGTGCTAATCTTAGAGATGCACTGTCAGGGTAGTGATGTGGAGGTGCTCATAAAGGAAAAGAACTGCCAGGGTTAGTGAAGTGGAGGTACTGATTGTAGGGATGCACTATCAGGGTTAGTGATGAAGAGGAGTTGATCATAGGGATGCACTGTCTGGGGTAAGGATGTGGAGATGCTGATCATAGGGTGCACTGTCAGGATGAGGGATGTGGAGGTGCTGATCATGGGGATGCACGATCAGTTTTAGTGATGTGGAGGTTATGATTGTTGGGATGCACTGTCAGCGTTCGTGACGTGGAGCTGCTGATCATATAGAAGCACTCTCAGGTTCAACGATGTGGACATGCTCACAATAGAGATTCAATATCAGTGTTAGTGCTGTGGAGGTGCTGATCATTGGGTGCACTGTCAGGGTTCGTGATGTGGAAGGTCTGATCATAGGGATGCACTGTTCGTATGAGTGATGCGGAGGTGCTGATCATAATGGTGCACTGTCACAGTGGGTGATGTGGAGGTGAGGATCATAGGGATGCACTGTCAGGATGTGTGATGTGAAAGTGATGAGCACAGCGAGGTATGTCAGGCTTAGTGATATGGATAAGCTGATCATAGGGATGCCCTGTCAGGGTTAGTGATGTGAAAATGCTAATCATAGAGATGCACTGTCAGGGTAGTGATGTGGAGGTGCTAATCATGGAGGTGCACTGTCGGGGTTTGTGATGTGGAGGTGCTCATAAAAGGAATGAACTGCCGGGGTTAGTGATGTGGAGGTGCTGATCAAAGGGATGCACTGTCAGTGTTTGTAATGTGGAGGAGCTGATCATAGGGATTCACTGTCAGGGTTAGCGAAGTGAAGATGCTGATTATAGAGATGCATTATCAGGTTTAGTGATGTGGAGGAGCTGATCATAGGGATTCCCTGTCAGGGTTAGTGAAGTGGAGGTCCTGATTATATGCATGCACTATCAGAGTTAGTGATGAGGAGGAGCTGATCATAGGGATGCACTGTCTGGGGTAGCGATGTGGAGATGCTGATCGTAGGGTGCACTGTCAGGATGAGGGATGTGGAGTTGCTGATCATAGGGATGCACTGTCATGTTAATGTGGAGGTGATGAGCATAGCAATGCACTCTCAGGGTTAGCGATATTGAAGCACTGATCATAGGGATGCACTGTCAGTGTTAATGATGTGGAAGTGTTCATAACAGGGATGAACTGTCAGTTTTAGTGATGTGGAGTCGCTGATCAAAGGGATGCACTGTCAGGGTTAGTGATGTGAAGTTTCTGGTCATAGAGATGTACTGCCAGTGTTAATTATATGGAGGTGATGGTCATAGAGATTTACAGTCAGGATTAATGATGTGGTGATGATGATCATCGTTTTATACTCTCACGGTTAATGACGTAAAGGTGATGGTTATTGGGTTTTACTGTCAGGTTTAATGATGTGAATATTCTATTCATAGTGATGACCTGTCAGCGTTAATGAAGTGGAGGTGCTGATCATAAAGATGCACTGTTAGGGTTAGTGACGTGGAGTTGCTGACCATAGGGCTGCACTGTCATGATTAGTGATGTTGAAGTGCTGATCATGGAGATGCACAGACAGTGTTAGAGCTGTGAAGGTGCTGATCATAGGGATGCACTGTCAGGGTTTGTGATGTGGAGGTGCTGATCATAGTGTGGTTCTGTCATGGTTAGTGATGTGGATGTGCTTATCGCAGGGATACACTGTGAGGTTTAATGATATGGCTTTGCTGATCATAGGAATGCATTGTCAGAGTTAGTGATGTGGAGGTGAAGATCGTAGGGGTACACTGTCAGGATGAGTGATATGAAGATGCTGATCATAGGGATGCACAGACTGGGTTAATGTTGTGGAGGAGCTAATCATAGGAATGCACTGTCAGGCTTGGTGATGTGGGGTTGCTGATCATAGGGATGCACTATCAGTACCAGTGATGAGGAGGTGGTGATCGTAGGGGTGCACTGTCAGGGACGGTGATGTGGAGGTGCTGATCATAGGGATGCACTGTCTGGATAAGTGATGTGGAAGTGCTGATCATAGTTATGCACTGTCAGGGTTAGTGATGTGGAGGTGCTGAACAGAGTGATGCAATGTCAGGATTGGTGATGTGGAGGTTGTGGACGTGCTGATCATAGAGATACAATATCAGGGATAGTCATGTGGAGGTGCTGATCAGAAGGATGCACTGTCAGAACAGTTGGTGTGATGGTGATGATCATAGGGTTGTACTGTCAGGGTTAGTGGTGTGGAGGTGATGAGCATGGAGGTGCACTGTTAGGGTGAGTGATGTGGAGGTGCAGGCCATTGGTATGTACTGTCAGGGTTACTGACGTGGAGGTGCTGATCATAATGCTATATTGACAGGGTTCGTGATGTGGTTTTTCTGGTCATAGTGCTGTACTGTCAGGGTGAATTATGTGGAGATGATGGTTATAGAGATTTGCTGTCAGGTATAATGATGTGAGGTGGTGGTCGGCAAGATGCTCTGTCAGGGCTGATGAGGTGGTGGTGCTAGTAAATGAGTTGTACTGTCATGGTTAATGATGTGAAGGTGCTGTTCATTGGGATGTACTGTCATGACGAATGATGTGGAAATGCTGATCATCGGGATGCACGTCAGGGGTAGAGATGTGGAGGTGCTGATGCAAGGGTGCACTGTCAGTGTTAGTGATGTGGAGGTGCTGACCATAGGGATGCTCTGTCAGGACAAGTGATGTGGAGATGCTGATCATACGGATGGACCGTCAGGATTAGTGATGTGGCGGAGCTGATCATGGGGATGCACTGTCGTGGTCAGTGATGTGGAGGTGCTGATCCTAGGGTGCATTTCAGGGTTCGTGATGTGGAGATGTTGATCGTAGGATGCACTGTCAGGGTTGGTGATGTGGTATGCTGATCACAGGGATGCACTGTCAGGGTTAGTGATTCGGAGGTGTTTATAACAGGGATGAACTTTAAGGCTTAGTTATGCAGAGGTGCTGATCACAGTGATGCATTGTCAGGTTGAGTGAAGTGGAGGTACTGATCCTAGGGATGCACTGTCAGGGGTGGTGATGTGGAGGTGCTGATCAGAGGGATGCATTGTCAGCCTTAGTTATGTGTAGGTGTTGATCATATGTATGCACTGTCAGGGTTAGTGATGTGGACGCGCTAATCATAGGGATGCACTGTCAGAGTTACCGATATGGAGGTGCTGATCATCGGAATGCACTGTCAAGGTTCGAGATTTGGAGGCACTGATCATAGGAATGCACTCTCAGAGTTAGTGATGTGGAGGTGCTGAGCATTGAGATGTTCTGTCAGGGTTCGTGATGTGCAGGTCATGATGGTAGGGATGTACTTGCATCGTTAATGAGGTCGAGGTGCAAATCATTGGGATGTACTGTCAAGTTACTGACGTGGAGGTGCTGATCATAAGGATGTATTGTCAAGGTTCGTGATGTGTAGTTGATGATCATGGGCATGTACTGTCAGGGTGAATTATGAGGAGGTGATGGTCATAGAGATGTACTGTCAAGTTTAATGATGTGGCGTTGCTACGCCCAGAGATGTCTTGTCTGTGTTAATGTTGTGAAGATGATGATCATAGAGATGTGCTGTCAGTCTGAATGATGTTGAGATGATGATCATAGACATGTACTGTCAGGGTAACTGATGACAAGGTGCTGGTCAGAGATATACTGTTCGGGTTAATGATGTGGGTGCAGGTCTCGACATGAACTGTCAGGGATAATGATGTCGCGGTGCTGGTCATAGACATTTACGGTCAGGGTTAATGATGTGCAGATGATAATCATAGAAATGTACTGTCAGGGTTAATGATGTGGAGGTACTGGCCATAAACCCGGACATGTCCAGTCAGGGTTTATGATGTACGTGTAGGTGCTGATCATGGAGATGTGCTGTCAGGATTAATGGTGTTTAGGTGCTCTGTCATAGAGATGTTCAGTCATGGTTAATGACGCGGAGGTGCTTATTATAGAGATGTCCGGTCAGGGCTAATGATGTGTCGGTGCTCTGTCATTGAGATGCGCTGCATGGAGAACATACAGTTAATGGTATGGAGGTGCTATTCACAGAGTCATAGAGATGTACAGCCAGGGTTAATGATGTGGAGGTGCTGTTAATAGTGATGTACTCTCAGGGTTAATGGTGTGGAGGTGCTGTTCATAGTGATGTACTCTCAGGGTTAATGATTTGGAGGTGATTATCATAGGGGTGTACTGTGAGAGTTAATGATGTTGAGGTGACGATCAAGGATTCATAGAGATGCACTGTCTGGATTAATGATGTGGATGTGCTGATCATAGAGTTGAACTGTCAGAGTTAATGCTCTGGAGGTGCTGGTCATAGGGATGTACTGTCAGGGCTGCTGATGTGGAAGTGCTAAAGATAAGGATGTACTGTCATGGGTAATGATGTGGAGGTGTTTATCATAGATTGGTACTGTCAGGGTTACGGTGGTGGAGGAGCTGATTATAGTGTTGTATTGACAAGGATAATGATGTGCATGTGCTGTTCACAGGGATGTACTGTCACGATTAATGATGTGGATTTGAAGGTCATAGGAAATGATGTAGAGGTGCTGCTCAAAGGGATGTACTGTCTGGGTGAATAATGTGGAGTTGAAGATCATAGGAAATGATGTGGAGGTGCTGATCAAAGGGATGTACAGACAGAGTTAATGATGTGAAGGTGCTGATCATAGAGATGCACTCTGAGGGAAAACGATATGGAGGTGCAGGTCATAGGGATGTAATGCCAGGGTTAATGATGTGGAGGTGATGATCATAGGGATGTATTGTGAGGGTTAATGATGTGGAGGTGACGATCATGGATTCATAGAGATACACTGTCAGGTCTACTAATGTGGAGGTGGTGATCATAGGGATGAACTGTCAGAGTTAATGATCTGGAGGTGGTGGTCAAGGAGATGCACTGACAGGGTTAATGATGTGGAGGTGCTGGTGATAGGGATGTACTATCATGGTTGCTGATGTGGAAGTGGTAAAGATAAAGATGGACTGTCAGGGCTACTGATATGGATATGCTGATCATGTATTCATAGACATGTACTGTCATGGCTAATGATTTGGAGGTGCTGATCATAGGGATGCACTGACATGGTTAATGCTGTTGAAGTTCTGGTCATCAGGATGTACTATCGGGGTGAATGATGTGGATCTGCTGATCATAGAATGGTATTGGTAAGGTTAATAATGTGGAGTTGATGGTCATAGTTTTATACTCTCAGAGTTAATGATGTGAAGGTGCTGATCTTAGTGATATGCAGTCAGGGCAAATGACGTGGAGGGGCAGATCATAGGGATGTATTGTCAGGGCTAACGGTGTGGAGGTGCTGAACATAGGGATGTAATGTCAGGGTTAATAATGTGGAGGAGCTGATCATAGGGTTGTACTTCCAGCGTTAAGACTGTGGAGTTGCTGATCATAGGGAAGTACTGTCAGGGTTAATGACGTGGAGTTATGTACTGTCAAGATTAATGATGTGGAATTGCTAGTCATAGAGATGTGCTGGTCATAGAGATGATTTGTCAGGGTTTATGATATGGCAGAGCTGGTAATTGTGATGTTCTGTAAGGGCTAATGTTTTGGAGTGCTGATCATCGATACATCGAGATGTCCTGTCAGGGTTCATGATGTGAATGTGCTGGTCATAACTTTATAGAGATGTACTGTAAGTGTTAATGATGTGGTGATGCTGGTCATAGTCATGTACAGTCAGGTGTATTGATGTGGAGGTGCTGATCATAGTGATGTACAGTCATGGTTAATGATGTGGAGATGATGATCATCGAGATGTACTGTCAGCGTTAATGATGAGGAGGTTCTGTTCATAGAGATGTGCTATCAGATTTAATGATGTGGATCTGCTGGTCATAGATATATAATGTCTGGGTTAATGATGATGAGGTTCTGGTCATAGAGATGCGCTGTCAGGGTTAATGTTGTGGAGGTGCTGGTTATAGAGATTTACTGTCCAGGTCATGATGTGGAGGTGCTCTATCAGCGATATATATTATCAGATTAGATGATGCGGTGGTGCTGTTTAGAGAGATGTACTGTCCAGTTTAATGATGTGACGCTATTGGTCATATCGTGGTAGAGGTGCGCTATCAGGGTAAGTAACGTGGAGGTATTGGTATGAGAATCATGAAGATGTACTGTCACGGTTAATGGTGTGGTGGTCCTGGTCATAGAAATATTCTGTCATGGTTAATGGTGTGGAGGTGTTGGTCATAGAGATGTACTGTCATGGTTAATGGTGTGGAGATGCTGGTCATAGAGATGTACTGTCAGTATTAATGATGTGAAGGTGCTGGTCATAGCCTCAGATATATACTGTCATAATTAATGATGCGGAGATGCTGTTCATAGAAAGGTACTGTCAGGATTAATGATGCGGAGCTGCTGGTTATAGACATTTACTGTCAATGTTAACGAAGTGGAGGTGCTGTTCTTAGAGACATACTGTTAGGATTAATGATGCAGAGGTGCGGGTCATCGAGATGCGCTGTCAACTTTAACGATGTGGAGGTGCTGTTCTTAGAGATGTACTGTTAGGGTTAATGATGCGAAAGTGCGGGTCATTGTTGTACTGACAGGATTAATGATGTGGATTTGCTCTGTCGTAGCTAATGATGTAGTGGTGCTGATCATAGAGATGTACTATTAGGATAAATGATGTGGAGCTCCTGATCAGAGAGATGTAGTGTTACGATAAATGATGTGGAGGTGCTGGTCATGGAGTTGTACAGTCAGGGTTAATGATGTGGTAGTGTTGATCATAGGGATGTGCTTTCCGTGTTAGTGATGTGGAGATGCTGATCAAAGGGATGTACTGTAAGAGTACTTGATGTGGAGGTGCTGATCACAGAAATGTACAGTCAGGGCTAATGCTGTGGAAGTGCTGATCATAGGGAAGTACTGTCACGGTTAATGATTTGAAGGTGCTGTTCATACGAATATTCTGTCTGGGTTAATGATGTGGAGGTGCTGATCATCAAGATGTACAGTCAGGTAATAATGTATAGGTGCTTATGCTGATGTATAGTCAGGTTTAATGATGTGGAGATGATTACGGGATGTACTCTCAGGGTCAGTGATGTTCGGGTGCTCATCATGGAGTTGTACAGTCAGGGTTAATGATGTGCAGGTGCTGATAATCGAAATGTACAGGCAGGTAATGATGTAGCAGTGCTCATTATGCTGATGTGCAGTCAGGTTTAATGATGTGGAGATGATAATCATAAAAAAGTACAGTCAGGACTATGATTTGAAGGTGCTGATCATAGAGAAGTACTGTCTTAAATCAGGCAGGGGCCTGGGTAATTGGAGAGGTTTAGAGACAGAGTCCAGACTTTTAGACCAGCGTGTGAATGATGGGCCCAACAGGTTAATTCCAGCGCTGTAAACACTCAACAGTACGATGACTCCCGACATGCAGCATTCATCACATTTTGCATTTTGTTTTTATTATTATTGACGTTATTATTGACTTTATCCAGAAGGAGATGCATGGAGAATCGTTGCAAATGCAGTCAGATCAGTGTATTGTTGGTTGAGGTGCATTGCCTACAGCAACAACATGTGAGAGCGGATTGACGTCCTGCCCCTTACAGACACAATTGTAACATGTTACTTCCTCATGAATTTCACTTGGTTTAAAATGTTTTACTTTTAATATATTTTAATTAGAGTACATTAAAGCCCTTAGCATACATTCGACACAGCAGTATCGTGTTTCTCTTTAAATAGACAGAAAATGAACGTATCGGATTGGAGACCATATCCTCTCACAGAAAGAATAAAAGGTAGACAGCATTCCCTCTGAAAAATATGTAGCCCTTGCTGAGAAAACTGACAAGGTAAGCTTTATCTATAGAAAGAAGGGAAAGGTGTGTTCAGTTGCTGGCAGGAGAAAGTTTAACCCATGTGGTATGGAAGGGGGGTGTGGGGTATAGAGGGTTTTAGGAGAACAGAATAAAGTTAGGAAAATAATAATTTCTGAATAATTGGAATTGGGGGTGGTTCTGAACAATGAATTAGATGGTTTGTAAGAGTGTGGAAGCTGAAGATGTTTAATAACAAACGGTTTCATCGAACAAAATGATTGGGAATTGGTTCAGGCGAATTCTAACTGGTCAGGAAATTGGAGAAGGAGCAGACTGCACAGCCTGTTCCATCTGTTCGACCAGTCAACCCAATCAGAGCTGATTTCAGTTTTCAAAACCGGTGTTCTGTCCACTCCCCATTTGCCACGATTCCCCGAGACACCAGCAATCCGTCTATTCCAATCTGATATTTATTCAGTGATGGCGCTTCCACAGTCCCCTGGGATTGAGAATATTAAAGATTCAGTGGCCTGAGAGTGAAGTGCTGTCTCCTCATATTTGTCATAAATAATCTGCTCTTTATTCTGAGACCGTATTCTTTCTGTTTAAGATTCCCAGGCTTTTTGGAATAAGGTCTGATCATTCAAGCACCTGCTTCTTCAGAATTTGTTGCATTCCAATGTAACTGCCTTTCAACTTGCTAAACTATAGACCCAATTTGTTCCAATACTCACCACTGGAGCATTCTGTCTGCCAAATAGTTAATCTTATCTTTTATGAAGCATTAATGTGCATGAGCCATTGCTGGCTGTAACACAGTTGCTCTGCTGAGGATCAGGTGAGTTTGGTCGGCTAAATCCACAATGATGATAGGGAACGAGTTTCAGGATTTTTCACCTAATGTCACTTGTAGTTCGAGATGTTTTTTCCAAGCCAGGGCGGCAAGTGGCTTGATGGGGAATTAACAACTGGTAGTGTTCTCGTTTATCTGTTCTGCTTGGCACTTCCGATGATCATGTCGTGGGTCTGGAAGTTGCTCTGTGAGGAAACTTGGTGAATTTCTGCAGTGCATCTTGTCTATGGTACACACAGCTGCCACTGAGTGTTGGTGGTGGAGACAGGGAATGTTGAGAGTTGTGATTCTGAGAAATTGGCCCAGCAAGTTTATTCTACTTAAACATGGAGAGCACAACTGTTCTGTTATACAAATCTGTTAATTGTGCAAATGTCCATGAGATTTTAAACAGGTTCACATCTTACCTGACAATTAGCTGTGGGACATCACGTGACTGTTTCGAAATTTCTTCTCAAAAATCAGGGAATGAGCTGATTGACAAAGATTGTGTTATAGATGGTTAAACTCAGTGCAGTGTAAGTTGCAGCACACAGACCATGTATGGGAATCCTTACGCATGCATCTCTCTGGATATGTGTGTGTTTGTATATTCATGTGTGTTTCTGGTTCTGTGTCTGTGTTTCTGACCTTTCTAACAATCTCTGTCTGACTATCTGTGTGCACGGGTGTGTGTGTGTGTGTGTTCGTTTGTCTCAGTGCGTGCATTCACGTGCGTCTCTGTCTTAGTGTGTCAATTTGGTCCTGTGTCTCTGTGCAGTAAGCTTGCAGTTGCTTCAGGCACTGTATCCATTAAATAGGGTCATTCAAAAATCTGTCTGTCTTCAGTCTATTCTTCGTATACTTAAATTGATACAATGCTGTTGGTCATGTTGACATGTCCTCTGCCTGCAATGGGACACAGTTTGGCCTGGAAGGAAATTTAAATGAATGAATGAAATAACTCTGATGAATCAGTGTCTCTGTCTTTTTCTGTGCCTGTGTCTGTCCCTCACGTTTAAAGTAATGCAATGCCACCCTCTGCTGTGCGCCTCATGGCACTGCACAAGAGGAAAGTTTCTTTTGAAGGACAATGTGCTCCTAATATTCTATTATTTCTGACAGTGTCACACTGAGTGACACAAATGCACAAGGGTCTGGGTAGTGACGTCACCCCACAATGACCGCACCAATGGGGAATGACGGAGAAGGAGGATGTGGGATTAGGCAAGAGGTAAAACTGGACAGCCTGTGCAGTGTTGTAGAGTGGCTCTCTCTGGAGGTCAGGAGGAGGAATCAGCAGCCACTCTCTGAATGAATGAAGCACGATTTCTTAACATAAATGTCGCACTGGATCATGTATTCTCTTTTCATCATTCTGGAATAAGGCAACAGGCACCTCCTGAAATAGCAAAATTAACTAATTACTTCAATGCTACATGACAGGAAATGACTAAGTTTTAGGAACCACTGAAGGATGAAAACATTTAACATTAATATACACACCATCCAGGGATGTGCAGACTGAGTGGCTTGGCCATGGTAAATGCAGGGTTTCAGGATGCCTTCACAGAAATTGTTCTGGTTAAACAGCTAGACGCTGCTTACAGTGGAAACCAAAATAATATCTAAGCATTTCAAAAAGCTTATTTGGATAGAGGTTATGGGAGTATTGAAACATCATGTCCACAAAAGCTCAAAATATATTTCAAAAACAGGAGCTTCGAAATGGCCAGCGCCGAGTTATAGGAAGGCTGTAATAATCTGAGATGATCTAGAAAAAATTTATCAGGATGTTACCAGAAATGGAAGGCTTCTCTTATGAATAGATTAGATTCCCTACAATGTGGAATCAGGCCGTTTGGCACAACAAGTCCACACTGATCCTCCGAAGAGTAACCCACCCACACCCATTTCTCTCTGACTGATGCACCTAACACCATGTGCAATTTAGCATGGCCAATCCACCTGATCTGCACATCTTTGGACTGTGGAAGGAAACTGGAGGAACCAGAGGAACCCGACGCAGACACAGGGAGAATGTAAAAACTCCATGCAGACAGTAACCAGAGGCTGGAATTGAACTTGCGTCCCTGGTGCTGTGAGGCTGTGTTGATAACTACTGAGCCACCCCAAATAGAGATTTAATAGCACACCTCTGGAGCAGGTGTGTCCTGAACCAGGATCTCCCGTCTCAAAGGTAAGCACACTATCACTGCACTATAACAACCCTCAACATATAAAGAAGTGTGGATTGTCTGAAATCGTTTTTCCACTGTAGCGTAGGAGTTTGGGGGGCGATCTGATATAAGTTTATAAAGTGATAAGAGGTATAGATAGAGTTAATGGTAGTTATCTGTTACTGATGATGGTCAATTCCAAGAGAATGGGACACAACGTTTAAGGAGAAATCAGAGAGATTTTAAAAAGACATGAGCAATTGTTTGCACAAACGTAGCTTTCATGTCACATGGACAAGCAGAAGTTGGAAGCAATGTGACAGGATGTTTAGTGATCATGAACTTGCTTTCTCTTTATTATTGATGGATCACGTGATTGCTCAGAACACTTACGAAAATAAACCACATCGTTTCACAGTTCATAGAACTAGGCTGCAATTTTATACACACTCAGAAAAATAAAGCATTCTGTATGTATATCCATCTGTATTTCCATTCACTATTTTTGGACTGAGAACAGTGACTGCAGTTAATAAATAATAGAGTGAATAGCAGGCAGAAGCAAATTGTCCCAGAAAAAATGAACTGCCTATTTTTCTGTGGTACAGGGAGGCCAGCAGAGGGTGGAATTGTATCACATTAATCACAAGAGGGATAGGCACAGAAGCAGTTCGAGGAATTGGTTCGTAACCTTTTCAAATTCAATCATTTATTCCTTCAGCCTACACTCTTAAACATATTGTATCCCATTGCGGAATACGATTGCTGCACATACGCCCGTGCATGTGCGCAAACACGCACACACGCACACGCACAGACTCAGAGACACACATCAACATGACCAACGGCGTTGTGTCAATGTAAATAGAGGAAGGACTGACCGGGAACGAGATAGAGGGTTATTTTTAGCACAATTTCAATCGTTACAACACTGAAGACAGCCGGGATCCTATTGCACAGAGACACATACACAGAGAGAAACACAGTAATACACATACAGAGACACATGAGCAGATACACACATGCTTTCACACACACAGAGAAAGACAGATACAAAGAAACTCACTACAACACAGGAGCAAACACAGATCCGCACAGATTCAGATACACAGACACACAATCAAGCAAACTGATGCACAGATATATAAACACGCACACATGAAGGGACCCACGTGACACATAGAGACACACTCATGCTCTCCTTCATACTCAATCTCACCATCCTCAAACTCATCCAATCTGTACATGAGAGGGACATGGAAAATCTGGCTATCTCTTTCAGTTTTTCTCTCTCATACTGACTCTTGCAGTCTCTCTCTCTCTCTGTCTCACAAATCCCGCTATCTCTCTTGCATAATTCCATGACCTCTCTCACATAATTCTCATGATCTCTCTCACACAATCCCATTGAATCTCTTGCACAATCCCACGAAATTGCTCTCTCTCATACACATTCTAGATGTCCTTCTGGTGTCCCATGGGACTAGGGAAAATGGGAAGGACAGGGGGTTTCAGGATTTAAGCTTGATGATTAGCCTTGATTATTTTGGATAACACGACATGCTCGAGGAGCCAACTGACCTATCGTTTATCTTTGTTTGGGATTTCGCCAGATTCACTGACCAAGACCCACATTGCTTTGGAGAGAAAACTGTGGGGATGACTAAAATGGCTGTGTACCGATATGGAGAGATTCACTTAGTTGGCAACGAATTAGCAGATGGAGTGTAATGTCGAGAAATATTCCTTTACAGGACAGATTTCCATCCTAACTCAGTGACCAATTAAACATCCCGTTACCTGCCCTTACCACATTTCTAGACCCAGTGAAATTTTCACAGACTCAATGCTGCATTGTGCTACATTTTCAGTGTCATCACTGACGGATCTCTGAACTGTCGAAGGACTCATATTAAGAGACTGCTGCACTGTCAGTGGGTCAACACAGACAGTGCTCACCGACTGCCAAAGAGGCACTGCTTCAAACTGACCTTCTAAAAAATAGACATTCCCTCAGTACAGACCGTCTAACATTGTGCACTACCTCAATACTGATCCTGGAAATATGCATCACTCTCTCAGTTCAAACTCAACTGAAATGAGGCACTGGCTCAAATAGATCCACTGACAAGGCTGCCTGCACTCAATACTGACTCTCTGACAGAGATGCAATACCTCAGCACTCACCTCTGATCATGAGGTACAATCTCAATTCAGACCCCATTACCACATTTCAGTACTTCGGTATTGATCATCTGAAAATAAGGCCCTCCCCTCCTCAGCACTGCCATGTTGAGAATGAGGCCCTCCCTCAGAAATGACTCTCTAACAAAAAGGCAGACCCTCAGTACTGAACCTCTGATAGACTTGCAGTTCCCCAGTACTGACCAGCATTTCATGAGACACACCCTCAATTCTGACTCACTTACAATGATGCAATCCCTCAAGAGTGAAACACTGATAACAAGACCCGACTTAGAACTGATAAAATGACAGTGTTGCAATTTCTCAGTATTTACTTCTCTCATCACACAGCACTCTCTCAATTATAATCCCATTATGTTGAGGTATAGCCTCAGAACATAATTTCTGAAAATTTGGCATACTCTCAGAACTGAATCGCTAACAATGATGTACATTCTCAATATTGACTCTCTAATAATAATGCACTCCCTCAGTGCTGACCTTCTGTCAGTGCAGCACAGCATTAGTTCTGGCCTCCTGACAGAGCTGCAATACCGCAGAACTGGCATTCTAAATAGGAGACACACTCTCAATTTTGACTGTCCCACAACGAGGCACTGACTCATTTTTAACCATCTGGCAAAGAAAGCACTTAATTTGAACTGACCCTTCGACAACCAGGAACTCCCTCAGGACTGAACCTGTGACGGAGCTATGGGAATTCCTCAGTACTGTCAGTATAAGCATGGGCATTTCCTCAGTTCCAACCACTTCTTCTGTACTGTCCCTTTAACAATGAGGCACTCTTCAGTACTGACAATTAATCCCTCCCTCAGACATGAACTCCTGCAAATTCTCGATACTGACCCACAGTGGTTAGCATTGCTGCCTCACAGCCGCATGTCAAACTTCGGCCTCAGGTCACTGTCATTGTGGACTTTGAACATTCTCCCCATATCTGCATGGGTTTCCTTTCGGTTCTCTGGTTTCCTCCCACAATCTAAAGATGTGAAATTTGGTGAAATGGCCTCATAAATTGCCCATGGTGTTCAAGGATGTGTCGGTCAGGTACATTAGTGAGGGGTAAAAGTAGAGTATTTGGGTAGAGTAAGAGTTCTGGGTGGGTCACTCTTTGGACTGTCGTTGTGGACTTTGTTGAGCCGAATGTCCTGTTTCCACAGTGGAGAGTCTAAAAAGACAATGCGCATCTTAATATGGTCAGATTTGATCGAGTGCCATATTGTCAAAAGGCATTCCTGAGGCAACACACATTTGTCAGTTTTAAGTGCGTTGATCCACTGACCCTGTTATTTTGTAGCCCTATCGCAGTATTGTCCCTACAATTATGAGGCCCTTCTTCTGTATTGTCCCTCTGACTATGATGAACTGTCAGGACTGACCTACCCAGTAATGCATTACTGCCAATAGACTGACCCAGCTTAGAGACTTAGAGGGCCGAAGGGCCTGTTCCAGTTCTGTCAGGCCATTCCCTCTTTGTTCTCTTTGACGTTGAGCCTCACAATCAGGTGGTCAATACCAGGATATTGTATCTCCATCAGAGGGTCAGTGCTGAAGGACTGCCTCATTCTCAGAAAGTCAGTTGTGAGGGAAAGCCTCATGATCAGAGGGTCTGCCTTATTGTCAGAAATTCATTGCTCAGAGTTTGCCACTTTGTCAGAAGATTCGTTCTGACACAATACCTCAATGTGATGCAGTCAGAACTGAGGGAGAGCTGCATGATTAGAAGCTGAGGACTGAGACATAGTTTGGAGTCCGGGGGCGGCTGTCCTTCGAGATGGAGCGCTTTGGGACTTGATGCTCCGACACACAGTTTCTTCATCACTTTCTCCTCTCTGTCTGTGAGGATTTCTCATTCTGATCCATATTATTCTGTCTGGTGACACCGGAAGGCGGCACATTTTATGTATTTGTTTTCTCTGCTGAAAGGGTTATTTCTCTTTAACGAGGAGTTTTTCCCTGAAGCAGCTGCTAACGGTCACTTGGAGCACGAGGCGGCCGTTAACCGCCATCTCCCACTCGCGGGGTTTGAGTGGGTGGGGCCTGGAGCTAAATTGGCGGCGGCCGGCCGCAACCAGAAAGGAGCAGCGTCGGTGGAAGAGCGGACTGTGTCACAAACTGCCGTTCCTCAAAATAATGATGGTATTAATGCAGAGTGTCTGGAGGGCCGACTGTCTGAACAAAGTGACGTTCGTAATGTAATGAAGTTAGTTGTTGGGGGTGGAGGGGGAGAGAAGAGATTCTGCTGGAGTCAATCCCATTTTGCAACTTTGAAATTATAAGAAAAACCATCCCCAATCTTGCCTCCATCTTCCTTATCCGGGATGTACTGCCCGGGTCAACGATGTGGAGGTGTTGGTCATAGGGATGAACTGTCAGTGTTTGTTATGTGGAGGGGCTGATCCTTGGTATTCACTGCCAGGGTTAGAGATGTGGAGGTGCAGATCATAGGGATGCATTGTAAGCGTTAGTGATGTGAAGGAACTGATCATACGGTTGCACTGTTTATTGTTTGTGATGTAGAGGGGTTGATCATAGGGACGCACTGTCAGAGTTAGTGATATGGAGGTGCTGATCATAGGGATGCACTGTCATGTATCGTGATGTGGAGGAGCTGACCATAAGAACGCACTGTCAGTGTTAATAATGTGGATGTGCTGATCATAGGGAGGCACTGTCAGTATGAGTGATGTGGAGGTGTATATCAAAGGGATGCACTGACAGGCTTAGTGATGCGGAGGTACAGATCATAAGGATGCACTGTCAGGGTGAGTGGTTTGGAAGTGATGAGCATAGTGATTCACTGTCAGGGTTAGTGATATGGATGAGCTGATCATAGGGATGCACTGTCAGGTTTAGTGATTTGGAAGTGCTAATCATGGAGATGCACTGTCAGGATAGTGATGTGGATGTGCTAATCAAAGGGATGCACTGTCAGGGTTAGTGACGTGGAGGTGCTCATAAAAGGAACGAACTGTCAGTGTTGTAATGTGGAGGAGCTGATCACAGGGATTCACTGTCAGGGTTAGTGAAGTGGAGGTGCTCATAAAAGAAATGAACTGCCAGGGTTAGTGATGTGGAGGTGCTGATCATAGGGATTCACTGTCAGGATTAGTGATGGAAAGGTGCTGATCATAAGAATGCACAGACAGGGTTAGAGATTAGATTAGATTACTTACAGTGTGGAAACAGGCCCTTCGGCCCAACAAGTCCACACTGACCCGCCGAAGCGCAACCCACCCATACCCCTAACCTAACACTACGGGCAATTTAGCTTGGCCAATTCACCTGACCCACACATCTTTGTGACTGTGGGAGGAAACCGGAGCACCCGGAGGAACCCACGCAGACACGGGGAGAACGTGCAAACTCCACACATTCAGTCGTCTGAGTCAGGAATTGAACCCGGGTCTACAGGCGCTGTGAGGCAGCAGTGCTAATCACTGTGCCACTGTGCCACCGTGCCGCCCTAGATGTGAATGGGCTGATCATAGGGATGCACTGTCATGGTCAGTGATGTGGAAGTGCTGATCAGAGTAATGCAGGGTCAGAGGTAGTGATGTGAAGGTGCTGATCCTAATTTGCACTGCCAGGGTTAGCGATGTGGAGACGCTGATCATAGGTATGCCCTGTCAGTACGAGTGATGCGGAGGTCCTAATCATCAGGATGTGCTGCCAGGGTGAATTATGTGGAGGTGATCTTCATAGAGATGTACTGACTGAGTTCGGGACGTGGAGGTGCTGATCATAAGTATGCTCTATCACAGTTAGTGATATGGAGGTGCTGATCATAGGAAAGCACTGCTAGGTTTCGTGATGTGGAGGTGCTTATCATATGGATGCACTGTTACGGTCAGTGATGTGGTGCTTCTGATCATATGAATGCACTGTCAGGGTTAGTGATTTAGAAGTGTTCATAACAGGGATGAACAGTCAGGGAAAGTGATCTGGAGATGCTGATCAAATTGATGCACGTTCAGTGTTTGTGATGTGGAGAAAATGATCATAGGATTTCACTGTCAGGGTTAGTAATGTGGAGGTGCTGATCACAGGGATGCACTGACAGGGTTAGCGAAGTGGAGATGCTGATCTTAGGGATGCACTGTCAGGCTTAGTTATGTGGCGTTGCTGATCAGAGGGATGCACTGTCAGGGTTAGTGATGAGTAGATGATGATCATAGGGATGGACTGTCAGCGTTAATGATGTGGTGGTGCTGATCAGAGGGATGCACTGTCGTGGTCCATGATTCAGAGGTGCATTTAACAGTGATGAACTGTTTGGGTTCGTGAAGTGGAGGTGCTGATCACAGTGATGCATTGTCAGGATTTGTGAAATGGAGGTGCTGATCATAGGGATGCACTGTCAGGGTTCGTGATGTGGAGGTCCTGATCATTGGGTGCACTGTCAGGATTAGTGATGTTGTGTTGCTGATCATATGGGTGCACTGTCAAGGGAAGTGATGTGTAACGATGATCATAGGTATGCACTGTCAGGGTTAGTGATGTGGAGGCGCTGATCATAGGGATGCAATGTCAGGGTTAGTGATGTGGAGGTGCTGATCATTGGGTGCATTGTCAGGATTAGTGATGTTGAGTTGCTGATCGTATGGGTGCACTGTCAGGGTTAGTGATGTGTAGGGATGATCATAGGTATACGCTGTTAGGGTTAGTGTTGTGGAGGTGCTGAACAGAGAGATGCACTGTCAGGGTTAGTGGTGTGGAGGTGCTGATCGTAGGGTGCAATGTCAGTGTTAGTCGTGTGGAAGTGCTGAACAGAGAGTTACACTGTCAGGGTGATTTATGTGATGGTGAAGATCATAGGGTTGTACTGTCAGCGTTGATGATGTGGAGGTACTGATCATGGACTCAAAGAGGTGTATTGTGAGGGCTAATGATGCAGAGGTGATCATTGGCTTGTACTCTCAGTGTTAATGATGTGAAGGTGATGGTTATCGAGATGCACTGCCATGTTTAATGATGTGGAGATTCTGATTGTAGGGAAGAACTTTTATGGTTATTGATGTGGAGCTACTGGTAAAAGAGATGTTCTGTCAGGGTTAATGATGTGGATGTGCTGATCATGGGGACGAACTGTTAGGGTTAGAGTTGTGAAGATGCTGATCATAGGGATGCACTGTCAGGTTTAATGATATGGAGGTGCTGATCGTAGGAATACACTGTCAGGGTTAGTGACGTGGAAATACTGATCAGTGGAAAGCACTCTCAGAGTTAGTGATGTGGAGGTGAAGATCATAGGGAAGCACTGTCAGGATGAGTGGTGTGAAGGTGCTGATCATAGGGATGCACAGACAGGGTTAATGTTATGGAGGAGCTGATCATAGGGATGCACTGTCAGTCTTGGTGATGTGGGGTTGCTGATCAAAGGGATGCACTGTCAGGGTTAGTGATGTGAACGTGTTGATCTAGGTATGCACTGTCAGCCTTAGTGATGTTGAGGCACTGATCATAAGGATGCACTCTCAGTACGAGTGATGTAGAGGTGGTGATCATCGGTGTGCACTGTCAGGGTTAGTGATGTGGAGGTGCTGAACAGAGAGATCTACTGCCAGGATGGTTGATGTGATGGTGATGATCACAGGGATGTACTGTCAGAGTTTTTGATGTGGAGGTGCTGATCATAGAAATGTCCAGTCAGGGCTAATGATGTGGAAGTGCTGATCATAGGGAAGTAATGTCAACTCTAATGATTTGAAGGTGCTGTTCATGGGGATGTTCTGTCTGGGTTAATGATGTGGAGGTGCTGATCATCGAGATGTACAGTCAGATAATGATGTAGAGGTGCTCATTATGCTGACGCCCAGTCAGGTTTAATGATGTGGAGATGATAATCAGAGAAAAGTCCAGTCAAGGCTATGATTTGAAGGTGCTGATCATAGAGATGTACTGTCTAAAATCAGGCAGGGGCCTGGGTAATTGGAGAGGTTTAGAGACAGAGTCCACACTTTTAGACCAGCGTTTGAATGATGGGCCCAACAGCCTAATTCCAGCGCTGTAAACAATCAACAGCACGATGACTCCCGGCATGCAACATTCATCACATTTTGCATTTTGTTTTATTATTGACTTTACTCTGAAAGAGATGCATGGAGAGTCGTTGTACATGCAATCAGATCTGAGTATTGTTGGGTTGAGGTGCATTGCATACAGCAACAACATCTGAGAGCGGATTGACTTCCTTCCCCTTACAATCTCAATTTTAACATGTTATTTCCTCATCAATTTCACTTGGTGTAAAATGTTTTACTTTTAATATATTTTCATCACTGTACATTGACGCCATTAGCACGTTTTAAATTTCGAAAGAGCAATACCTTGTTCTCTTTAAATAAACAGAATATGAACGTATCGGATTGGAGACCATATCCTCTCACAGAAAGAGGTAAAAGATAGACAGAATTAACTCTGAAAAATATGTAGCCCTTGCTGAGAAAACTAACAAGGTAAGCAGAATCTATAGAAAGAAGAGAAAGGTGTAGTCTGCTGCTGGCAGGAGAAAGGTTAACCCAGGTTAACCCAGGTGGTATGGTGGGGTAGAGAACAGAATAAGATGAGGAACTAATAATTTCTGAACAATTGGTATGGGGGTGGTTCTGAACAATGAATTAGATGGTTTGTAATAGTGTGGAAGCTGAAGATGTTTAATAACAAACGGTTTCATCGAACAAAATGATTGGGAATTGGTTCAGGCGAATTCTAACTGTTCAGGAAATTGGAGAAGGAGCAGACCGCACAGCCTGTTCAAACTGTTCCATCTGTTCGACCAGTCAACCCAAACGGAGCTGATTTTAGTTTTCAAAACTGGTGTCCTGTCCACTCCCCATATGCCCTGAGACACCAGCAATCCGTCTATTCCAATCTGATATTTATTCAGTGTTGGTGCATCCACAGACCCATGGGATTGAGAATATTAAAGATTCAGTGACCTGAGAGTGAAGTGCTGTCTCCTCATATTTGTCATAAATAATCTGCGCTTTATTCTGATGCACTATTCTTTTTGTTTAAGATTCCCAGGTTTTCGGAATAAGTTCTGAGCATTCAGACATCTGCTTCTTCAGAATTTGATGCATTCCAATGTAATTGCCTTTCAACTTGCTAAACTACAGACCCAATTTATTCCAATACTCAGCATTGGAGCATCCTGTCTGCCAAATAGTGAATCTTATCTTTTATGAATCATTAATGTGCATGGGCCATTGCTGGCTGTGACACAGTTGCTCTGCTGAGGAGCAGGTAAGTTTGGTCGGCTAAATCCACAGTGATGAAAGAGAAGTAGTTTTAGGATTTTTCACCTAATGTCACTTGCAGTGTTGAGATGATTTTCCAAGCCAGGGTGGCAAGTGACTTGGTGTGGAATTGACAACTGGAAGTGCAACCGTTGATCTGCTCTGCTTGACACTCCAGATGATCATGCCGTGGATCTGGAAGCTGCTCTGTGAGGAACCTTGGTGAATTTCTGCAGTGCATCTTGTCGATGGTACACACAGCTGCCGTTGAGTGTTGGTGGTGGAGACGGGGAATGTTTATAGTTGTGATTCTGAGAAAGTGGCACAGCAAGTTTATTCTACTTAAACATGGAGAGCACAACTGTTCGGTTATACAAGTCTGTTAATTGTGCAAATGTCCATGAGATTTTAAACAGGTTCACATCTTATCTGACAATAGGCTGAAGGATATCACGTGACTGTTTCGAAATTTCATCTCAAAAATCTGGGAATGAGCTGATTGACAAAGATTGTGTTATAGATAGATAAACTCATTGCAGTGTAAGTTGCAGCACACAGACCATATATGTAAATCTTTACGTATGCATCTCTCTGGATATGTGTGTTATTGTATATTGATGTGTGTTTCTGGCTCTGTGTCTGTGTTTCTGATCTTTCTGACTATCTCTGTCTGACTATCTGTGTGCACGTGTGTGTGTGTATGTGTGTGTTAGTTTGTCTCAGTGCGTGCATTCACGTGCGTCTCTATCTTAGTGTGCCACTTTGGTCCTGTGTCTCTGTGCAGTGGGCTTGCAGTTGTTTCGGGCACTTATCCATTACATCTGGTTATTCAAAAATCTGTCTGTCTTCAGTCTATTCTGTATTTAAATTGATACAATGCCGTTGGTCATGTTGACATGTCCTCTGCCTGCAATGGGACACAGTTTGTCCTGGAGGGAAGTTTAAATGAATGAATGTAATAACTCTGATGAATCAATCTCTCTGTCTTTATCTGTGCCTGTGTCTGTCCCTCTTGTGTTTAAAGTGATGCAATGCCACCATCTGCTGGCCGCCTCACGCCACTGCACAAGAAGAAGGTTTTTTTGAAGGACAATGTGCTCCTGATATTCTATTATTTCTGACAGTGTCACACTGAGTGACACAAAGGCGCAAGGGTCTGCGTAGTGACATCACCCAAAAATGAACGCCCCAATGGGGAATGACAGCGAAGGAGGATGTGGGATTTGGCAAGAGGTGAAAGCGGACAGGCTGTGCAGCGTTGCAGAGTGGCTCCCTCTGGAAGTCTGGAGGACGAATCAGCAGCCACTCTCTCAATGAATGAATCATGATTTTTTAAGATAAATGTCGCACTGGATCATGTGTTTTCTTTTCATCATTCTGGAATAAGGCAACATGCACCTGCTGAAATAGCAAAATTAATTAATTACTTCAGTGCTACAAGACAGGAAATGACTAAGTTTTAGGAACCACTGAAGGATGAAAACATTTAATAATAATATACACACCATCCAGGGATGTGAAGACTGGGTGGCATGGCCATGGTAAATGCAGGGTTTCAGGATTCCTTCACAGGAATTGTTCTGTTTAAACAGCTAAAACCAAATTAATAGCTAAGCATTTCGAAAAGCTTATTTGGATAGAGGTTATGGGAGTATTGAAATATCATATCCACAAAAGCTCAAATTATACTTCAAAAACAGGAGCTTCAAAATGGCCAGCGCCTAGTTATAGGAAGAATGTTATTGATCTGAGATGGTCTAGAAGAAATTTACCAGGATGTTGCCAGAAAGGAAGGCTTGTGTTAAGATTAGATTAGATTCCCTACAATGTGGAATCAGGCCGTTTGGCACAACAAGTCCACACTGATCCTCCGAAGAGTAACCCACCCACACCCATTTCTCTCTTACTGATGCACCTAACACTATGTGCAATTTAGCATGGCCAATCCACCTGATCTGCACAGCTTTGGACTGTGGAAGGAAACTGGAGGACCCAGAGGAACCCGACGCAGACACAGGGTGAATGTACAAACTCCATACAGACATAACACGAGGCTGGAATTGAACGTGGGTTCCTGGTGCTGTGAGGTTGCGTTGAGCCACTGAGCCACCCCTAAATAGAGATTTAATAGCACACCTCTGGAGCAGATTGGTCCTGAACCAGGATCTCCTGTCTCAGAGGTAAGCATATTATCACTGTGCCATAACAGCCCTCAACATATATAAAGAATTGTGGATTGTCTGAAATATTTTTTCCACTGTAGCGTGGGAGTTTGGGAGGCGATCTGATGAAGTTTATGAAGTGATAAGAAGTATAGATAGAGTTAATGGTAGTTATCTGTTACCGAGGATGGACAATTCCAAGAGAATGGGACACAACTTTTAAGGAGAAAGTAGAGAGATTTAAAAAAGACATGAGCAATTTTTTGCACAAACGGTAGCGTTATGTCACATGAACAAGCAGAAATTGGAAGCAATGTGACAGTATGTTTAGTGATCATGAACATGCTTTCTCTTTATTATTGTTGGATCATGTGTTTGCTCAGAACACTTAAGAAAATAAACCACATCATTTCACAGTTCAGAGAACTAGGCAAAAATATTATACACACTCAGAGAGATAAAGCAATCTGTATATATCCATCCGTATTTCCATTCACTGAAATGGAAGTGGCATTGGTTGAAAATCTTGGAACTCCTTCTCTTACATCACTGTGGGTTGACCCAAACCAAATCGATCACTCCGTGTGTCTGGAAACTGTGCTGTACTTTGGTGAGTTTCTGCAGAGTAGCTTGCCCATTGTAAACACTGTGGTTGCTGAGTTTCGGCCGTGGAGACAGGGGATGCTTGTGACTGTGATGCCGAGCAAGCTACCTACATGTGGCTTCAAGAGCAGGGTCAGAGACTAGAAATACTGCCACCAGTAAGTCTCCTCCTGACACCCCAAATTCTATTCACCATCAACGAGGCATATGTCAGGAGTGTGATGGAATACTCCCCACTTGCCTGGATGGGTGCAGTTACAACAATACTCAAGAAGCTTGACACCAGTGTGCTTTTATGACACCACATCCACCAACATTCATTCCCTTCACCACCTGTTGTCAGTAGTAGCAGTATGTACTATCTGGAAGATGCCTTGCAGAAAATCACAAAGACCCTTAGACAGCACTTTGCAAACCCACAACTAATTCAATCTCGAAGGACAAGGGTATCAGGTACGTGGGAACAACATTACCTGCGAATTCCCCTCCAAGCCACTCCACACTCACTTGTGAAGTCCTAGATTTCCCTCCCTAGCAGCAATGTGGGTTAAATCACGGCGAGTGGGCAGCAATGATTTAAGAAGACCCCTCGCCACCATCTTCCCAAGGGCAAATAGGAATGGGCTATCAGTGCTGGCCAACCAGAGACACTCAAGTCCCTCAAACGAATTATTTTCTAAAGAAACTATGGAGAGCACAGGTGTTCCTGACGTAGTCTGACATTAATTTTGTTCCGACTATTTACTTTATGGAATCTGTTCTGTGAAATAAAAATGAAGAAAACTGGATATTCTCAGTGCGTCAGAGAGGGTAAACTCAACAGGTTGAGTCATTCCTTGCCCAAATGGAATGGATGTTGCCTAGTTGCTGCTCCTCATTTTCCTTTCGGTCCATTCCTCTCGTGGACTGTTCGCTCCATTATCTGCTGCATTTAATTGTTGACTTTCAGGTTTTACTTGGATTTTTTATTCATCAATTGAATTAGTTTTATAACTGGACTTTTTAAGGTATATTTTAACTGTTCTCTGAAAGTTTTCTGTGTCACCACACAAATAAGTGCATTTGAGCAGTAACCTAAGTCCCGCAGCATATATGTGACTTGTTCAAAGAGTTGAAAAGCAGCAGAATCCAAGAAATACCCAGCTTGAAAGCGATATAAAATATACATCAACCAGAAAAATAGGAAACTGGCAGATATGAAAAATAGTAAAATTGTAGTATTCCGTCTGGTCTCTGCCTCTGGGTCATTCACTGATTTTCTCTGACCCCTGGATCCTTTTTGCATCTTAATGGATTCAAATATATGCCTGATAATCAGGAGGTTGATAAAAAAGACAAAAATGAATGGCACAAATGGTGTTAAAAAATGTTCAAAATATTTAAAACTTGCCCACCGACGGTCACGGTAAAAAGTAGCCCTGATATAGCAGAACCACGGAACTTCATTGATGAACTTTCTAGGTTTATATCGAAAGTAGTTGGGAATGTTCTTTATAGTAAAGATAATGCAGATTGTTGCTACAACCTTCATTGCAGTTTTCTTTGTGCAATATTTAGCTTTCATCTGATGAACCAGACAGAACAATCAACAGTCAAGAGGCTCAAGACAGAGATAATACTACAGACAGGAGTGATGTCCAGGAAACATGTTGGATAATAATAGGAATGAAATCGATAAAGTATAACATCAAAAGTAATGAACAGCAGATCAGACAATGTCATGGCCAACAGATAGCAAGTGGTGCATTTCGAAAGTGCACACTTTCCCCCAGTCAAGAATACAATAGCCACTAGAATAACTGTAAGAGAAAGTAAAAAGAACTTGAAGTTACAATTTAGATAAGGTCTGTGCCTGAGTCTAGGAAGTTAGTGAAAATTGCTATTCCACATCACACAATGTGTCAAAATTGTAAACCTGAGCAGCAAACTCTCTCTGAATGAATTATTTGCACTTTTAAAAGACAAGGGAAGAACATGATCAGCAGATTACTCCGAGAAATACGGTCATGTACTCAGTGCTTAATTAGGGTCCGCAGCTGTTTATTCCACCTGCTTTATAATTTACTGTGACTGGCTGGAGTTTCCCGTAAGACCACAACATCCTCACAAAGACACATGGATCAATAAAACAAAGAATGGGAGACACATAATATTGACATTGATTGCACAATTCCTGTAATTTGTTAAGGAGTTGCCACTGCTCAGATTGAATCCAGAAAAGTATCATGACATGATATCAACTACAGTACAGGCCATGGAATCAATCCACAATGTTCATGGATAGATGCCCTGCACAATATGAAAAAAGAGATTATCCGGCACTGAGTTCTTCCCTCATGTGATGAAGGGCTCATGCCCAAAACGTCGACTCTCCTGCTCCTTGGATGCTGCTTGACCTACTGTGCTTTTCCAGCACCCCACTCTCAACTCTGATCTCCAGCATTTGCAGTGGTCAAGTTCTCCGATAGAATTGAACATCTGAACAATCTTTTCCATGGAAGTATTCAGCAGTGAATGCAACTGCCATGTCCCAGGTTGGATACACACTACAATCAAAAGAAATTCAACGTTTGGCACAGACACCCCGACTTGTACAAGACCCCACCCAAATGATATCTGAATCCATGCAGGATTTGTCATTGCAAATATATGGTTTGAAAGTTGCACACTTTACCTGGGATTAAGCAACGCTTCCTGCCTGATGTCCAGGCTCATGTTTCCTCACCGAGGCCATCTCCTGAAAAGAGACCCACCCCCACCCCCTCTCCCAGATATAGAGGACAAGTTGAGGATAGAAATAACCATAGTTTACCCAGAACTCGCCGTGGAGATCATGAGAATTGTAATACAGCTTTTTCGTGGACTCCCAAGTATGTACTGTGACTTGGTCACAAGAACTGCTTCTGTAGATTCAGGCCAATGCCAAAGATTTGAGGAGACGTTCGCCAATGGATAAATCGCTATTAATTCGGAGCTGTAGATAATGATCTTGGGAGCTGAGTCTGATGTCCACAATCGCTGATGTTGGAAATGCAATTCAATAATAACCTAGATACCTGATTTCAAATGAGGATGAGTGATCAGTTGTCAGCAGAATACAAATCTCACACATTAGTGTCCTTTAGGTATGAAATTATCATCTTTATCTTGTCTGGCTTGCAACTGACTCCAGAACCACAACAAACTGGTGGACTTTTACTTGCACTCTGGGCAATTAGGAAAGTGTGGTGAGTGTTGTCATCACCAGTGAAACCCAAACCCATGCAATAAATAAAAGAAAATTGAGCTCCCCATTCACAGCCAGCACCCCGCTGCAGATGACTGCTCTCTTTCTACATCATCCTATACATATCAAATGATCCCCTACAGCTTTGATCCACTTTTGAAGATAATTGATCCTCCAATTGATGCAGGTTGGTTTACTAGAGTAGGGAACACCAACACATCAACCAGTACCCATCACTGACAACCGAGGCAAAAGAACACAACCAAGGCAAAAGAATCGGTCTCCTGATTTAAGATGAGTTAGAGTTGGGAAATTCATTAGCTTTGGCAAAATAATTCATGACACGGATTATCCACAGAGACAGCTGATACTCAATCTTGACAGAACCTCAGTATCAATCATCCGGACTTTCACCTTTGGTATATCTCCTGCTCTCCGCCATACGAGATATTCTCTATGACACTGACCATCCTTCGGGTTCACAGATATCCTCTTGCAGAGATGGCAATGGGCATTATTTTTATAAGTGAAATTTAGAGGCCAGGCCAATGTTCATTTCCTACATCTATTCACTCTTCTGTTGGCATTCCAGAACTGCCTGCTTGAACGTCTGCATTGCCTGGGGTTCAGAAAAACCACAGTATTTTGGGGGTAATTGCAGAACTCTTACCCCACAGCAGTGATGCAATGACAAGATATATCCAGGTCAACATGAAATCTGGATTGACAGACAACTTACATGTAATGTTCTTTCTATGCATCTGATGTCTTTGTTCTTGCACGTGTTTGAGGTCATGGGTTTGCAAGGTGCTGCTGAAAGAGACTTCACGTGTAACTGTTTTACATTTGAAGGTGAAATTCATTGGGGATCACATTATCACTGGTGAATGACGTGAGTACTGAATGCAGTGATTTGCATGCCTTTCGATTGGCTGTTTGTCCCCCACAATGTGGTGTTTTGTGAGTGGTGCACTCACTGATGTATTTGAGCCACATGTGGGAAGAATTCTGTCCCAAGCCAAGCTATGATTTCTGGGTAGTGGACATTGATTGGAGAGGTAGGAAGGGAGCTTTTTTGCCTCTCAAACCAAATTATCTGACAAAATCCTGTGGCCACTGCACTTGGCTGGCTGGAGTCGGTCATTTTCTTGTCAATCATTGGGGCCGGTTTTCAGAACCACGCATTCAGTGATATCATAATCAGTCAATTTGAGATACTTTTGGAGATGATCACTGCTTGATACTTTTGGGATGCGAATTTTACTTGTCAAATGTTGGACAAAGCTCAACGTTATCTCGCTGTACAAGAATACAGCTGCCTTCATTTTGTACGGAGTAAATGGTGCTGAAAATTGTGCAGTCAGGAATAAACCCCAACAGTTTTATTCATACCTTAACCTCTCTCTTGGAGAGAGAGAGAAAGAGAGAGGGAGAGAGAGAGAGAGAGACTGAGACAGACAGACAGACAGACCGACATCTGGTGGTGAGTTGAGCCGAAGGATAACAGGGCTGGATGGCTGCTTTGTGATGTAGAGTTACACCAACAGCACAGGCTCATTTCCCACCCTGCACACAGATCACCGTGAAGTTCCCAACTTCTCCACCTCGTCCCTACCGTAGGCAATGTCACTGTGAAGTATTTTGAAAATTGTTTCATTAAGCTTGAGCATAACAAGAGTTAAAAGCAAATGTTAATTCAGAAACTGAACTTATAATTCCAATTGGAATCGATTCAAAGCAGACATAAACATATGTCACATATAGACTGCGGCCGAGAAATTGTGGTTAGCGTGTGAGGACACTCTTATGAGTGTCATCTTGTGGTTAGGTTATGTGATTTCAGAGAGGAGTTCTTTTGTTTACAAAATATATAAAGTCACAAAAGAAGAAGCATGGTTGTGGACGTCTCAGTTTGTAACCATCTAATCTTTATATAATAAGAAATAAAGCTGAATGTAAAAAAAATTGCTGGCTCATTTTCATGAAAATAAGCATCTAATCAACTTGGAATATTCTGTAATATTGCAAAGATAATGTTGGAAAATTGAAGAATCCCATCACCCTATCAGCACCAGAGATAAACGGCATAGATAAGGTCACGAGCAAAGGTCGTTTCCCGAGGATAAGGGACCCCAAAACTAGAGGTCATTAATTTAAAGTGAGAGGGGAAAGATTTAACAGAGTCCTCAAGGGCAGATTTTTCACACTGGGTCGTCCGTATATGGAATGAATTGCCAGTGGTAATTGCAACATACAGTTCGAAGTTTTAAAACTATTGTTGGACAGGTACTTAAATAGGCAGTAGCTTAAAGCGACAAGGACCAAATAAAATGAAATTGGACGAGTTTAGTTTGGCAAACTTGTTCAGCACGGTTGAGTTGGACCAAAGGTCCTGGGGAGTGTTCCTGAACAAAACATGGTGTGAAAGTTCATAGTTCCTTTAAGGTTGTATCTCAGGTACATAGGGTAGTGAGGAATGTGTTTGGTACATTTACTACTAATTATCATGCAGTGAGTACAGAAGTACACTTTATGGCTGCACAGAATATCACTTAGACTTCTTTTGGAATACTGAGTTCAATTCAATACTGAGCTCTCACTGCTATAGAAAAGAACGTGAACTTGAAAGGGTTCAGAAAAGATTTACATGGATGTTGCCCAGATGAGACAGTTTGAGCTATAGAGTGGGGCTGAATAGGCTGGGTTTATTTTCACTGCAGACTGAAGGCTGAGGGCTAAATATGTAGAGGATTTTAACATCATGAGGGACGTGAATAGGGTGAAAAGCTAAAGCCTTTCTTCCCCCTAGAGCAGGGAATCAAAAATTAGAGCATATGAATCGAAAAGATGTTTTGAACCTTGAAAGGGTTCAGAAAAAATTTACAAGGATGTTGCCAGAGTTGGAGGATTTGAGCTATCAGGAGAGGCTGAACAGGCTGGGGCTGTTTTCCCTGCAGCATCAGAGGCTGAGGGGTGACCTTATAGTGGTTTATAAAATTATGAGGGACATGGATAGGATAAATATACAAAGTCTTATCCCTGGGGTCAGGGAGTCCAACAATAGAGGGCATAGTTTTAGGATGTGAGAGTAAAGATATACAAGAGACCGGAGGAGCAATATTTTCATGCAGAGGGTGGTACGTCTATGGAGTTAGCTGCCAGAGGAAGTGGTGGGGGCTGGTACAATTGCAACATTTAAGTGGCATTTGGATGGATATATGAATAGGAAGGGTTTAGAGGGATATTGGCCGGGTGCTGGCAGGCGGGACTAGATTAGCTTGGGATATCTGGTCGGCATGCACAGGTGAGACTGAAGAGTCTGCTTCCATGCTGTCCATCTCTATGACTCTAAGATGGCAAAGATTTAAAAAGGACGCAAGGGGCATTTTTCTCTTGCAAAAGGTGGTGCAGCTATGTGTGGAGGCTGGTGCAATTACAACATGTAAAAGGCATTTGGATTAGGTAAATGAATAGGAAGGAATGGGGGAGAAACAAAGGCCAAATGCTGGGACATGGGACTCGATTAATTTAGGATATCTGATTGGCTTGAATAAGTTCGATCAAAGGGTCTATTTTTGTACTGTACAATGCGATGGGTCTATGTGAAGCACATCGGTCATGATGGAATGGCAGTTCAGACTTGATGCACTGAATGGACTAATTGTACTCCTCCATCTTATGTAATTTCCATGCATTTGCTACTGTCCCACCTCTAGATTACAGAGCCCACGGATTGGAAAATGCACTCTGGTCCATTTTGCAGAACTGTTACTATTACGTGTACGTGGTGGAGGGAATGAAGACTTATGAATGTGGTTCCAGTCAATTGGTTTGATTTATCATGGAATGTATTAGACTTGCACTCAGCAAGCTAAGTGGGAAGTATCCCATCACACTCCTAACTCACCATCTATGAGGACAGGCTTTGAGAAGTCAAGGCATAAGTTAGTTTCTGTAGGATTTCAAGTATTTGACTGGCTCTTGTGAACATTGCATTTATTGATGCTATTAATCATCTTGTTGAGAAATGGTATGTCACAAATATGGAAGAGGTGAGGCTTAGCTGGGTTTTTAGGGAATTTGCCAGTACACCAGAATAACCCTGCACCATGTGTTCATACTCATGTTCCTGTTCAGTTTTAGGTCATGAAATAGTCATGATGTTAGCTGCAAGCCTGAACAATATGACTGTACACTTCTCAAGAGAGTGGATTAGACCTGTGATAATTCAAAATGCACTTCGATTTAGAGAACTTACAGCACAGAAACAAACCTTTCAGTCCAAATAACCCATATCCCAAATAACTAGTCCCATTTGACAGCACATAGCCTATGAAACATTCCTATTCAAAAACCTATTCAGATGCCTTTTAAATGTTTCAATTGTGGCAGCCTCCACTATTTCCTCTGTCAGTTCTTTACATGCATGCACCAACATCTGCACGAAAAAGTTGCACCTTAGATCTCTCTTCAGTCCTTCCTCTTTCAGCTTAAACCTATGGCCTTCAGGTTTGGATTTCACCACCTCGGGGTAAAAACCTTGGCTATTTTATTTGTGCCTCTCCTGAATTTATAACACTTTTTACGGGTTACCCCTCAGTCTCTACTGCCACAGAGAAAATACCACTCCAAGGAACCATAGTTCAGCAACACTCTCCAGGAGCTTACCATTAACAGTAGACATTCTGCCCTGATTTGCCTTTCCAAGATGCATTGAATCACATTGATCTAATTTAATCTTCGTTTGGCAGTACTCAGCCCTTTGGCCCATCTGCTGTAATGTGAGGTGACCAGTAGACGACCAATTTGTTTTTTCTGCAAACTTATTAACTATACCTACTAAGTTCTCATCCAAATCATTCACTTAATGACAAATACAGTAGACACAGCACTGATCCTTGTGCACTCTGTTGGTCACAGGTCCTCAGTCTGGAAAGCAAGCCTCCAAAATCACTCTCTGTCCTCTACATTCAAGCCAGTTCTGCATCCAAATAGTTAGTTTGTGTATTCCGTGTGATCTAAATTTTCAACCAGTCTACCATGAGGAAATTTCTCAAATGTCAAACTGAATTCAAGATAGATCATGTTTGTTGCTCTGCCATCATTAAACTTCTTTGTTACTTCTTCTAAAAAAACTCAACCGAGTTCGTGAGAGATGCTTTCCCATACAAAAAGCCTTTTTGACTATCTGTAACCAATCATTGCCTTGACAAATACATGTAAATTCGGTTCCCGAGGATTCTCTCCAACAATTTGACCACCACCAATATCTGGCTCACAGATCTATAATTCCCTGACTTTTCCTTTACTAACATTCTTATATACTAACACCATGTTAGCCAATCTTCAGTCTCCCAGAATCTCACCGATAACTATCAATGACACAAATATCTCAGCAAGGAAATGACCAGTCACGTTCCTAGCTTCCCCAGAGTTCTAGTGTACACCTGATCTGGTCCTGAGGATTTATCCACCTTTATATGTTTTAAGCCACCCAGCACCACCACCTCTATAACATGGACATTTTTCAGGCTATGACCATCTATTTCTCCACATTCTGCATCTTTCATATCATTCTTGCCTCGTTACATGTTTGTTCTTAATGTTTTCGTAGAAGCTCATTAGATTTTCCTTAACTCCGTTTGTCCAAACAATCTCATGTCACTTTTGTCCTTTGGATCTCCATCTTATCGTCACATACTACTGCCTTTCTCTTCTTCAGGGGATTCAGTCGATCTTTGACATATGCTTCCTTCTTTTTCTTGATCCAAAACTCAATTTGTGTAGTCATCCAATGTTTTTTACACCTACCAGCCTGGACCTTTACTCGAATGGGAGCTTACTCTCTCCAGATTCTTGTTTCCTCCTTATCTTATGTTTTCTGATTTTCCAGCTGTCCTTTTACTTCTGAGTTATTCTCACCAGTACATTAGTCCCCTCAAATTCAAGGCCAACCCATCCTTCAGAAACCCCTTTCTCCTGAAACAGCTCGTCAGTCATGCATTCTTCTCTTTTATCCTACTATTCCTAATATCAATATTTCGTGGTACTGGGAGTAAGCCAGAGATTACTAGTATCAGAGACCAACTTTTTAACGTTCCTGCCTTACTTTCTATATTATCTTCTCTGAAACTCATCCTTTTCTCCTACTTTGTCATTAGTTTCAATGTGTACAACTGCCTCTTTCTGCTCCCAATCAGGTTTGCAAAAATTCTGATTCCTGATTAAGGCCTTATGCCCAAAACATCGATTCTATTTCTCATCGGATGCTGTGTTTTTTCCAGCACAACACTCTCGACACTGATCTCCAGCATCTGTACTCCCCGCGTTCTCCTTTGAGAATATACTTGCATCTCGCCAAGATATCCTAGATCATGGCTCCAGCGGAGTAATATACCATTCTGATGTCTCGCTGTCGGCTGTAGAAACACCTATCTGTGCCTTTGCTTATAGCAATCAAATTCAACAAACAGAACAAAAAATATTAACACCTACTCTCGCTGCCTTAGAGTCCAATAACATTGTTCCCAAATTGGAATGATAGAACAAATTCTGCTAAGAGCTCTCAATCTGTTATGGACCAAGCCACACCTCCTCAATACACTTTAAGAAGGTAGTCGAAAAACTTTTTTTTAAATTTCAACTTGGATGTATCTGGGATATTACAGAAATAATGCTGCTGATCAAACCATTCGAAATTTAAAAAAAATTGTTGAACCACAAGCAACAAAAACAGAATTTGGAATTACTTAATTATAGAACATAGAACATCACAGCTCAGTACAGTTTCTGGGCCACTCGATGTTGCACCAACCTGTGAAACCCATCTGAAGCCAATCTACCCTACACTATTCCATTTTCATCCATATGTTTATACAAAGACTATTTAAATGCACTTGAATTTGACGATTCCACTACGGTTCCAGGCAGGCCGTTCTACACCCCTACTGCCGGCTGAAAAATGAAACTACCTCTGACATCTTTCTTGTATCTATCACTCTTCAAGTTAAAGCTATATCCCCTCGTGCTAGCCATCATCTTCCAAGAAAAAGAGGTCGCACTGTCCATTCCACCTAAATCTCTGATTATCTTATATCTCTCAGTTAAGTCACTCTCAATTTTCTTTCTAAGGAAAACAGCCTCAAGTTTTTCGACTTTTCCTCACAAACCATCCCACACACCAGGCAACATCCTTGTAAATCTCTCCTGAACCCGTTCCAAAGCTTCCACATTATTCCTATAATGCGGTCACCAGAACCTACATTATACACTAAGTGCAGTTGCATCTGATTTTTTTACAGCTGCAGCGTGACCTCACTTCTCCGAAACTCAATATTCCTATCAAACTAACAGAGTGTGACTTCTTAACAACCCTATCAACCAAGGTGACAATTTTCATGGATCTAGGGAAATGGACACTGAGATCTCTTTGCTCATCTGCACTACCAAGAATATTACCAGTAACCCAGTACTCTTCGTTCTGTTGCACCTTCCAAAGAGAGTCACCTCAAACGTTTCTCACATTAAGCTACATTTGCCACGTTTCATCCCAGTTCTGCAGCGTATCTATATCTCTCTGTATCCTACAACATCCCACAGCGCTATCCGCGAATGTACCAACTTTAGTATCATCCGCAAATTTCTTCACCCATCCTTTACACCTTCATCCAAGGTCATTTCTAATATGATAAACGGCAATGGACTCAAAATGGATGATTGCAGGACACCGCTGACCTCCAGAATGAATATTTCCCATCAACAAGCACTCCGTTTTCTTCCAGTTCACGAGTATCTCATTCAAACCGCTATATCATTCCCAATTCCTTGCCTCCATATTGCATGCAATAGCTTACCATGGGGAACTTTATCAAACGCCTTAGTAAACTCCATTTACAAACGTTTTAAACTCATCCATTGCATGGTCACCATCTCAAGGACCACAATAAGTTCTCTTCGGCATGTCCTATACTTCACAAAATCATGTTGACTATCCCTAATCAACTTTTTTCCTTTCTAGATGATTGTAATTCCTATTTCTTGTCACCTTTTCCAACAGTATACCTACAACCGAAGTAAGGCTCACTGGTATATAATTACCAAGGTTGTCTCTACTCCCCTTCTTGAACAATGGAACAACATTTGCTGTCCTCCAGTCTTTAGACACTATTGCTGTAGACAATGAGGTCATAAAATCAAAGCCACAGGCTCTACAATCTCCTCCCTAGTTTCTCAAATAACCGAGGACAAATCCCGTCCTGTCGAGGGGACATATCTGTTTTCACACTTTCCTCCTTGCATAGCAACAAAATTGCTTAAACTTCCTCCTTGCGTAGCTCAATCCCATCCAGTCTACAAGCCTGTATCTTGGAATTTTCCTCGACATATTGTCTTTTCTCAGGGTGAATACTTACGAAAACTATTCATTTAATGTTCCCCTGTCTCCTCTGACACCACACACAACGTCCCACTACAATCCTTGAGTGGCCCTAATCTTACTCTAGTTATTCTTTTGCCTGATGTACCTTTGGAAAGTCTTCGACTATTTCTTGATCCGATATGGCAATGACTTCTCATAACCCCTCCTGACTATTGTTCAATTTTTATTTAGGTCTTTCCTGGCTAACATGTAACTTTCATACGCCAGAACTGAGCATTCATGTCTTATCCTAAAAAATGCCACTTCCTCTTGACAAGAGCTTCAGTTCTTTACTAAACCACCACTCCCTCGCTGGATAGTTTCCACCCTGCCTGACAGGTACATACTTATCAAGGAGACGTAGTCGCCTTACCTTGAATAAGCTCCACATTTCAATTGAGCTCGCCCCCTCTGTTCCTTCCACATCCCATGCATCCTTAATTTTGCCTAATCGCGTGATAATCGCCTTTCCGCCAGCTATAACGCTTGCCCTGCGCTGTACATCTCGCCCTTTCCACCACTAAAGTGAACATAACCGAATTCTGGTCACTATCACTAAACTGTCCATCCTCTCTCCCAATCTAAAACCTGTCCGGCTTCATTACCTAATACCAAATCAAATGTGGCCTGCCCTTTTGGCCTCTCTAACATTGCATCAGAAAACCCTCTTGCATGTATTGGACAAAAACTGAGCCATCTAAACTATTTGAACTGTAATATTCCCACTCAATATTCGGAAAGTTAAAGTCGCCCATTACAACTAACCTGTCACTCTCGCTCCTATTGAGAATCATCTTTGCTATCCTTTCCCCTGCATTTCTCGACATATTCAGATGCCAATAGAAAACTCACAACAGGCTGATCACTCCTTTCTTATTTCTAACCTCAGCTCATACGACCTCAATAAATGAGTCCTCAAACATCCTTTCTTCCGTTGTAATACTGTCCATGATATAAGTGCCACAACTCACACCCCGCCCCTTTTGACCGCCATTTACCATCTTCCCTGTTCTAACTGAAACATCTAAATCCAGAAAACTGCAATGCTTCAAGTTTTCCCACCTTATTCTGGATGCTCCTGGTGCTGAAGTAGACACACTTCAAAACAATTTCTTGCTTTTTGGTGCCCTATTGCGATCTGGAAACCTCATTTCTGACCTCATTACTCTGGACCTCATGGATACTGGAACTGCAATTTCCTTTCCCATTCCCCTGCTGTATTAATTTAAATCCTTCTGAGGAGCCTTAGCAATTTTCTCCCCCAGGATATTGGTACCGCTCTCGTTCAGGTGAAGAGAATTCTATTTGAATAGATTAAATCTACCCCAGAAAAATCTCCAATTATTCAGGAATCAATACCCTACCTTCTGCAACATCACTGTAGCCATGTATTCAACTCCTCTCTTCACAAGCTCGTGGCATGGCTAACAAACCGGAGATAGCAACTCTGCTTGTTCTAGCTTGACGTTTCCACTCCATTTTCCTGAATGTGTGCATCCAATCTCCATTTCTCTTCTTACTTATGCCATGAGTGCGTATTTGCAACAAGACTTGGGGCAGCTCCTCCTCCCACTCAAGGATCCTGAAAACACGATCAGAGACATCACAAATCCTGGCACCTGGGAGACAACAAACCAATGTGAGTCTCTTTCTTTCCCACAGAACCTCCTATGTATCCCACTAACTATGGAGTTGCCAATTAGTAATGTCCTGCCCTTCTTCCCCCTTCTTTTCGGAGCAAAAGGTACAGACTCTGTGCCAGAGTCCTGTGCTACTTTGACTACCTCTGGTAAATCGCTCCTCCAACAGTCTCCAAACGCTGGACTTGTTGAGGGGAACGGTCCCCGGGGAACCTGCCAGTTTCCTTCCTGTCCGCTGATTGTAACCCATCTACCTTCTTCAAGTACCTGAGGTGCGACTATCTTCTTTTAACTCTTCTCAACACACACTTCCCCTCCCGAATGATCCAACTTTCATACAGATCCAGCACGAGTTCTGGAGTATGATTTTCGAGGATCTGCAGTTGGGTGCACTTCCCACAGATGCAGTCAGCAGGGACACTGGTGGTGAACCTTACCTCACACATTCTGCATGAGGAACATTCGATTACCCTGACCTCCATTCCCACTGTTCTAAATTCTAAAGAGACTACTGAAAACTTTAAAAAAAAAACATAAAAGCTAGTCACCTTATCAGTCCAGCGCACAGAAACTTTATGTTTGGTTAGACAAGGTTGATGGGTGTAAGAAACAATGCGACTAGTATTCCTGTTAACAATCACCTAAATATAAAGCCTCACTGACCCAGCAGGCCCTTGTCTGCTGCTGCTCAGCATGCACTCTGTCTGTACATGTGGTAACCTTTGATACTTTAAACTTACTCTTCCCATCAAGCACCTGGATTTCTCTGTCACTCCTCCTACTGCAACTGCCGCTGAATACATGTAGGATTGGAAACATAAATTCCAAAAATGAATTATTTGAAAGCCAACCAACCCAAAGTTGCAACAGAATGAAGGAGCTGTTCCAATACGCAACATCCCAAAGCCAAATGTAAAATTGAACACAGGTTCATACAGGCAAGAGAGATTGCAGAGAGAAGACTCAGATCAGAAACATCTGTTGAAGCATGGAGCATTTTCCATTTGGGAAAGCAATATTCAAGGCTATGCGTGCTATCGTAAGGACACACTGCTGGCAGTGGCGGGGTGGGTGGGATGGCCCTGTTGGTAAGGGATGATATTCAGTCCGTTGCACGTGGGAACATAGAATCAGGAGATGTAGAGTCAGTATGGATAGAGTTGAGAAATTCCAAGGGTGGAAAGACGCTCTTGGGAGTTATCTACAGGCCCCCAAACAGTAGTGTGGATGTAGGCTCTAAGTTGAATAAGGAGCTGAAATTGGCCTGTCGCAAAGATGTCACTACAATTATTATGGGTGATTTCAACATGCAGGTAGACTGGGCGAATCAGGATAGTATTGAACCTCAAGAAAGAGACTATGTGGAGTGCGTCGGAGATGGATTCTTAGAACAGCTGGTGAAGGAGCCTGCCAAGGAGAAGGCAATTCTGGATCTGGTATTGTGCAACGTACCAGAATTGATCAGGGACCTCGAAGTGAAGGAGCCGTTAGGAGGTAATGACCATAATACAATAAGCTTCATTCTACAATTTGAAAGGGAGAGGGTACAATTGGTAGTGACAATATTTCAGTTGAATAAAGGGAACTATGGAGCTATGAGGGAGGAGCTGGCCAAAGTTCAATGGTGCAATACCTTAGTAGGGATGACAGTGGAGGAACAATATTTCGGGGAATAATGCAGGAGATGCAGGATCAGTTTATTCCAAAAAAGGAAGAAAGATCCTAGGAGGAGGCAGGGGTGCCCTTGGCTGACGAAGTATGTAAAGAAACATATAAAGACAAAAGAGAAAAAGTATAATATCGCAAAGATGCGTGGGAAAACGGAGGACTGGGAAGCTTTGAAAGAACAACAGAGGATTACTAAGAAGAAAATACGCAGAGAAAAAAATGAGGTACGAAGGTAAACTGGCCAAACTATAAAGGAAGATAGTAAAAGCTTTATTAGGTCTGTGAAAGGGAAAAAATGGTTAAGACAAATGTTTAGCAGTGTTACCTCACAGTACCAGGGACTCGGGTTTGATTCCAGCCTCGGGCGACTGTATGTATGGAGTTTTCTCATTCTCCCCGTGTCTACGTGGATTTCCTCCGTGTGCTCCGGATGCCTCCAACAGTCCAAAGATGTCCAGGTTACGTGAATTGGTCATGCTAAATTGTCCATAGACTTAGGTCTATTAGTTAGGGGGAATTGGACTGTGTGGGTTACTCTTCAGAGGGTCAGTGTGGATTAGTTGGGCAGAAACGCCTGTTTCCACACTTCAGGGAATCTAATCTAATTTAATTATTAGACTAGCTTATGATACCAGATTGTTTGCATTGAATTCAAATTTCACCATCTGTCTTGGCAGGATTCAAACTCCTATCCCCAGAACATTAGCCTGTGGTTCTGGGGTTACTAGTCCAGTGATATTTCCTCTTACAGCACCACCACGATCTTGTGGAATGTCTAAAGCTGGGCAGCATTGAGGGAAATCTTCGAGCTCTAAGAACGGGAGGGTAACCAGAACTGTGAAAGGCTCATGTTAGTGAGCTGTGAAAGGATTTGTTGAAAATGTCTTTGCAGTCCAAGGAAAAGAATGTGAAAGACTTCAGTTAAGTAGTAACTTAACAGTTCAGCTGGGAGTGACAATGATGTGAAAAAGAGGATATGAAAAAGGATAGTGTTGGCGAACAGGTTGAAACTTAGTTTTACTATTGTAAGATCTAAGTATGAACGTTGTATCTCAACTTTATTACACAAAAGAAAGTAAATCTATGTTCTACTAATAACATGAAACAACAATGCTGCTGTTTAATGTGAATGTGAATAATGGTAAAAGGCAAAGTCAGTACTGTCCGACTGGACCGTAGTGCTGCTCTCTCATTAGAGTAAGGGTACTAGTGGAGATTTAACCTAAGGGTCAATGTGCCTCAGGTGAGTGATGAGGATGACTGTGAGAGCCCTTCATGATACCCCTCCCCCTCCCCCAGCTACTGTGGAATTGAAACAATGCTATTGGCATTACTCTGCATTGCAAACCAACTGAGCAAACTAGCTCCCAAAATAAATAATCACCATGGCAAACTGAACATTTGGGCTTGTAAACAAATACCAAAAAAGCAACAAGACAGTAGAGACAACAAGTAGGCGGTCAAATAATGCTTTGCCAGTTATTGCCTGTAGATTGTGTTTGGAATCTGAGGAAATCTAGTTATAAATCCCCTTAGGTCATATATGCCCTTTCACTGAAGATCTTGAAGACAGTGTGACACATGCACTCACATACACTCTCAACTTCTCACAGAGCAATGTCAAACAACTCACACACAGACACTAAATCTCACAAAAACTGACACAGAAACACTCTCAGACCCACAAGCACACTAAATCATACATACATACGCTCACATATTCTCAAAGAAACATACTCATACCCGCACAAATGCACACTCACACTCGAATATTCCTCTCTAAATCCATTTGAGAGAAGAACCCAACATTCCCCTTACTCAGACACACCCACACAATCCCATGCTCATGCACACACACAACGATAGCCATACCCTCACACAAGCACACACACTTCCTCTGACCCACTCAGACACACAAATCTAACGGGTGAATTGTTCCATTCAGGAAGTTTATTTTACAGATAATATGCTTTTAAAAATAATTTTAGACAGTGCACAACTTGAAGCTACAGGAGGATTGCGTAACTTTTTCGATGTTATTTTAGCGGTGGGAATGGCCCAGTGGTGTTAAAACCCGGCTGTTATTCCAGAGATCCTGATAATGTTCTGGATAACTAGTTTTGAATCCTGCCATGGCAGGTGGTGGAATTTGAATTCAATAAATATTTGACATTAAGAATCTAATGATGGCAACGGATCGATTGTCAGGAAAAACACATCTGCTTCAATAATGTCCTCCAGGAAAAGGAGCTGCTATCTTCCCTGGTCTGGCCAACCTGTGATTTCAACCCACAGCAAAGTGAATGACTATTAATTATCCTCTGGTCAATGAGTCAGAAATGCTGCCTATACAGCAACAGTCTCATCCAGTGAATAAATAACGGTTTAAAAAAAATCTGTTTTAGGGATGACTCCAGGGTAAAACTCTGAGACAGATTATGAACAAGGCCCTACAATTACAATTAAATTTTAACTGCCATGCCATCTTTTGTATTTTCCGAGTGCACTGTTTGTTTGAAGAACGGACAGTAAAACAAACACTGCTTGAGGCATTTGATTATCTCTGAGCAGTAGCTCTAAATAGTTACACAAATTTGCATCTTAGTCAATTGAGACTTGCAGATCATTTCTAACACCATTCTCCAAAACCAACTTCTGTGAAGAAAATTTGACATTTCTGCAATGCAAGAATGTATGAATGAATACAACTTTTGACACGTTTGATCTTATCTGGTGTTTACAACCACGGAATCAAACTGAAGCCTCATCTGTTCCTGCACCCAGTTTGCCATTGTACCATTTAGCTTTAATTATCCCTTCTCACTCTAACATCCAAAATCATCAGTACAAGTCACACTCTATTTCATTTGCAGGAAGGTGAGAAATGATCGTCTTCAAAGTCTGAGACGTGTTTTAATCGACAAAGCGACATGTGATTCCGAAGGAAGTAGTCACTCAGCTATTTAGGTTTTTAGCGGTAACCATTTCATGTTTGCACAACACTGACATTGACTTTATAAGTAGGAAGATACAAAAGAGAGTTCGGACTTGGGAAACCGTCTCCATTTGAGTGCAGTATAGATTCACCAGAATGATGGCTGGACAACAAGTGCTTAATGGCGAGGGACTGAAATGAGACAGAACTAGGGTTGCATTCCTGAATTTTGAAAATGATGAAAAATAAATGAAATTTTGAAGAGAATATTGGACACTGTTCTGATAGTGAGAAAAATGCTTCTTCCTGCTTCCAAATGGGAAATTAAAATCATCATCTTAAAGTCTGACAATATTCTGAATCCATTTCAGAGTTTTGATCATATACTTATTACATTTATACATAGAAATTCTAAACACATCAGATATATTTGTGGAGAGATGCAAATTATATTTATATTCACACATTGAATTGTGAAATTTCTGGCTGGGTTGTCATTTGTTGCCCATATGTAGCTGATCCCGAGGAAGTGTCAGTGGCCTCCCTTCCTGAACTGCTGTTATCCATTGGGGCCGGTAAACCCACAATGATGGAAGGGAAGGAGTTCCCTGATTTTCAACTAATGGCACTCGTGGAACCAACATGTTTTTCCAAGTTAGGGTGGAGAGTGGCTTGATGTGAAATTGTCAACTGGTGGTGTTCCCATGTATCTGCTGTGCTAGGCATTCTTGATAGTCGTGTCGTAGGTTCTGGACGCAGCTCTTTAAATAACTTTGGTGAATTTCTGCTGTGCGTCCTATCTATGGTACATGCTGATGCTACCGAGCGTCAGTGATAGAGACAGGGACATTTGTGACTGTGTGCTGAGCAAGTTGCACTAGAAGCTTATTCAAGCTACAAACGAAGAGGACATCTTATCCAGATGCGATCTCATGCTGTTTTTTTTGACAATTTGCGTTGCTTTAGAGTATTTATTTTTTGGAGACTTTTATCTTGATCAAAAATACAGAAAGTTGTAGAAATGCTCAGTCTGTCGGAGAGAATACATGCAGACCAAGAGGTTGAGTCATTCCTTGTCTATTAGAAAAGCAGTGTTGTCATGTTTGTAACTCCTCTTTTTCCTCTTGGTCCATTCCGTGAACTCCTCATCCCATTATCTGCTGTGTTTATTGTTGGCTGTCAGTTACTTGTATTTATTCATCAATTGTATTAATTTTATAACTGGATATTTCACAGTATACTTTAACTGGTCTCTGAAGTTTTTCTGCGTCACCACATTAATAAATGCATTTGTGAAGCAACTTAGGTTCCGCAGCATAAATGCAATTCGTACAAAGAGACGAAAAGCAGTGCCATTCAAAAAGTAAAGAGCATTAAAGTTCAATAAAATACGCCCCAACCAGAGAAGTATGAAACTAGCATATATGGCAAAGAGTAATACCACAGATTTCTTTCGGCTCTCTATGTCTGGTTCATTCTCTACTTTTCTCTGACCCCTCAGTGTCTTACGCGCATTAATGGCCTCAAAGATATGCCTGACAGTCAGAATGTTGACAAAGAGAATAAAACAAAAAGGGAACATTGGCGTTAAAAATCGTTCAAAATATCTAAAACTTATCCACCGACTGTTATAATAATTACTGAACCTGACACGAAAGTACCATGGATCATTGTTATTGATCATTTTAGGTTTAAATTTAAAATAGGTGGGAATATTCTTTAAGGAAAAGAAAATGGAGATTGTTGCTAGAACCGTCATTGCAGTTTTTCCGTGCAATAGCTCGTTTTCATCTGATGAAAACAAATAGCGACAAATCGATCAAAAGTGAAAGCAACAGTGAACCAGACAGAACAATCAATGGTCAAGTTGCACAGGACCCTGATAACGCTACACACAGGAGTGATATCCAGGAAACATGCTGGATAATAAAATTGTTTAAATTTAACAAGTGTGACAAATAATGCAATGAACAGCAGATCAGATGTTGCCATGGCCACCATATAGCGAGTGCTGCAACCTGAAAGACCACACTTGTCCCGAGCTAAGGTTATAATCACCAAAACACTAACTGCAAGAGAGAGAAAAGGAAAAAAAGAGACTTGAAGTTACTGATCAATCATTTTCTGTGCTTGAGCCTAGACTTAAGTAATGGCACAATGATATGAACTTAAAAGAATATTAAACACAGCAGCAAATTCTGTCAAAATGAATCACTTGCAATTTTAAAATGCATAGGGCAGAACATGAGCGGCAAATTGCTCACAGAAACATAGTTATGTAATCCATTTTGGGGGGTTAGCAGAAGTTAATTTCACCTCCTTTGAAGGTAACTCGGAATGCCTGGAGTTTCCCATAAGACCACAACATCGACACAAAGACACCTGGGATCAGTAAAACGAATTATGGGAGACACACACACATTTCTGTGCTTAGTTTTGTCGCCAAGACTTACCAATGACGAGACCAAGCTAGTTGTTATCTCACTGTATATTGGCACATCCCTCTTCATTAACTATTATATCAATATTAGTGTGGAACATTGTGCAATCACAAGAACATGTCTCTGAATTGAAAAAGTAGAGGGAAGCGCATTGTAGAGGTTGCTGCAGATTTTGAGTTGCGGGATATGACGTTGAAGAGTTGTGGCAGAGATTTCTGACAATTGAGATGATAGACCTTGTATCGTTTAACTATCTTCAGGTTGAAACTGGAGAGAGTTGTCATCTCATGGAGTTTACTTTTTGAGATCTCCATTATTGTGAACGTTTATTTGCAATCGATGTGTTTCATAGATGAATATTTTCTTTAAGGAATTAAAATTTAACTGTAAAAGTACGTGTGACTAATTGAGGAACAGACAACTAATCCTTCCATAAATGCAACTCAAACCATCCTGAGTTTTGATGTGGAGGTTCCGGTGTTGGCCTGAGATGGACAAGGTTAAAAATCACAAAACACTAAGTTGTAGTCCAGCAGGTCTACTGGAAAATACAACTTTTGGAGCACCGCTAACTCATCGGGTAGTTTCTTTCTCCAAATAAAAATGTGGGGCTCTCACCTGGTGTCATGTAATTTTAAACTTAATCCTGAGTTTGGCGGACGACAGAATTAGCATGTGGTCGTATTGGAAGGTCAATGGATATGGTTGAAATAAGCATAACGAGTGACAGAGTACGAGCTTCCAGCAGAGTCAGAACGCTTATCATTATCACACGAAAAGTTGAGAAATGCTCACAGTTCTGGAAATTGAATTTGTGACCTGTACTCGTGACGCAGAGTATGCAGATGTTTTGACTCTTTCAAGGACTTTGTGATCCAAATACAAATACTTTTCAATTCAGCATCGCTAAAAAATTGATTGTGGTAAGCTTATGAATTATAGATTCAATAATTGTTCGTCCAAATCTACCCAGATGCATATGGGAAATTGTGTCAATATTTCCAGCTTTATTTCCAGCAATAATTCATCCTTATTAACGAACGATAACAAATTCATGCAACCATGACCGATAACTTGTTCAAACCTTGCTGGAAAACCAATCAGTACCATTTTCAAATTATGAGAAATATCACATCTGTTAATCTGCAACAGGTCATTTTACTTGATATACTGAGCACCAAATATACACAACCAGCTGTGAAGAGTTTGTTATTGGTAATTCCCAGTCCCCTTTCAAACTAAATTGACAGCAGCATCAGTGGACAGGACAGATACTAGGAATTTAAAATAAATTTATCAAAGAACAAACAAAGAATAAAGAAAATTTACAGCCCAGGAATAGGCCCTTCTGCCCTACAAGCCTGAGCCAATCCAAACGTCCTGTATAAAACTGTTGGTCAATTCCTAAACATCTGTATCCCTCTACTTCCTATCTACTCATGCATTTATCCAGACGCATCTTAAACGAATCTACCGTGCCTGCTTCTACCACTTCTGCTGGCAACGCGTTCTAAACGCCTACCACCCCCTGTGTGAAGTACTTGCCGCATGTATCCCTCTTAAACTTTCCACCTCTTACCTTTAAAGCGGGACCTCTCATTACTGAATCCTCCGCCCTGGGAAAAAGCTTGTTTCTAGCCACCCTGACAACACCCTTCATGATTTTGTAAACCTCAATCAGGTTCCACCTCAATCTCCTTTTTTCGAATGAAAATAAACCTAACCTCCTCAAACTTTCTTCATAGCTCGCACCTTCCATACTAAGCATCATCCATGTAAACCTTCTCTGCACACTCTCCAAAGCGACCAGAAATGTACACAGTATTCTGAATGCGGCCGAACCAATGTCTTGTGCAATGTTAACATGACTTGCTAGCTCTTATACTCAGTATACCTTCCAATGAAAGCAAGCATACTGTATGCCTTCTAAAGCACTCTATCCACCTGTGCAGCGACCTTCATAGTACAATGGATCAGCATTCCCAGATATCTCGGCCCATCAACTTTTCCCAAGACTCTTCCATTCATTGTATAATTCGCTCTCGAATTCGTCTTGCCTAAATGCATCACCACACATTTGTATGGATTGAAAACCATCTGCATCTTTTCTGTCCAACTCTCCAGTCTATCTATTTCCTCCGGATCAAGCATTGCATGATTTATAGTATTACGGTCATAGTTCCCACTGCAGTCAGATATTTCATTTTATTCAATTCTAAATTCAGAGATTTTCCAATTTATGCACGATCACTGGAATAAGTTGTTCCTTTCCATCTAATTCTGGATGAAGGGCTTATGCCAGAATTTCGATTCTCGGATGCTCCCTGACCTGCTGTGTACTTCCAGCGCCACAGTCTCAACTCTGATATCCAGCATTTGTAGTCCTCCCTTTCTCCCTGTGTCAGATATTTGCCAGCCAGCGGTGTTGATGCAGCAGCCCTGATATTTGGAATGCACTGTAGGAATGTTCAACTCGTTGATATCGCTACTGCAAATATTTATAATCGTCTAAACTGGCAGCAATACATCCCTTCCATTGGACCTGACTCCCACTATGAACATAATTTCCATCTCTCAAGATCCGCAAATCATTCTGGGATTACACAGCACCTCAATGTGACTTCCAGTGAAACAGCTCACCTTGATACAGTGATTCAATCAACGTGGAAAATTTCATCGCAGCAAAATGAGCTGAACATTCTGAACTGCTTTGTATTGAGTCAATTTCCTGAGTGACCCTCCTCAACTAGTACATACTCTAGTTATGTACATCTTCACAAAAAGTGAACGCAAGCGAGCAGACAGTCCCATCCTTCTGCTTGAAAGGAAGACATGATAACATTTCTTGGAAGGAAATTTGCTCAAATTGACTCGAGATCTAGAACCGCATTGATGTAACTTCAGTAAGTAACATTGTAACGGTTGGGATTTATATTTACATGAATCTTTCGCTGTGGTGTAAATCACAATGAATGATTGGACAGATATCCTGTGTGACAATCAGTGCAGTGATGGTCCAATCCATGAGGCAAAGAGCAGCATGCACCATCAGGGTCGACAGATGATTCATATTCTTCCAGCAGTGTGCTGTTAATGGAATATGAATCAACTGATGACGTTGATACAGAATCCAAATTGTCGATTATCTCAGTGTTGACCATCAGGTCAACTGGAGGTCGCAACAGCAGGGTAGACTTTCACTCGATATGGCCGGACATTGTTGATCATGAATGGAAACTCAGAGCAGCACAATATCAAATGTCCAAAACCAAATATCAGTCCCCAAACGGAGAAAGTGAGAACTGCAGATGCTGTAAATCAGAGGGGAGAATGTGCTGGAAAACACAGCCGATCAGGCAGCATCTGGCTTCTGCTCCTAGGATGTTGCACGACCTGGTGCGTCTTTCATCAGTGAAAAAATCGAGTTGTACCACCTAATCTCCATCATCTTGAGCCTTCTGGACCACGTATATTAACATAGATTTAACAAAGTTGATGGAGTACTGAACTCTATGGTCTGACTCAGTGATTTGGTCTAAAAATATATGCGGGGTATTTATGTCCAAAGTATCTATGCCAACGAGATGACAATATCAATATTAAGCATTATAATAAAATGCAAATCTAAATTGATAGCCAAAAAGAAATAATACTCCCACATGAACGCCCATATGAGGAACTTCACATCAACCATTATCATTTAGGGATCATCAAAGGATAACAGCCACAAAGGGCAAATTTCAAACATCCTTTTGGATAAAGTTGTTTAATCCTATGTGGGAGAGCTACTGCCACAACACACCAGATCTCAGTGTTTGTCCTCTTTAACTCTGCACCACAGTACCGTGCCTTTATTTTAATAAATGGCAATGCACATGTGTCTTTTTTTTGGCAGTCCAGTAATTCATTATACATCATAAATGAAACCTTTTGTTCAACAATCCTCTCAGCAATCTGTGCTCAAAATACCATGCCCGCACACTCACTGTAAAAACTCCCAAGATGGTCAAAGCATTCTGTATGCTGTCTCGCACTTTATAAATGGCAAAACATTCATGTTTTTTGACAAATAATTCAGTACACATCATAAGTGAGATCCTGACTCAACAACCCAGGCAGCGATTTGTCTTCACAAGTAATATGTCTCTCACATCGGCGGACTGCCAAAAACACACAGCACAGTTGAAGCCATCCGTGCTGACCATTCCATAAAGACCTGCTCAACCCAACCATTACCCACATTGTATCTGCGCTCCCATTTGGAGCAAGTTGCCTGAGCAAGGTCCACCAACACAATCTCTTTACAACAAGGAATGGCAAAGACCAGGTGTCACTGAGAGCTGGGTTGTTACAAAAACTCTCTGACCAATAGCAGTTTTTGAACACCCACTGAGAGACAGCAGTCTTGCTAAACATTTCTAGATCAGCCAGCTGGTGCTCACCCAAACTCCATCAATGTGGTCACAGTGCAAACACATTCTGCACAGCATAGAGAAACAGACATAGCTGCATATTACTGAGGAGCCTCCTAATGAAAAACCTCTTCACTTTAAACTCAGTAAATGAGAACATCATTGTCTGTAATCTTATTTGCGTTACTAAATAAAACACTTATTAGTCATCTTATGGAAATAAGTACAATTTAATGCAGAGATTTTTACAACTTTAGTTGTTACAAGACTTACCAGGAATTCCAACAACAGTAAAGATGGTGTAGTATACTTTTTCGAACATTGTCATTGGAATAGGCAGTTTATTATTTATGAAACAACCACTCCCTTTCTGCTGCCGACAACCTGTTGGAGTTGGATGATTCTTTCAGAACTGGAGCAGTCTTATTTTATATAATTTGGTATCACCATTGGGAAACTGTAATTACTCTTCGAATTTTTAAAAATGATTTTTAACATTAAGAATACAACAACATGTTTATTTGCAAATGTTATATGATTGAGATTTCAGTCTGTAATTGAATACCCCAAAGACTATATTAGACTGATCCTATGAGGTCTCAAATGTTAATTGCAACTTATCTTCAAACAAGCATAACTACATTATCTCACCCACTATCAGTCCCATCAATCTCCAAATATCTTTTGATATTCTTTTAACTAATGACCTTCATTTTGCTGAGGCTATTCAGTCATTTAATACCTCATGTTGTACAGCTCCTTGACAGCTGTTTTACTGACACTTATCTCCCTGCTTTCCTTCTTCATGCAGTTATATAACTCACGTGGGCAATTCTACCCATGAAGGAGCACTCAAGTGCAGAAGCTGAAGCTCGTATTGACCACAACAGCTGGAATTTACGCGAGATTATATTTTCTCAAAAAAGTACAAAAGATAAATTAATTCAGCATGATATGTTCAGAAGTCGAGAGTGACAGAATCATTTGAACACAAAACAGCTTTAAGCCCGTCGTGTTTGTCCCATCAAAATGGCACTAAATCGATATCAGTCCCACTTTTTAACATTTGGCCCATAGCCTTGAATGTTATGGCATTTCAAGTGCTTTATCCAAGTTCATTTTAACAATTGTGAGCCTTCCCATTTCACACACCCTACCTGGCAGTCCATGGGTGAGAAGAGTTTTCCTCATGTCCCCTCTCAAGCTCCTGTCTTTGATCTTAACATTCACACCTTGATATTCACACTTTTACTGAGGGGAACATCTGCTTTCTATTCACGCTGTCTGTGTCCCCTGTACTCTTATATACCACGACCTCTGCTCCTAAAAAAGCAGTGCAAGCTGATCCAGCCTCCCTCTTCACAGCTAAATTGCTGCAGCCCAAGCAACATTCTGGTGAATCTCCTTTGCACTCCCTTCAGTGCAATCATATCCTTCCTATCATGCAGTGACCATAAACAAACTCCAACCGTGGCAGAACCAACGTGTTGTACAGCACCAACACTACCTCCCTTTTCTTATCGTTAATATGTATCCTGTTTGCCATCCTATCAACCCGATGAAACTGTCCTGCTATTTTGAGGGATCTGTTGACAAATAACTCAATATCTATCCTGTCATGTGCTTTCCAGTATCCTTTCATTAACTGAGCATTCCTTATCTTGTGACTCTACCAAACTGCATCACTTCTCATTTATTCGATTAGATTAGACTTACAGTGTCGAGTTAAATTTTATCTGCCAATGATTTGTCCATCTGACCAATCAGTCCATATCCATCTGTTAAGGAAGACATTTTTCATCACTCACAACCTGGTCAATATTTGTGCCTTATGCAAACATACCTATCATCACCTACATGCTCCTGCCACAGATACAGGCATGAACTCTCATCAATATTATTTATGAATATTGAAAACATTATGGAACCTGACATGGATCCCTGTGTAATGCACTGGACATGAGCCTCCATGTGCGTGAACAGTCTTCTATAAACACTTTTTATCTCCTCTAACTAAGCCAATTTTGAAGCAAATTTGTCAAGCTACACTGTATGCCGTGTGCTTTTATCTTCCTTATCAATCTACCATGTGGGACTTGACAAATGCTTTGCTGAAAGCCATATAAACCACCAATTGCCTTACCTTCATTTTTAACTTCTGGTCACATCAAAAAACCCACCAGATTTGTTAGTCATGATCCTTATTTAAAAAGCTCTGCTGATTATTCATAATAAGCCTATTATTTTCTAATTAGGCAGCTAGGTGGCACAGTGGTTTGTACTGCTGCCTCATAGTATTAAGGACTCGGGTTTGATTCCAGCCTCGGGTGATTCCAGCCTCCAGATGCTTCACCCTTCGCCCACAGCCAAACTTTGTGCAAGTCAAGTGAATTCGCCATGGAAGGTTACCCTTAGAATCAAGGATGTGTAGGCTAGGTGCATTAGTCAGGGGAAATGTAATGTTGGGGAATGGATCTGGGTGGGATATGCTTTCGAAGTTCAGTGTAGATTTGCTGAGCCAAATAGCACTGCAGGGATTCTGTGACGTGGATGTCGAAATTTTCCCCAATACTTTCCCTAACACTGATGGGACACTGTTATTGCTAAACGATCTCTTCCAGTCTTCTTGAAAAGTGGAACGACATTAGCTGTCCTCCAGTCCTCTGGGCATACACTGTGGCTGGACAGAAATGAAAGGTTTGGTTCACAGTCACTGTAATTTGCTCCAAGGATAGTCACAACTCATCTGAACATCAGGATTTGCCTTATTTTAGCTCTCCAACCTGCAATATGAGTGTGTATCATTTTTAAATCTGTTCAACAGATACCAAGACCGAGATTGTCTTTCTCGTTTTATCTCTGAAAGTTACCACCCAGGTAAATAGTGCTGTGAGGAAGGCATATGGTGTACTGGGCTTTATTGGCAGAGGAATTGAGTTCCGGAGTCCTGAGTTCATGTTGCAGTTGTATAAGACTCTGGTGCGGCCTCATCAGGAGTATTGCGTGCAGTTTTGGTCGCCATACTATAGGAAGGATGTGGAGGCATTGGAACGAGTGCAGAGGAGGTTTACCAGGATGTTGCCTGGTATGGTAGGAAAATCGTATGAGGAAAGGCTGAGGCACTTGGGGCTGTTCTCATTGGAGAAAAGAAGGTTTAGGGGAGATTTGATAGATGTGTACAAGATGATTAGGGGTTTAGATATGGTAGACACTGAGAACCTTTTACCGCTAATGGAGTCAACTGTTACAAGGGGACACAGCTTTAAATTAAGGGGTGGAAGGTATAGGACAGATGTTAGGGGTAGATTCTTTACACAGCGGGTTGTGAGTTCTTGGAATGCCCTGCCAGTAGCAGTGGTGAACTCTCCCTCTTTATGGTCATTTAAGCGGGCATTGGATAGGCATTTGGAAGTTATTGGGCTAGTGTAGGTTAGGTAGGATTCGGTCGGCGCAACATTGAGGGCCGAAGGGCCTGTACTGCGCTGTATTTTTCTATGTTCTATGTTCTATGTTCTATATCCTTCTTTGCAATGCTGTTCCCATCCTCATTGAGGTGGGGCAACATGTGGTCCTTGAATCTGGGTTTCGAATTCCAGCATTTCAGATCAACACCTTCCAAAATCTTTTACGATGTAAGAGAGAGAAAGTTCTTGATAAAACAATCATAATGAATAAGAATGTCTGAGGTATTTTCCATATACACAAACACAGGCATGTCCGTGTATGTGCACATAAACTGCACATGACTCACGCATCACACATACCTCACACACACTCACCACACATATCTCACATACATTTCTCTCATTCTACCTTTCTGTAAGTAGTTTAATCAGTAATCGACCCGGGTTCATTTCCCGCTGCAGGCAACTAACAGTGCGGAGTTTGCACACTCTCCCCTTGTCTGCTTGGGTTTCCTCTGGGTGCTCGCATTTCCTCCCACCATCTGAAATGTGCAGGCTAGGTGAATTGGCAATGCTAAATTGCCCGTCGCGTTAGGTGAAGAGATAAATGTACGGGAATGAGTCTGGGTGGGTCGTGCTTGGTCGGGTCGTTATGGACTTGTTGGGCTGAAGGGCCTGTTTCCGCACTGTAAGTAATCTAAGTAAAGAGCTGACTAAAGAATTCGGGTCATTTTCTGAGAAGCCCCTGTTTCTCCTTTACTTATGGTGCTACTTCTTCTTAATTTAAGATTTCGCTCTAGGTGACCCCAACCATGCTTTCTGCATTGTGCTTCAAATACTTTATCTCCAGAATGTCATTAAATCAGCAATTTAAATACAAGGTATTGACACAACCTAAAACAATAGACCTTTCAATACACATTTTTAACAAGAACTCCACTTTACTCAATCCAAGTGCAACTAGGTCATCTAGTGGCTATTTTGTAGTGACACAAATTATCAACTGGAGCTGATTTCAATCCCTAATAAACTGTAATGTTTCAATATAGTTGGCGATCTGTTTGTTTTACATACTGACTGCCTCCCATGATATACACTGAAATAAAACTTTGGCAACGCAGAAGGTCTGTTCCCGAGTTTTTCTTCGAGGTCTTCATTCCACCAATGAATTGGAAAATGATGGTAAAAATTAAGGTGGTCAATTGGATGTGTTGACTTATAAAATAACGCTACTCCAGATGAAGCCCATCAGCAAAAAAGAATACTCTAAATTGCAACTACTCCTATTTCCAAACGCATAGCTTGATTGCTATGCCATCTCAAGTGATTAACCGCATCCATTGTTTGAATGGTGTGAGGTTTCCCATCCCGACTACAATCCCACGCAGAACATTCAAGGCCTCACCACTGACTGAAAGAAAATTGTCCTCAGAACCATCTAAACCTCCTGCCTTTTGTGACTGGTTTACATGCTGGATTAGATAGGAAATGCATTATACTTAGCATTCCTGAGTTATATATCACTGTTTTTCCTTCCCGGCTGCCCCTCTGCTCGCCGTCACATCCTCTGCTGCTCCCGCTCTTTCTGTGAGGAGAGAGAGAAAAAAAACACCCCTTCCCGCTACAGGTAAGTAATTTTAAAACAAACTCTTACCTTAGCTGTAGTCTCCCAGATTCACTTTTACTCCGCCGCTGCTCCCACTCAAAATCACTCCTGTGTTGCTAATTTTGAATAAAACAGGAGATTTTACTTCGTGTTGTAACAGTTTGGGGGCTCGAATCCGTGATTTGAACTGGTTTAGATAGATTTGACTAAATCTCGGGTTACAAAAAAATCCCAAGCAGATTTAACCATTTGCAGGTTAAATCCTAATTGCATCCTAAACCTTTAAATAAAACGCAGGTGAGACAACTTGTTTAATTTTGGTAACTTGTCGTTGATTAAGTGACAAGTTAGAGAATAGGCTCTGAAAATTGCTCAAAAAAAAAGGTTCGGGGATTTGAAGATGATCCTCAACTTTGCCAAGAAAGTTTAGATTGTAAGAAAACGGCCATACTTTTAGAATGAACAAATACCTTTGATTTGGGTTTAACCAAGTACAAAAGTAAAGCTGGAATTGACAGGGAATTACTCAAAGACATAGGTGTTTCGGAGAAACAGACAAGTGTCGTAGAGGTAGAAAAGCATAATGTAGAGTTGAGGAAATGGAGTTAGAAGATAAACAAAGGGAGAGAGAAAGAGAGAGAGAAGAAAGAGAAAGAGAGAGAGGAGAGGAAGGGAGAAAGAGGGAGAAGAGAGGGAGAGAGAGAAAAACAGAACAGGTTCTAAGCTGAGCTAAAAGAGAGAAAATTTGAACTTGAGAAGTTGCAACTTAGTCCGCAAAGCCAAGTTAACAGAAGGGAGATTAAAGGAGAACATATATATCTGACACGTTTTGATGAGAAAGATATTAAAACCTTGCTTATTTTACTTGAAAATTTGAATTTGAACATGCCAGGTATTTGGAAAACCATAGGCAGTGATAAAACCTGTACCTTCAATACCTATTCTTGCATTTGAGGAGCTTTTTACAAGAGCTTTAAGTGATTGCATAGGCCCACTAAGTAAAACAACAAGTGCAAATCAGGATTTGTTGACAATAATGGATGTGTACACTCGATCTCTCGAGGCCATTCCATTATGTGATATTGCAGCTAAAATAATCGCAGAAAACTTACTCAATTTTTTCACTAGATGTGGATTACCCACAGACACACAATCCAATCAAAGGTCATTCTTCACAAGAAAATTATTGAAGGAAGTTACGGACAGCTTAGGAATAAAACTATTCAAATCCCCGATGTAATATCCTCAATCACAAGGAATGCAAGAAAGATGGCATCAGAGATTAAAGGCCTTATGTTGAGGGCTTCGTTCAAAACTATCAATATGAGTGGGATAAGAAAATTCTGCTTGTGCATTTTGTGATCAGAGATGTACGAAATGAATCGATCAAATTCATTCAATTTGTATTATTTTTTGGGCATGACGTGAAAGAGCCACTAAAATTGATTAAAGAGAAATTAACGTCAGAACACAGAAGCCACGTATTTGGACTATCTGTCAAATTTTAGTGAACGGGTAAACAGAGCAGCAGAATTAGTTAGACAGCATTTAAAAGTATCACAGCATACGATGAAACAGGAAGCAGACAAGAAATCAAAAACTCACAATTTTGCTCTTGAAGATAAAGTGTTAGTGTTACCGCCAGTCATAGGTGATCCTTCACAGCAAGGTTGAGTGGACTGTATTAACTTAAAAGGAGCCTGAGTGAGGTGACCTATTTCCCAACACCACACTTTTCGACTCTGATCTTTAGCATGTGCAATCCTCATTTTCACCGACTTGATAAGGACTCCAGACAGAAATAGTGTGTCATGTGAGTATGCTCAAAATATATTTTGACAGGGAAGGAAAGCAAAAGGAGACTGTTCTTGATTGCAACGAAGAGATAAGAACCAAGTTCAGAGGATTTTGAATTAGGCATGGCCCATATTAAATTGAACTATGCGGTACTTGTCAAAAATTATTGAATTACCTTCCAGACGAAAATCAAAATGACCTCAAAGAATTATTGCTTTTGCATGGGTAAATATGTGGAAAAAAAGCTGGAAAGTACACACTTAATATTGCACGTCATAGCTTTAGGAGGTGCTGTTCCAGTTAAGAATATCCTCATAGACACAACCGTCTGAAGTTGGCACAGGTTCAAAAACAGATTGAACGCATGCTTCAAGATGACATAATTGAAGTGAGTTACAGTGACCGGAGCTCACCCGGTGCCAAAACCAGATGGTACCCAACTGTTATGTGTGGACTATCGCAAAGTCAATGAAATTACAGAGACTGATGCAGATCCGATTCTATGTTTGGAAGACTGTGTTGAAAGGTGGGTCAAGCAGCTTATATTTCTGATTTAGACTTGTTCAGACATTATTGGCAACGAAAGCGAAAACAAATTAGACTTTTGTAACGCAAAATGAACTGTATCAGTTGAAAGTCATATCATTTTGCACGAGAAAAAGAAAAAATACTGTATATCAAAGTTGATGTAAGAGAGTTATCCATCTCCTTCCTAACAGAGTTTTCCATCTCCTTAACTAACAGAATTCTCCATATCCTTACTAACAGAGTTGGCCACCTCCTTATTGGCAGATTTCTCCTTATCCTTATTAACAGAGTTTTCCATCTCATTCTGAACAAAGCTCTCCATCTCCTTACTAACAAAGTTCTTCTTCTCCTTACTAACAGGGCTCTCCATCTCCTTCATAACAGATTTCTCAATCTCCTTCCAAATAGAATTCTCCATCTCCTTCATAACAGAGCGCTCCACATGCTTCCCAACAGAGCTCTCTATATCCTTACCAATATATTTCTCAATCTCCGTATTAACAGATTTCTCCATCTCCTTACTAACAGGGCTCTCCATCTCCTAACAGAGTTATCCATCTTCTTCCTAATAGAGGTGTCCATATCCTTTCTGACAGAGTTATCCATCTCCTTACTAACAGAGCTCTCCATCTCCTGCTTCTACAAAGCAAGCTTGAAATTCCTGTCATACAAGAATGCATGAATTAACACACTTGTCCCTCTTCTCTGGTGGGAGATCTCCAGAGTCAAACTTAAGGTGCCTCTGTTTCTGCACCCAGTTTATGATTGCACCATTTAGTTCATATTGTCCTCCACACTTCTAATATTGCAAAAGCGTCAGTTCACACCTCGCTGCATTTCATCTTTTGGAGACTGAGAAATGAGATCACACAAAATGTGTCTCACATTTAGCTCTGAAATATCTCCAGGATAATCCGTGTGAGTGTGTGTGTGTACATCTCTGAGTAACGTATGTTTGTGTGTGGGCATGTCTGTATGATGTGCGAGTGTGAGAGTTTGTAATAATGTACATCTCCCTGTTACCTGTGTTTCTCTGTTATTGTACAATTTTAGTGTCTTCCCACCTGCCTGCATTGAATGCCATTTACCGCTGATATAGAACATAGAACATAGAAGGATACAGCGCAGTACAGGCCCTTCGGCCCTCGATGTTGTGCCGACCGAGTCCTACCTAACCTATACTAGCCCAATAACTTCCAAATGCCTATCCAATGCCCGCTTAAATGAACATAAAGAAGGAGAGTTCACCACTGATACGGGCAGGGCATTCCATGAACTCACAACCCGCTGTGTGAAGAATCTACCCCTAACATCTGTCCCATACCTACCACCCCTTAATTTAAAGCTATGTCCCCTAGTAACACCTGACTCCATTAGCGGTAAAAGGTTCTTAGTATCTACCCTATCTAAACCCCTAATCATCTTGTACACTTCTATCAGATCTCCCCTAAACCTTCTCTTCTCCAATGAGAACAGCCCCAAGTGCCTGAGCCTTTCCTCATACGATCTTCCTACCATTCCAGGCAACATCCTGGTAAACCTCCTCTGCACTCGTTCTAAAGCTTCCACATCCTTCCTATAGTATGGCGACCAAAACTGCACACAATACTCCAGATGAGGCCTCACCAGAGTCTTATACAACTGCAACATGACCTCAGGAGTCCGGAACTCAATTCCTCTGCCAATAAAGCCCAGTACACCATATGTCTTCCTCACATTACTATTTACCTGGGTGGCAACTTTCAGAGATCTGTGTACATACACACCAAGATCCCTCTGCTCATCCACACTACCAAGTAGCCTACCATTAGCCCAGTAATCCATCATCTTGTTATTCCTACCAAAGTGAACGACTTCGCACTTAGCTACATTGAATTCCATTAAGCTACATTGAATTCCATAATGAAATTTGATCTTAATATACTGCTTATAAGCCTACCTGTCATGGTCTTATTCTTTGTGACCTGGGCTCACTGAATGAATTAACTTATTGAGTACATTGTGATGAATCAAGTTAAAAACCACACAACACTTGGTTATATTTCGTAAACAAATTTAGTTTAAGACATTCATATTTTAAAATGGGATATAGTGGTTTTGCGACTTTAATATGCTAATCCCAGAATTGAATTCGCAATGTGGCATCAGCGTATCTAATAATAGATGTCATCTCAGATCCGATAATGCATTGATTTTATGAGGACAAAGTTTGTATCAATGTTGAGTCAATTGTATTTCAAAAGTGGGGTTACAGAATCTTACATGGATTTATGCAGTTTTGAGCAAAAATGAACATAATTCTGCAAATAATTTCAACACATATACCTATATATGTGTGCGCGTGCAGGAGAAACAGAGTAGGTGTATGTATGTGAGTGTGTGAGTGCATGTGAGAGAGTGCGTGCAATGGAGAAAATGCAGGGTGTGCATGTGTGAGCATATTAGAGAGAGCCTGAGTATGAGAGAGGGTCTGTGTTAGTGTGTGAGTATGGGATGTGTGAGAATGTGAAGTGCGGTGGGGTCACCTGAAGAGTGACATGAACCCAAGGTCACAGTGGAGGCCATCCTCATGGGTAGTGAACTTCGCTGTCAGCCTCTTCTCGACCCCTTTGCATTGTTGCCTGTCCAGAAATCTGCCTTGGAGGATGGTCACCCGAGGATCCTCTGCAAACTATCCCTGACTGCTGAAGAGTTCCCCTGTCTGATGATTGCTGTTCGGGGTCAATTTATCTGTTGTCATAGCCTGTGCCTGATCTTGCCATAGTACCATGCCTCAGGGCATCGCTGCCTGCAGCTTTTGAGATAGACAGCATTGAGATAGTCACATGAATATACATGGTGGGTGGTGCCCCCCACAGCTAATGGTGGTATCTGTGTCAACAATCTGACATGTCTTGTTGTGGCTGCTTTGACAGGGTTGTACAATGTTGTGTTCGATATTGTGCTGAAACCTGTGCAGTTTGCTGTGAACAATGATCTGTTTTGAGGATTAGTGGTTGTTTAAAGGTGAGAAGTGGAGGTGTGGTGGAGGTCTTGGCGAGATTTTCATCCTCGTAGATAATTTGATGCAGGCTGTGAAGAACATGACAGAGTCTTCTGGCTCACGCAAAGTACTGGACAATGAATTGGCAGGGATTACAGCACACAAACAAGGCAGGAGAGAGTAGACAGCCCTGCCTGACTCCAGATCTGATCGGGAAGCTTTCTGATTGCCACCCATTGATTGAGACCGTCCTAACAATGATAGTGTAGAGCAGTCAGATCCAATTGCAGATTCCCTCCCTTTTGGAGAGTAGATCTCACATGTTGGTTTGTGATATTCTGTCAATGGTTTTCTCCTGGCTCAGGCTGATGAGGCTCACATCTACCGCCATGTCCGGCATGTAGGCGATGGTATCCCTGAGGAGTGCGAGGCTCTCTGAGGTTGTAAGACACAGGCCGGCTGGAAGGAGACAGAGGGTAGTAGTTGATGGTAAAGGTTTATCTTAGAGTGCAGTTACGAGCGGTATTCTGCAAGGATCCGTTTGGGACCATTGCTGTTTGTCATTTTTATAAATAACCTGGAGGAGGGGCTAGAAGGCTGGGTGAGAAAGTTTGCGGATGATACAAAAGTCGGTGGAGTTGTTGACAGTGTGGAAGGATGTGGCAGGTTACAACGGGATATAGATAAGCTGCAGAGTTGGGCAGAAAGGTGGCAAATGGAGTTTAATGTATCTAAGTGTGAAGTGATTCACTTTGGTAAGAGTAACAAGAAGATGGGGTACTGGGCTAATAGTCGGTTACTTGGTAGTGTGGATGAGCAGAGGGATCTTGGTGTCCATGTACACAGATCTCTGAAAGTTGCCACCCAGGTAAATAGTGCTGTGAAGAAGGCATATGACGTACTGGTTTTTATTGGTAGAGGAATTGAGTTCCAGAGTCCTGACGTCATGTCGCAGTTGTATAAGACTCTGGTGCGGCCGCATCTGGAGTATTGTATGCAGTTTTGGTCGCCATACTATAGGAAGGATGTGGAGGCACTGGAACGGGTGCAGAGGAGGTTTAACAGAATGTTGCCTGGTATGGTAGGAAGATCGTATGAGGAAAGGCTGAGGTACTTGGGGCTGTTCTCATTGGAGAAAAGACGGTTTAGTGGTGACTTGATAGAGGTGTACAAGATGATTAGAGGTTTAGATAGGATTAACCATGGCAACCTTTTTCCACTATGGAGTCAGCTATTACTAGGGGGCATAACTTTAAATTAAGAGGTGGTAGGTATAGGACAGTTGTTAGGCGTAGATTCTTTACTCAGCGAGTCGTGAGTTCGTGGAATGCCCTGCCAGTAGCAGTGGTGGACTCTCCCTCTTTATGGGCATTTAAACGGGCATTGGATAGACATATGGAGGATAGTGGGCTAGTGTAGGTTAGTTGGGCTTAGATCGGCGCAACATCAAGGGCCAAATGGCCTGTACTGCGCTGTATTGTTCTATGTTCTATGACCAAGTGGACTTCAGGATGGCATTCTGGTTAGCGAGTTTAGACCATATCGAATACAAGGAGAACTAGCCTTTTGAATGCAGAACTGGCTTGATGTTAGAAGACAGAAGGTAGTGGTGGAGTGTTGCTTTTCAGACTGGAGGACTATGAACAGTGGATTGCCACAAGGATTGGTGCTGGGTCCACTACTTTTCGTCATTTATATAAATGATTTAGATGTTAAGAAAGGAGGTATATATGGGGAGTTGCAGATGACACCAAAATTGGACATGTAGTGGGTAGCGAAGAAGGTTACCAGAGGGTACAAAGGGACTTGATCAGATGGGCCAATGGGCTGAGAAGTGGCGGATGCAGTTTAGTTTAGATAAATGCGAGGTGCTGCATTTTGGAAAAGCAAATCAAGCAGTAATTCTGCATTTAATGAAAAGGTCGAGGGAAGTGTTGCTGAATAAAGAGACCTTGAGTGCATGTTCATAGCTCCGTGAAAGCAGAATCTCAGAGAGATAGGATAATGAAGAAGACATTTGATATGATTTCCTTTACTGGATAGAACATTGAGTGTAGGAGTTGGTAGGTCACTTTGCAGTTATGCAGGATATTAATTCGGCCCCTTTGGGATTATTGTGTGCAATTCTGGTTTCCTTCCTATCGGAAGGATGTTGTGAAACTTGAAAGTTTTCAGAAAAGATTTACAAGGCTGTTGCCAGGGTTGGAAGATTTGAGACCCCCCTGGACCTCCAATATCATCAGCAAAGGAAACGACTGTCCTGACTTACATATGAGTCCAGTCTGATATCAACAACATCAGCTCTTAGCTGTTCACAGGTAATTAGGGATGAGCAATAAACGCAGGCCCGCCCCGGCAGTGTCTACATCCTATGAAGAAATGTGCAAGAGAAAAATGTGCATGAGACTACTGAAGCTATTACATTAGTTAGCGAGACTGAGTTTCATTTCAGAAAATTCTATCTATTTTTTATTAACTTTCAACAGTTTGCATATGTTACACATTGGAACATGACCAAAGGAGCACGTAATTGTGTGTGAGACCCACATTCCCTTATCAAATATATTATGACCAATCTGTAATATTATTCTCCTTCTGGCTTTTCTGTATATGCATGATTCTTGTGTTAAAGCAATCCTTTTTTGAGAAGCAGGATGACAATTTCTGCTGGTATAATATTCTTCCCCGACCATATGTTTCTGTTTGATAAACAAGTGAAATTCGTCACAGCTATATGGTATTTACGATCTCTGTGCTAATCACTGTTTCAAACATCACGAGGTTGTTGGACTAATTTCAGAAGCAAGTAAACGTTACGTAGTTCAGCCTTTCTGGAAGAATGACTTTGTGAGCTCGTGTTCATCAGAGAATACGTGACTACAAGGACCATCAAAAATATGTTTATACACTGGGAACTTGCAACGGGGAGAAAGATAAATGCCATTAGATTGGACAGGACCAAGGATGATGCCCACAAAGTCACACAAATTCCTGACATGGAGAGCAGCTTGTGTGTGGATGCGGGTACAATTACAACGTTTACAGGACATTTGGATAAATACATGAATAAGACATGTTGGGAGGGGTATGGGCCATGCGCAGGCAGATGGGATAAGTTTAATTTGGGAAAATGGTCGTCATGGACTGGAGTACCTGTTTCTGTTCTGTATGACTCTAAGAACAGTTGTAAAAAGATTTAGTTTAAAACCTTTCTGGTTTAATTTGAAAGAAACCTATTTGAAATCAGAAGCAAATATAGTCTCTGTGAGAACACAGCGGTTGTTCAAAGCAGTCAATATAATAAATACACAGGTAGAGTGCTGTTTGTGAAAATTGAAGATCCGAAGTGTTTGGTCAGTATTATTAAAGACTGAGTCAGAAAATCAAGGAGTCCAACACTGAGGAAATCTAAGTTTGCAACTTTGCATGTACTCAAGGGAAAAGAATTCGCAGCTCACAGGACAGGAAATGAGAAGGACGTGTTAAGTCAAACTTGCCATGTGGGCAGGTAAACGAATATATCTTAGTTTGTCCAATAGTAAAATTATGGTATTAGGGAATAGATTGGATTTTATTGAGGCATGGATTTTGAACTTTATAAACTGTGATATTTGTAGTGTTTTTTTTAATTCCCTTATTCTGCGTAATGAATTTTAAATTTATTGTTTTAAACCAAAATAGCAGCCTCATTTGTTCACATTTCAGTCAAAATCCGTGATTTTGTTTTTTCATTTGGACGTCAAAGGATGATGGGGTGACTTGATAAAAGTTTTCAACATTGTAGATGCATGGATTAAATGGAAAGTCGGAGTCTTTTTCCCCAGGTCAGGGACACAGATTAAAGGTAAAAGGGGGTAAGTTAACAGGAGATTTGAGAGGCACGTGGTTTACACAGAGGTTGGTAAGTGCCTGGAATGCGCTGCCAAATGAGATGATGAGGGCAGATGCAATAGCAATGTTTAAGAGGCATCTTCACTGATACATGAAAAGAGCAAGATTAGACAGATATGGATAGCTTGGAGGCAAAAGACTTTTACCTTTTTTAATGCATGCAACGTATAAATCCTGTCTGGCAGAGGGAAAATATTGATGAAATACAGGCACATTATGCGACAGCAACAGAAGCAAGTCAGAATGAATCCAAGAGAGTCAGACAATACTGGATGATCTTTAATGCTAAGACTGTAATAGGTAAGACTGATGAATTAAAGGCATGTATTGATGCATGGAAGTGTCCTGTTGTTACTATCACAGAAACATAGATGAGGGAAGGGCAAGACTGGTAGCTCAATATCACGCGATCTTTAGGTGAGATAGAGGAGATTTTATAAAGGGTAGTATGTAGTACTATTAATTAAGGAGTCAATTACTGCAGTAAGGAAAGGTGACAGCTTCGAAGTATCCTCAAACAATGGAATAATGTCCTCCTTCTGCCCTGTAAAATCCAAAGATTCTATCAGTTAATAGTTCAAACCAATTTAAACATAATTTTTATGATTACCCATCAGTCCCTGTGTACGAACAGTCAAACGATCCAATGCACAGGCTCATTTCAGAATAATACATTCCAATGCAGATAAATCATTGCGTAGTAATCTGAAAGACATGAAAAAAAATGCAAATACTTTGCTGTCCATTTGTCAAATGTTTTTAACTGATGATATTGTTACATGCACTCAAATTTGCTTCAAGAATATTAGAAAGCAGCAATATTTCTATGGCATGATGTGTTGTTCCTGAAAACTGTCTATTTCAAATAACACAGAAGAATTTGATTCATTTTACCCATTTCAAATAATACTTGAATATTAAACATCGGACCTGACAATTCACTGGATTTCCATCAGCTAGGCCTTGCTCTGGATGAGAAAATGCAGTGAGCGATAATGTTTCTGAGTCAGTCAGTTCGAGTAATTAGCATTACACTGAATTTCATTCTTCCAGTCCAGCTCAGCCAGTGAACTGTTTGACTGGAGAATTGAAACCAACATTCTCAAACAATCATCTGTGAGACTGTTAGACTTTAACCGACAGACTTATCGTCAAATGTGCAAGACTCACTCACTCACTTAGGGGCAGAACAGTGGCAGAGTGATTAGCACTGCTACCTCTCAACACCAAGGTCCCAGGTTTGATTTCAGCCTTGGGTCACTGTGGGAGTTGGTATATTCTCCCCGTGTCTGCATGGGTTCCTTCCAGGTGCTCTGGTTTCCTCCCACAGGCCAAAAATATGCCAGTTAGGTAAATTGGCCATGCTAAATTGCTCATTGTGTTAGGTGCATTAGTCAGAGGGAAATGAGTCTGGGTGTTTTACTCTTCAAAGGGTTTTGTGGACTGGTTGGGCAAAAGGGACTGTTACCACACTGTAGGGAATCTAATCATAATTATTGAATTTAAAATGTCAGCGGAAAATTGGTTCCATTCAATTAACATTTCCAAATTTCTATACTACATGCATTTAAAATGAATTGGAACTTGAGATTGGCTGGGCACCGCGAATTGAGCAATAACACCAGTTATGTATAAGGAAAGCCAAATGTGTGAAGTTATTTATTTGAAGCAATGTTGTTCTCTTTAATCTTGCTATTGAACAATCACTTCTCTTCAGAAATTATGACAGCTGTTTCACTGTTAGCTATTCATTACATTTAAATGCAGATCAGAAATTCCATAATTAATGAAGTGCAATTCATCATTTAATAGATATATCTGAGCGAGTGCATTTTCTTTGGCATGCATTCTGCATCACAAAGCTGAAGTGCTATTCTTTGAATTATTTTTAAGTGTTTGGTTTCCACTAAGTTGCAAATATATTGTGTTGTTCGAGAAGTTGTTCGAGATGACTGTATCAGCGCTGCCTCGTGCTCTCACGAGGAGGTTGAACCGTTCATCCACTTTACGAACATCTTCCACCCCGAGCTCAAATTTACCTGGACCGTCTCAGACTCCTCCCTTCCCTTTCTAAACCTTTTCATTTCTATCTCAGGTGACCGAATCAACACGGACATCTACTATAAACTGACTGACTCCCACAGCTAACTAGATTACACCTCCTCCCACCCTTTCCCTGTAAAAACGCCATCCCATATTCCCAATTCCTTCGTCTCTGCCGCATCTGCTCCCAGTAGGACTAGTTCCAATACCATACAGCCCAGATGGCCTCCTTCTTCAAGGAGCACAGATTCCCCCCAGATGTGATCGACGATGCCCTCCACCGCATATCCTCCATTTCCCACTCTTACGCCCTTGAGCCCTGCCCTTCCAACTGCCACCAGGACAGAACCCCACTGGTTCTCACCTACCACCCCACCAACCTCCATATACAGCGTATCATCAGCCATCATTTCTGCCACCTCCAAACGGACCCCACCACCAGCGATATATTTCCCTCCCCTCCCCTATCAGGGTTCCAAAAAGACCACTCTCTCCGTGACTCCCTAGTCAGGTCCACACCCTCCACCAACCCAAACTCTACTCCCGGCACCTTCCCCTGCAAACGCAAGAAATGCAAAACTTGTGCCCACAACTCCTCCCTTACTTCTCTTAAAGGCCCCAAGGGATCCTTCCATATCCGCCACAAATTCATCTGCACCTCCACACACATCATCTATTGCATCCGCTGCACCCGATGTGGCCTCCTCTATGTTGGGGAGACAGGCCGCCTACTTGCGGAATATTTCAGAAAACACCTCTGGGACACCCGGACCAACCAACCCAACCACCCTGTGGCTCAACACTTTAACTCCCCCTCCCACTCCACCAAGGACGTGCAGATCCTTCGACTCCTCCATCGCCAGACCATAACAACACGATGGTTGGAGGAAGAGCGCCTCATCTTCCGTCTAGGAACCCTCCAACCACAAGGGATGAACTCAGATTTCTTCAGTTTCGTCATTTCCCCTCCCCCCACCTTGTCTCAGTCAAATCCCTCGAACTCAGCACCGCCTTCCTAAACTGCAATCTTCTTCCTGACCTCTCCGCCCCCACGCCATTCTGGCCTATCACCCTCACGTTGACCTCCTTCCACCTATTGCATCTCCAACCCCCCCCCCCCAAGTCCCTCCTCCCTACCTTTTATCTTAGCCTTCTGGACACACTTTCCTCATTCCTGAGGAAGGGCTTATGCTCGAAACGTCGAATCTCCTGTTCCTTGGATGCTGACTGACCTGCTGCGCTTTTCCTATGCACTTTCAGCCACTTTCAGGTGGGGATTTACAATGACTAAGAAGATTGAACCTATTTAAGGAGCTGAACAAACGACATGCAACCGAAGGCAAGGTTTACCAATCATTGCCACAGATATAGAAGTGCTGCTGGTGGTAATTTGTGCCCGTGTTAGCACTCTGGGCACTGTCGCACCAACATGGCGATGTCTGCATTCAATCCTGGCCTCTGGAATTAACTCCTCACCACCTTTTGTGTTTTTCTGCCTTCTGATAGTCCAGGTGGATTTCAGCCAGTATTTTATGGCGGTCTTTGGTCAGAGAGTCACTCACGCTCCCCCTAACAATATTCCATCCCCTACCAGGAGCTGGTCTCTCTGAGTCACGGGCAGTCCTAATGAAGTTGTAGAGACTAAAGGCAGGGCTATGGACTGAGCCAACTGACCAGCCACGATCTCACTGAATGGAGTAAAAGCCTCAATGGCCTCGACCAATAACAAAATTAAAAGTCATATCGCTGAAAAGCATGGAAGCAGACCCTTCTGTCCAACACGTCCATTTCGATGAGATATTCAAAATTAATCTAGTCCCATTTATCAGCACTTGGTCCATATCCCTGTAAACCCGTCCTATTCACATACCCATCCAGATGCCTGTTAAATATTGCACTCTACCAACCTCCACCACTTTCTCTGGAAGCTCATTCCATTCACGCACCACCCTCTGCATGAAAAAGTTGCCCCTTAGATCCATTTTAAATGTTTCCCCCTCACACTAAACCTTTGCCCTTTAATTCTGGACTCCAACACCACAGGGAAATGACATTGTCAATTTACTCTATCGAGAGCCGTCGTGATTTTATAAAGCTCTGTAAGGTCACCCCTCTGCTTCCATCGGTCCATGAAAAACAGTTCAAGCCTATTCAACCTATTCCTTATGTCTCAAAGCTTCCAACACTGGCAACATACTTGGAAAACTTTTATAAACCCTTTTTAAGTTTCACAACATCCTTCCTTTAGAGGGAGACCAGAATTGCACACAGTATGCCAAAATTAACCTAATCAATGTCCTATACAACCACAACAAGACCTCATAACTACCACATTCAATGTATTGACCAATAAAGGAAAGTATGCCAAACGCCTTCTACACTATCCTGCCTACCTGTGACTCCAAATTCAAGGAACTGTGAACCTGCACTAAAGGTCTCTTTGTTCAGCAACACTCCCAAGGAACTTACCAGAAAGTGCATAGGTCCTGACCTGATTTCCCTTTACAAAATGCAGCACCTCACAATTGTCTAAACTAAACTCCACCTGCACTCCTCAGCCCATTGGTCCATCTAATCAAGATCCAGTTGTACTCTGAGGTAACTTTCTTCGCTGTGCACTACACCTCCATCTGCAAACTTAATAACTATACTTCTTATGTTCACATCCAACTTATTTATATAAACTATGAAAAGCAATGGACCCAGCACTAATCCTTGTGGCACACCACTGGTCAGTCTTCCAAATTGAAAGCAGTCGTCCCCCACCACCCAAATAGATCGTTCTCCCTGTATTCTATGTGATCTGGCTTTGATAACATGTCTACCACAACTAGCCTTGTCGAACAACTTACTTCAGTCTATAAAGACGCATTTCCTCAGCACTTACCCTCTGAAAATAGATTGTCTGTTGTCAGCATCGATGGGACGCTGCATTTTCAGAAATTCAATACTGATGAAACGCTGTTCTGTCAGTGAGTGAGAACTGAGGGAGAGTGGCACTGCTTGAAAGTCAGTACTTAGGAAGTGCTGCACTGTCAGAGAGTTAGTACTGAGGGAGTGCTGCAATGTCAGAGGATAGATGACGACAGGGTGCTGAAGTGTCACAGAATCAGTACTGATGGAAAGCTGCATTTTCACAGTGTAATCACTGGCGGAGCTCTGTACTGTTGAAAGGCCAGTATTAAGGGAGTACTGCACTGTCAGTGGGTCAACCCTCTGCCAAAGAAACACTACCTCAAACTGTCCTTCTGACAATGATGCTTGATCTCAATACTGACTACCATATAGTAACACAGCACCTCAGGACTGATCCTAGAAAGTTGTGGCACTCCCTCAATTCTGACCCAAGTCAAGTGAGGCACTGGCTCAAATCGATCCTTTATTAATGAAGCCCTCAATCAGTACTGACACACTTACAGAGCTGCAGTACCTCAGTACTAACCTCTGATCGTGAGACACACTCTCAGTTCTGACTCTTTTACAATGAGGTGCTGCCTCATTATTGACCATCAGACAAGGAGGCACTTATACACAACTGACTCTCCGACAATGAGGAATTCCCTCTGGACCGAACCTCTGATGAAGCTGAGAAAATCCTTTAGTACTGATACACTTCTTCAGGACTGAATCTCTAAAGATGACTCTCTCTATCAGTACTGACAAACTGACAATGAGGCCTCCCCTCAGACCCAACCCTCTGTCGGTACAGCAATTCATCTTTTCAAGACTAAGACTATGCTCATGTCAATTAGGATTGATTTAAGCAAGTGATGAGTTCTCAAACGGCAGTCCTGAGGCAGCCCATCTTTTTCAGTTCTGAGTTCATTCGCAACAGAGAGCCAATACTGAGGTTGTGCAGTTGCACAGTGGCTCGCACAGCTGCCTCACAGAGCCAGGGACCATGGTTCGAATCTAGCCTCGGGTGACTGTCTGTGTGGAATTTGTACATTCTCCTCGTGTCTGCATAGGTTTTCTCCGGGTGCTTCAGTCTCCTCCCACGGTGTAAAGATGTGCAGGTTAGTTGATTTGTCCATGCTAACTTGCCCATAGTGTTCAAGGATATGTAGGTTCGGTCCATTTGTCAGGGAGAAATGCACTAAATTAAGGTTACTCTTTGGAGGGTCAGTGCGGACTTGTTCGGCTGAAAGACCTGTTTCCACATTGTAGGGATTCTAAGAATACTGAGCTGATGTCTCGTTCTAGCTGGGTCAGAAATGACAAAGTTCTACACAATTATAGAGGCCTTACTGACGTATTGCATCTCTTTCAGACAGTATGTACTGAGGACAGCCTTATTGTCAGAGATTCAGTCCTGAGAATGTGCCTCAATAGCAAAGGGTCTATTCTGGGACAGTACATCATTGTAATGGGATGAGAATTGATGGAGTGCCAGTGAATTTTGAGAACATTTCTAGCTCAGGTTGAGGTTCTGGATGTAGTTTTGATCACTGAACTGAAAGGTTCATTTTTCGATATTTCATCACCATATTAGGTAACATCTTCAGTGAGCCTCCGAACAGAGCATTGCAAATGATTCCTGCTTTCTATTTATATGTCATTTCCTTTGGTGGCGTCATTTTCTATGGTGATATCATTTCCAATTCCTTTTCACAGATGGTGGTAAAAGTTAGCTAGGTTGACGACTAGATTTTAAAACAGACAAAACTTTATTCACAAAAATTCGTAATGAAGCAGAAAGAACATAATAAAGAACCCCAACAGAACTCCGCCTATGTAGCTAGACTTAATTATGCGGTTCCAAATATATACAACAGTCCCAATAAGCAAACTTCATTAATAAAAAGTATAAATGGGGCACATGTTGAAGTTGAAGGGTAGAAAGAGAGAGAGAGAGTTTCCACGCAGCTCCCTGCCGAACCTCCAACCAGTTCAAGGCTGAACTAAAAATTGCTCTGCTCAGCTAAAGAGCTGACCACTCCACTCTCTTTGTGCAAGTCACTATTAAAGCATGGCCACTTTGACCTGAAGTCTCATCTGTTGACATATAAACAAAAGGCCTCTCAAAACCCTTTTCATCTCTGTACAAAACCAGACTGATCGAAGCCTGGCCCAATTTATTACCAATCTGAAAAAAAAAACGCGTGAACAGGGTATCTTTGAGTCAAGGAACAGCGTTTTGAAAGAGACTAGCTTTGTGACATGTATCTGTTCCTCATTTCTGGATGGTCAGTCCTGACCGGGTACCTCTTTGTCAGAGTGCCAATACTGAGGGAATGACAAAGGGCCAAAAAGTTAATAATAAAGGAGGGCCACTTAGTCAGAGGGTCAATATGGAGGGAGGGCCTAACAGTCAGAGTGTCAATACTGAGGGAGTAGCACTTTGTCATCAGGTTAGCTCTGAGGAAGTACATCATTGTCAGAGGGTCAGTTTTGAGAGAATGCATTGGTAAGAGAATGTTTATACTGAGCCAATGCCTCATGTTGAAGGAGAGGAGTCAGAAGTGGGTCAGTGTGGTCAGAATTAGAGCAGAATTGAGGCATTGCAGCCACAGCATCAGGTCTGTACGGAAGTGTTGCAGCACTGTCAAATGTTCAGAACTGTGGGAGTGCATTATTGTCAGACAGTCAATAATCAAGCAGTGTCTCATTTTAAAGGGGTTAGCATTGAGGGACTGACACATGATTGCAATGTCAGCAATCAGGTTTGGCAGCAGTGTGAGAGAGTCAGAGTGAGGGATTGCCGCTTAGTCAATGCTGAGCCAGTGCCTCATTGTCCTGATGGAGTGCAGCTCTGTGAGGGGGGGCAATACTGAGCATGTGCTGCACTTTCAGAGGCTAACTTCTGAGGAGAGTAATTCAGTCCTGCAGCAGTGTTCATTTGCTAGAGGGATAATATTGAGACAGTGCCTCATTGCAAGAGCTGTAGATCGAAGGTGTGCCACATATTCAGAGTCAGTTATGAATATGTGCTCCTATTTGAGAGGGTCAGCACTGAGGGAGCATATTATTGTCAGAGTTCCAGTAACATAGGAGAGCCTCATGATCAGGGAGTCAATACTGAGTGAGTCCTGATTGTTGGCAGCTCAGTTCTGGAGCAGTACCTCATTACTGGACGGTGAGTCCAGAGGGAGCTCCTTATTGTCAGGGACTCAGTACTGAGGGAGATCATCTAACACAGGGTCAGTACTAAGGTGGTGTCATACATTTCAACAATCAATTCTGAGAATTTGCATCACAATCAATAAGTCATTTGAGAGGCAATATTTCATTGTCAGAGTTTGCTCAATCAGGCTGAAACTATGACAGTCCTGCACCACCACAGTACTGATCCTTCCATCGTGTGGCAGTCCCTCACTTCAGACCACCTCACAATGAAGCACTGTTTCAGTATTGGTCAACTGACAATGATGCATTCTCTCAGAAATGATCGTCCAACAATAGTGCCCTCCCACAGTTCTATACTCTTGGCCGTCTAATCATATAGCCCTCCTTCAATTGGTATATGGCATCCCTAAATATGAAGATTGGTGTACACTTCCACTTGAACAAGATCACCTCTAAAAGACAGAATAAGGCAAGGACATCAGTAAATTGGAAAACTGCTGCATGTTGTCAGTAAATGGGAAATTTGGTGCAGAGCTTTAAAATGTTAGAGAATTATTCAGTAGCATTAAATGAAAGAATAGTTGCATCAGTAAATTGGAGAATAGGTGCCGTGCACACCAAAATTTAAGAATTATGCAGTAGGCTAGTTGTTGCAGGGTAGCACCAAATGGAAGAATTGGGCAAAGGTTTCTCTAAATGGGAAAGTTTGGTGCAGGGCATTAGATAATGGAAGAATTGGTGCAGTGTGGCAGTAAATGAGAGAATTAGGCGAGGGCACCTGTACTTTGAGAATTGGCATAGGGCAACACCGAGTGGAGAAATTGTCCTGGACATCAATAAATGGGAGAATTGGTACATGGTGGAACTAAGTTACAGAATTGGGCCATGGTACCGACAAATGCAGAGAAAAATTGAATTGTAAAATTAGGCATCAATAAATGGGAGAATAGTTGCAAAGAAGCATTAAACAGGAGAATCGGTGCAGGCATCTGGAAATACTACAGAAGAATTGGTGGTGGTGCCAGTAAATTAAAGAACTGGTTTTAAGTGGTGCAAGGAGTTTATCTTTTAGAGCAATGGAACAGAACTAAATGGGACAGGTGGGAAAGGGCAACAATAAAAAGGAAAATTAATGCAAAGCATCAGTAAATGGAAGATTGTCACAGGGCTCTCTCTCAATTGTGATCCTTTGACAGTGCTGCACACCCTCAAAACTGACCCCTGCATAATGAGGCACTGTCTCAGTCGTGGCACTCTGCCAATGAGACTCTCCTTCAGGACTGACCCTCCAGCATTGAAGCGCAGCCTCCGACCGTACCCACTGACAGTAACGCACTTCACAATTCTGACCCTCTGACAACGGGGCACTCATTCAATACTGACCATCTTCTAATGCTGCAAGATTTCAGGACAATCCTCTAGTTGTGTGCCATGCCATCATCAATTCTGACCACTTTTCAACAAGGCAGTTGCTCAGTATTGACTGTCTGGCAAAGGGGCACTGCCTTATAACTGACCAACTGATAATGAGACAGTTCCTCAATTCTGACCCCATTACAGTGAGACAGCGGCTCAGTATTGACCCTCAGTTAGTAATGCAATTCCTCACTTCTAACACTGTCAAAACTTGCGACAGTCACTCAACTCTGATTGCCCCAAAATGGACGATCTGACAATTAGGCACTACCTTAGGACTGAACTTTTGAACGGGTAACACCCCTTCATAATAAGGCACTGTGTCATCATTGACGCATCTGTAACACATTAATAAAGATATAATTATCGAAAGGAACTGCAACACCTCACTCCTCGCCTTCTAATTGCATCACTCTCCTTCAGTTCTGTCTTCTTTCAGCTAGCCAATTTCTGATCAAAACCGTTAAATCACCCTTACTCCTTCATATTTTCAGCTTCTGCCTATAATGGGGAACCTCATCAAACGCCTTACTGAAATTCACATACACCACATTAAACGCTTTACCCTCATTCCCTTGTTTGGTCATCAACTCAAAGATCTCTGGAGAAAGTGAGAACTGCAAATGCAGATCAGAGTCGAGAGTGTGGTCCTGCCAAAGCAAAGCAGATCATGAGGGGTATCCAAGGAACATCTGAAAGAGCTTATGCACGAAACATTGATTCTCTTGCTCCTCGGGTGCTGCCTGACCTGTCATGCTTTTCCCTCACCAGACTCCTGCACCTCAAATAACTCAATAAAGTTTTTGAGGCATGACCTACCGTTCACAAAACCATGTTGACTCTCCCAAGGCAACTGATTCCTCTATAGATGATTATGAATCCTATCTCTTATAACCTTTTCCAATATTACACCCATAGAGGTGGCACGGTGCCTCAGTGGTTATTACTGCTGACTCACAGCACCAGGTTTGATCCCAGGTTTGATTCCAGCCTGGGTGACTGTCTGTGGAGATTGTACATTCTCCCTGTGTCTGCATTGGTCTCCTCCGGGTGCTCCAGTTTCCTCTCAGTCCAAAGATGTGCAGGTCAGGTGAATTTGCCACGCTAAATTGCCCATAGTGTTAGGTGCATCAATCAGAGGGAATGGGTCTTGGTGGATTACTCTTCGGAGAGTCAGTGTGGACTAGTTGGGCCGAAGAGCCACACTGTAGGGAATCTAATCTAAACCACACTGTAAAGTTTCCACACTGTAGGGAATCTAATCTAAACCAATGTAAGGCTCACTCGTCTATAATTACCAAGGTTGTCTCTACTTCGCTTCTTGAACAAGTTGACATCATTTGCTATCGTCAAATCTTCTGCAGTATTCCTGTAGACAATTCAGGATATCCAGAACAATTCGGGACTGATTAAGGAAGAAGAATCAGACTTTTCGAAATTCCAAAGGGAGCAATACAGCTATGGCTCCAGAGGAACATCAAAAGCACAAGCACCAATTACGAAACAGGTATTGAAGTGCAAATAGGAAACTTGATATAAGGACTTGTGTACAGGATTAAGGAGAATTATAAGATATTTTATGATGCAACACACGATAAGCGGTTAACTAGGGAAAGAGTGTAAGAAAATGAGGACTGCAGATGCTAGAGATTCAGAGTTGAAAAGTATGGCACTGGAAAGCACAGGAGGATCGGGAGCACCTGAGGAGCAGGAGATTCAACACTCCAGGGTGGAGGGGGAAACAAAATACTGCACACCCTTGTGGTTCCCACCTCTCTCTGAAAACCACGAGGGTTTTGGTGGACACAGTATGTTCCTTCTCCAGGGACACATGGACACAGATGTAATCCCGGAGAAGGGGCAGGCAATTATCCATAACGACACCCACCTTGGCTTGCTGCCTGCACCTGTTTATGGTTAATTTGGCCAGACCCAGCAGCAGGCGCACCAGGAGATCCTGTAACCTACTTTCACCCCTCTGTACTGTGTTCCCGAAGATCAAAAGCGTGGGACTGAAATTCAACCAAAAGCAGAGGAGAATTTTTTTTCTGTGTAAAACTAAAAAGGGAGTGCAAATGCCCACATAACACATATATATGGTCCACGGACTCCACAGCACCACGAAACAAGCAGCAATTGGGCTAGAAGTCCATGAACCATCGCATGCAGCCCCCTCCTCCCCAGATTTCCGAAATGGCGAGCCCTCCACTGGGAATCCCCACTGACCGGTGACAAATGGGCACACCAAGGCATGTATGAGCAGTGGGTGAAGGAAAAGAGGTGGATGGTGTGCTGCAGTAGTCAATAGAGGGTCTGCAGTGTTACATTCCTGAAGGGGACAAAACTAAAATTCCAGAGGTGGCTCGGGCTGTGGGGCACATGTATCCGCAGGAAGTATGGGACCCTGGGGCCAATGTGAAATTCCATCCAGGCAGGGGCAAGCGTGGACAGGATTCCATCGCACACCTGAGCATCCTCCAACTAGTGGGGATACTGCTATCTTGGAACTGCTGTTGAGCAGCAGTTAAATAATGTATTATTTTGTAATGTATTTCAAAAGAGTTAAAGTTACATGAATTGTTATTTTAATTCTTTGTATTTGAACTATTGTGTACAAATAAAATGGCTTTTGCTGAATGCCTGGCAGTTCTACCAAAATGAATCACACCTGGAATCCAATACTTTATGCTTGCCTTTAAGTAAGAGAAAAGTTCAGGTCTTGGCTATCTTTGAGATATGTTTACAGAGGGTTTATTCTGGTCCATTACAAGGATCACTGAATTGTTACAGCACAAAAGAAAGCCATTCAGATGTTGTGTCTGTGCTGGCGTGTCTGTAAATGATCCAATACTCTCCCAAATGTCTCAGTTGAAGTTTCCTCCACCATAGTCTGAGGCAGTGCATCCTGACACAACGGATTAACTGTTTTTCTCGTATCTCCATTCTTTCTTTTCCCAATGGTTTCAATTCTGTGTTAATGCATTTGCATTCCTGCAATAATGGGGAGCAGTATTTTTCAACGTCTCCACCCGGATGCCTTCTGATTCGAGAACCGAAGTAAACCTTCAGTTCACATTGTTCTTTCTGCTTGAAGACTAATGCCCATCTCTCGATTCTTTGTGCTCAGGTCTCCATTGCATTAAAAACCAAACACTCGACTCTCTGCCAGGAGGTGCAGTGTCTAATACACATTTAACATAAATTCCTTGTTTCTCACTTGCTCTTAGGGATAAAGCCTTGGGTTTCCAATAACTTCAGAGCAAATGTATGCCTCTCATACTTCTAAACATTGTGGAGTGCAGGCCCAGTTGCACCAATCTCTCCTCACACAGCAGCTCTTCATCCCTGATATCAGCCTTGTGTACATTTGCTGAACTGGGTCTTTCACCTTAAATGACAAATGTCTAAACTGGTCAGGCCCAGTACTCCTGTAACCGCTTTAGAATTGTTTGTTTTCCATTCTATTGTCTTTTTGTGAATTTACCAAAATGAACTAATTGATAGTTTTACTATCCCAGTCTTTTCAAACCGCCCTGGTCTCTGCTCACCTCTGAAGGGGATACTTTGTGTCTTTGCACATGGGAAAGGACCTGATGGAAAATGTTTAGGCAGCAGGAAGACGGTGAATGATGAATATTTTTACAACCTCGGTAGGGGGCACATTCCCAACTGAATGAGTGGTTCAGATCCTGTGATCCCAGTCACGGGGCAACATTGTGATGTCTGCTGCTTATGCAGAGCCACACTGGGGCAACGAAAGGAGAGCTGAGATACTTTGGGAATTGCCTGACACCAGATATGACTCCAGGGTTGGAGGGCGCGGTCATTATGTGTAAACATTGATGTTTCTGCTCAAGTCTGTCTGTGTGTAACGCGGTGTCAATTCCCATGCGTTTCCCTGGGGTTTATTTGGGGTTTCGATGATCAGAGCACGCTCGGCAGGGATTCACTGTTCCTTCGGAGGAGGCTCCAAACTTTCCTCGCGATCACTGGTGCCCTCGGACTTTCTTTTGAAAAACATCATTTCTGGGATGAGGATGTCATTTTCTGCCTTTTTTTAATTGCCCAGAGGGCCCACATTACTGTGGGGCTGGGGTCACATGTTGGTCAGACCAGGTAAGTAGGGCAAGTTCCTTCCTGAAAGTTAATGAACCAGGCACGATTTTCCAATAATTGTCAGATTTGTATTGAATTCTCATTCCCCCATTTGCTGAGGTGGTATTCGAACCGAGGTCCACAGTGAAATAAATCACCCAAGGGCGATATCCCATCACCCAGTCTCCCTTTATTTCCAGATGCATGGTAAACAACTCCTGGTCCAGCTTCCTCACCGCCAGCTCTCAGATGTGCAGAACCCCTTATAGTTTGTGGATGGTCCAACTAGAGGAGGGGCCGTACTGGGCCTTGTAATGACTAATGAGCCTGTCCATGTGAATGACCTTCCAGTGGGAGAACACTCTACAACCCCTGATTACGTGGAGCATTGGATGTTGAGGAGTCACCTCATAGAGGTTTTCTAAAATCATGAGGGGCTTTGATCAGACAAATGGACAAGGTCTTAGCCCTAGGTGTGGGAGAAGTGGCAGATGAAGCTTAATCTGTGTGAGTGCGAGGTGTTGCACTTTGGGAGATCACACATGAAGGAAAAGCATACAGATAATGTCAAGTACCTGAACAGCACTGATGTACAGAGGGATCTTGGAGTTCAAATAAACCATGAAAATAAATAGGGTGGTAATGAATGCGTAAGGCATGCTTGCTTTTATGGATCAGGGAATTGATTCCAAGAATCATGATGTCATGTTGCAACTTATAAGATCTTGGTTCGGCCCCTCTAAGAGTATTATGTTCAATTCGGATCACCAGAGTATAGGAAGGCTATGGAGGCTTTGGAGAGAGTGTAGAAGAGATTTAACAGGATACTGCCTGGATTAGAGGTGATGAGCTATAAGGAGAGGCTAGAAAGACTCAGGTCATTCTTTCTGGAGTGGCGGAGGCAGGGGTGAGACTTGATAGAAGTGTCAAAAATTATGAGATGCATAGATATGGTTGAAGGTCAAAATCTTTTTTTCCCACAGTTGAAATGTCGCATACTTGAGGAGACGCATTTAAGGTGAGAGAAGTGAAAGTTCAAAGGAGAAGTGAGGGGCAAGGTTTCACAGAGAGAATGGTAGGAGTCTGGAACACAATGCCGGGGGTAGTGGTGGAGGCAGATCCGAGAGGGACCTTTAAGGGACTCTTTGATAAGCACATGAATATGCAAGGAAGGAATGGGTGTGGAACAAGGGAAGCCAGAATGGATTAGTTTAATTTGACGTCATGTTCGGCACAGCATCTTGGGCTGATGGTCCCATTCCTGTGCTGAACTGTTCAATGTTCTGTGTTACCATTTGTATCTGTCAGACAGGACTCCCTGTTTGCGCCAGAAAAAAGACCCAATCAGAGAACACATTTTCTATGCAGTCCACCTGACTGACCTTGTTACAATAACGACTCCCAGGGTCTTAGAATGAATACTCATCAAATATACCACAAGGCCATCACCTGTCCAGATTTGTGGAAACAATAACCGACGTTGCCCTGCATATTTGACTGTTCTCAACACCTTTCCCACCTGCCCTCTATCCCCTCCTACATTAACCCTTTGCCACATCCCATGATTAATTGCCCTAATGATGTTCACGACAATTCAAGGGACAGTGAGCACAAGACAGAGGGATTACATACTGCAGTTATACAGGACTTTGGTAAGATAGCACCTGGCGTATTGTGTGTGAGTTTGCTCTCCCTCCCTGAGAGATGTTATCCTTGTCATAGAGGGAGTGCAGAAAAAGCTGATACTGGGGAAGGTAGGACTGTCCTGTAAGGAGAGACTGGTTCAACTGGCCGTGTATTCACCAGGGTTCAGAAGGACATGATTGGATCTGCCTGAAATGTATACAGGAGATTCAGGGAAGATGTTTCCCCCCAGTGCGGGAGTCTAGATGAGAGGTCACTGTCTCAGGATATGGGATAAACCAATGAGTACTGCGCTGAGGAAACATTTATTCACTCAGAGGGTGATCAATCTGTAGAATTCTCTCTCACAGAAGACTGTCAAGGCCGGGTCACTGAGTATATTTGAGGTATAGATCGGTAAATGTTGTGATTTAAAGGATCAAGATGCATGGGGAGAAAGTGGGAGTACGACATTGAGATAAAGCATCAGACAGGATCATATTGAAAGACAGAGCAGGCGCAAAGGGCTGAGTGCCTCCTCCTGTCAATGTCTATCTTTGAGGCAAAGCTGAATTAGACTTTGTACAAGAACAATTGAGGCTCGTTGATAGAAAGAATAGTTGAATGTTGCTGCAGAGAAAGTCTGCAGAAAGCGAGAGCACAGAAGGAATCAAGAGTCAGCATACATGTCTTACAGAAACGGGAACAACCAAGCTCAATGGGTAATATGGAAGGACAATGCGCAGGTGGCTTTTTCTTCTACGAGAAAGGAATATAGAAAGAGGGAGGTAATGTTAAAACTGTACGAGGCACTGGTCACGAAGCCCCTGGAATATTGTGAACAGTTTTGAGACCCTTATCTCATGAAAGATATCCTGACCTTGGAGGCAGTCCTGAGAAGGTTCACTCAGTTGATGCTAGGAATTGAGCAGTTGTCCAATGAGGAGAGGGTGATGAGTTTGGGCCTGTGGTCATTGGATTGTAGACAAATGAGAGGCAGCTTTCCCTGGGTTTCCAGATGAAAAGCTCACTGACAATCCGACGAGTATATTCCCTTTTCTTGACACAGATGTGTCAAGCTTCTTGAATGGAGCATCAGAAGCTGAGGGGTGACCTTAATACAGTTTCATAATATCATGAAGGTGATCGAGACGGTGATTATCTGAAGCCCTTTTCTAGGGTGAGGGGAGTCCAAAAGTAGGCCACATAGTTTTAGTGTGAAAGGGGAAAGATTTTTTTTAGAGAAACTCAGAACCCACAGACCAGTCGATCTGGGAATATTGCTGGTCACAATCGATGTTTCAGTAGCCTACATCAGCATCACCCACGATTGCAAAACTCAACACCAACAACTGTCAATCTCCAAGCACCATCCTACAACTCATCTTCTTCATCCTCAACCATAACATTTTTACTTTTCATCATCAGTTCTTCATCCAGACGCACGAAATAGCCATGAGGGTCAATTTTGCACCACGAGAGGCAACCTTTTCATGCACAAGTTCTTTGTTGCACAGGACCTCCGACCTCTGACTATACACCAGACACATTGCCGACATTTTCTTCCTCTGGACCCCTGGCGAGGAGTCACTGAAACAACTACACAATGATATAAACGACTTTCATCCCACCATCAGACTTACCATGGACTACTCTTTAATATGTCTTATTCTTAAACATTTGCATCTCTATCAAGGATGGGCAACTCAGTACCTGACTTTCCTCCGAAACCACAGATAACTTCATGAAGAAACATTTCTCTAGCTTGCACACTGAACATACCAAAACAGCCATCTTCTAAGCACACAGGATCTGGTCAGATGAGAAGGAACATGGTGAACACGTGAAAGTGCTCAAGGACTCCCTTTTTAAGAAAGGGCTACGATGCTCAACTCATAAATCACCATTTCTGACATGCCACAGTGAGTATCTGTTGTGACCTCCTCAGGAGAGAGACACAGGATGCAACTGATAGGGTACTCTTCGTGGTCCAGTACTTCCCTGCAGCCGAAAACTTACACCATGGTTTTCACAGCTTGAACACATTATCGATGAGGATGAGCACCTCGCCAAGACCTTGCCCATGCCTCCACTTCTAGACATTAAACAACCGCCAAATCTGAAGCAGACCATTGTTCACAGCAACCTGGCCAGCCTTTAGGACAACATCAAATAAAACACTGTACAACACTGCGAAACGTATCAGAATGTCCACATGGATACCATCGTTATCCATGGGCCACCACCCACCATATTCATGCCAGATACTCATGTGACATGGCCAATGTTGTCTATCTCGTCGCTGCAGGCAAGGATGTCCCGAAGCATGCTACAATGGCGAGAGCAAGCAGATGCTACGGAAACAGATGAATGAACGCTATGCTGCAATCATTACACAGGGATGATCCGTCTCAGTCCGGGAGCACATCAGTGGTCAAGGGCATTTGGCCTCGGATCTTCGGGTGTTCATTCTTAAAGGCGGATTTTGTGATGCGCAACAATGCAGAGTGGCCCAGCAGAGGCTGATAGCTAAATAACCAGTGTGACTACGAGTGGGATACACAAAGGCTCAGACCTCACCTTCTGAGCTGAGATATCACCTATTGTTATAAAACCTAAAGTTATCTTTAGAAAGTGACTTAAAAGATGTTCTGAGATTTATATATAAATGAACCATAATCTGCAATCCATTCTAAAAGACGAAAGTCTTCACAATCCATGTTTGTTCAATGTATCACTGTATGACACTGTCATCTTTTGGCATAGATTCTGTGTTTTCCGATCTTATTCTGCACGATCACCTGCTGAAGGACCAGCGCTCCGAAAGCTAATGTTTCCAAGCAAGTCTGTTGGACTATTACCCTGTGAAGTTTGATTTTTAACTTTGCTCACCCCAGCCCAAACCTGGCACCTCCACACCATGGAGTATTATGGGCAGTTTTGATTTGTTTTTCTGAGGAAGGATGTTCTGAAGATGTAGGAAATGCATCCGAAGATTACATGACTGTTTCCTGGGGGTGGCAAGTTTGACTTACGAAGAGAAAATCAATCAGTTCGGATTGTATTCGCTGGAGGTGGAGAAATGTAAGGGGGTATCTCAAAGAGACTTTGCTGGAAAATGTTAACATTTCTGGCAGTATAGAGTCAGAGAGGTAGACAGCATGGAAACAGACCCTTTAGTCTAAGGCGATGGTGCCAAACAGATTTCCTACATCAGTTATCCATATTGGCCATTAGACCCATATCCATCTAAACCCTTCCTATTCATTAACACATCCAAGTGCTTTTTAAATGTTGTAATTTTATCAGCCACCACTACTTCCTCTGACAGTTCATTCCATGCACGCATTTCGGTCTGCGTGAAAAAAAATGCCCCTTAGGTATCTTTTAATCATATTAAAACTATGTTCCTCTAGTTTTGGTTTGCATACGCTGGAGAAACAACCTTGTCTACTTACCCTATCCATGCGTCTCATGATTTCATAAACCTTGATAATGTCATCCCATAACCCTGGAGATAAAATCATAATATTTCGGGTCCAGTGCCTCGACTTCAGATCCCCCTATAGTCCTTTGCTGTAAAATTCCACCCGAAGACGAGATGTTCCCAATGAATGAGATGTCCAGCATCAGCAGAAAGAGAATCAGGACATTGAAGAGATACATGAGGAGAAATTTCTCGACACAGAGAGTGGTGAAATATAGAATTTTCGGTGACAGAATGTGGTCATGGCCAAAGCATTGAATGTTCTGAAGAAAGTAATGGATAAAGTTCTGAGGGAAAAAGTGGTGGAGGGGTATGGAAGAGAGATGGAGTGGGGTACTGAATTGGATGATTAGCCATGATCATACTGAATGGCCCAGCAGTCACGAAGTCCCTTTGATAGCCCACAGTTTCAACACAGAAACATCGATAAATGTTGACAAGGAAAGAAGCCTTTCAGCCTGTGTCTATTCCAACCAGAAAATATCAATCTCACTTCCCAGCTGTTTGTCCCGAGCCACGTAAGTAATGGCAATTGGATTACATTGGCTTGGATCTGTCAAAATAATGTCTGCTTTCCTCCAATCTTTTATCAGGCAGTGAGTCCCCAGAACCTCACAAGCCTCTGGATGAGGAGATGTCTCCTTGTCCCTCCTCATGTACGACTGCCAGTTCATTCCAGTTCACACACCCTGCTTCATAACTTCCGTACTACGGTCAATCCCTCATTCAAACAATAAAACAGCCAAACCTCGACGTCTTTCCACCGTCCTCCAACATCTCGTCAATCATTCAATCCAAACATTCCTCACAGGTACAATTCCCAAATCTTGTCAATATCTTCATTGAACTCCATGAACCTACTGTCTCCTCGCTTAGTGCAATGACTTGAACTCCATGTTGCCCACTCCTCTGCTATCAGCCTAGTGTTTTATTCAATTATCACGGAAATATCGAATTGGGAACAAGCCATTCAGCCTCTCTAGCCTGTGCCATCAGTCGATATGGCGATCGGACTCTGAAGTTGCTGTTCTAGCTTTCCAGATTCAAGCAATGTCCTCGTGTGGGTCGGAATGATGGCCGCGTGTTACTGTCACTAAACTGTTAGTCCCGCAGACCCAGGTTATGATCTGGTGTCAGTTGCTCAAATTCCCCTGTGGCAATTGGTGGAATTTAAATTCAATAATAGCTCTGGAGTTTAATGCTCACTATGAAATTTTTCATGAATGTCAGAGATGGAAAACGTCTCCGGATTCACTGATGTCCTTTAGGGAAATAAATCGTCATTCCCATAGAATCTGGCCTAGCTCTGACTCTAGACCCACAGCAATGTGGATTGCTCTTCATTGCCTTCTGGGTAATAAATGCTGCCTTGCCTGTATCCTGTCAATGAATTAAGGAAATGAGATGCTTTACAATCTGTTTGTTGCTCCTTGATTCATTCGCATAATCTATCACTGTCTCTGAATTGATGGTTCTTCAATCCCCTTTACCGCATCACCTCACTCTGTGACACCAAAATCTGGATTCTGCTTTCTATTCTGTAAGCAATGTCATTAATATATTGGGTGTGCAGCATCATTGACCATAAACACGGGCTGTACTATCTGTCCTGGCTTCAGTCCCACTCCCATGGGCTGAGACTATGCGAACAAAGCAGAGGCTCCCCAAATTACTCATTCCAAATGGTGCATCCCATCCGCATAAACTGAACTCTGGGACACAAATCCATCTCATGCACTCACTTAATAGTGCCTTTCGTTTTCAGTCAGAATGTATGTCCCAGTCAGACACTGGAGAATTGAATGCTTGATGTTCGAATGAGTCAGGGACATTACAATTGACCATGGGTACCAGAACCAAAGTTTTGCCTGTAAGAAGGGCCATCAGAGGTATTTAGAGAAGGGGAATTCATTGTCATTAAAATGTTAAACCCTCGAGATTTTACATCAAGCCGTACACCACACAGACTGCAATCGTGCAAGAAAGAGACTTAGCACCTTCTTATGGCAATTAACAAGAGTTAATACGTGGTGGCTGAGCCAGCGACAGAATCATGAAGTGAAGGATGGAAGAGAAAAGGAAACAAAAGAAATAAAAAGGCAAAGAGTGTAATGAAGTCAAAGGAAACAAAATGAAAAGAAAGAGAGAAAGAAATGAAGGAAGGAAGGACAGAAGGAAACTATACAACCTTTAAAGAGATCGTGGCAGATCATTTGCAATATCATCGCACCCAACTTCCAAATCAACTATAGATTGTAAACAATTGTCGTCCCCACACTGATCCCCCAGGCACACCACTCACCACTGATTACCAGCCGGAATAGTACACATTTATCCTCATCCTTTGATTCCTGTTAGTCTACAAATCCACTATCCATGCTAATATTTTGCCACTAATGCCTGCATCCTTCTCTTATGCAGAAGCCTCTTGTGTGGCGATTTGTCAAAGGCCTTTTCGAAATCTAGGTACATCACAATCATTGGGTTCCCACTGTCCACATTGCTCATAGTTTTTCCATCGAATTCCAGAAGATTTACCAAGCAAGGCCTGCCCTTCGTGAGTCCATGCTGCATCTGCCCAACAGGACAATTTCCATCAAGATGCCTTATTATTTCTTGATTGATAATTATCTCAAGCATCTTCCCCACTACAAAGAATAAGCGGACCGGTCTAAAATTCATCGTCCTTTGCCTATCGCCCTTTTTAAACAGTGGTATCATATGTGCTGTTTTTCAATCTCCTGGGACTGCCCCAGATTCCAGCGAATTTTGGAAAATTACCACAAGTGCACCCATTATTTCTCCCGCCATCTCTTTCAGTACCCTGGGAAGCATTCCATCAGGGCCAGGAGACCTGACTATTCTTAGATCCACTAGCGTGTTTAATACCACCATTTCCATAATAATGCTTGTTTCCAGGTCCTCACCTACTCTTTGTCAATTATTGGCCTGTTATTAGTGTCCTCCACTGTGAAGACCGGCACACAATACTTACTCAATGCTTGACTATTCATTATATCCCATAATTAAATGCACCTTCCCATCCTCTAAAGGACCAATATTCACTTTAACCACTCTTTTTCGTTTTATGTTTTATAGAAACGTCCACTATGTATCTTTATATTCTGTGCTAGTTATTCTTTCATGTTCTACCTTACCTTGCCGTTGACATTTAATGATTTCCCAGCTTCTAGTTTCGTGCTGTTTTTGGCCACGTTGTATGTCTTCTCTTTCAATTTGTTCGCTTCCTTAGACATCAGTGTCAGATTACACGTTTCTTATGGTCCTTCCTTTTCACTGGAACATACTTTTGTGAGACCCATCAAAAATTGCTTTGGAAGTCCTCCACTGTTCGTCAACCATCTCATCATAAAATTTTTGTTTCCAGTTCACTTTAGACAAGTCCTCCATCATTCTATTGGGGTCCCCTTGTTCAAGCACAGGAGCCTGGTCTTGGATTTAATCTTCACACTCTCCATCTTTATTCTAAATTCAACCATAATGCGATCACCCCTTCCAAGAGGTTCCCTAACTATCAGGCCATTAATTATTCTTATTTCATTACACAGGACCAGACCTAGGATAGCTTTCTCCCTCGTTGGTTCCATTACATAATGTTCAAGAAAAGTGTCACGGACACACTCAACTAACTCATCTTCAGGGTTTCACTAATTGAGCTAGTTTGACCAATCTTTATGTACATTAAAATCTCCCATGATAATTTCTGTATGATTTTTATAGACAATAGTTATGAAAGGCTTAGTCATCTACCAAAGGTTGAAGTTTTAGTTGTTGGCTATTCAGTTCCAGTTTGGATGAATTTCTATGCTGCCAGTTTTGTTAATTGTTATGATACGGGTGTCGAGCCCCTCTTTAAATTAAATAAAAATACCCAGAAAAGCTAATTTCACGTCATAATATTTTAAAATGTGAGTGATGGCGAACTAACATTGCAGCACTATCACAGGCAATGCCTGAATTTCAGAGTGTCAGCATTAATCGAGTGACAAATCATTACACTGTCAGGACTGGGGTATTACACCGCTGTCAGCAGGTCAGGTGTGAGCAGTGCTTTATTGTCATAGTATCAGTAATGATGCAGTGCGTCTTTGTTAGAGAGTTGATGATGAGACAGTGCCCCATTGTAAGGGATGAGAACTGAGGATGTGTCACATGCTCAAAGCATCAGTCCTGAGGACTGTCATCCTGAAGAAGAGCCTCATAATCAGAGGCGCAAGATTGTGAGAGCGCCGTACTGTCAAGAGATTCTATTCTAAGACTGTGTCTCCAAAAGTGTACTGGGGCATTGCATTTCTATCAGAGAGTTAGTACTGAGGGAGTGCCTATTGGAAGGTCGTCAGAATTGAGCATTGGATCGTCAGTCTTGAGAATTGAGCAGAATTGAGCATTGGATCGTCAGTCTTGAGATTGTCACTGGGTCAGTTCAGAGGCAATGCGTCAATGTTAAATGTAACTCCAACAGTCTGACACTCTGACAGTGCTACCATACTTCAATACTGACCCTCTCATCGCTTGACATTGCCTAAATACCCTCACATTGAAGCACTGCCACAGCGTTGGTCATCTGACAATGATACATTCCCTCAATATTAACCACCTGACAACAATGCCTTCCCAAGTTCTGAACATCTGAAATTCCTGACCAGCTAAGCATGTGGCCTCCTACAATTAGTATTCAGCATCAGTAACTTGTATAATTAGATATCAGTAAATGTCTGAATTGGCGCACAGTGCCATTAAATTAGAGCACTGGAGAAGATCTCCTCTAAATGTTAGAATAAGGCCAGGGCATCAGTAAATGCTATCATTCTAACAAAGAGGCACTGCCCCGGAACTGACCCTTAATCTAATAAATCACTCCTTAAGTATGGAACCCCTAACAATGTACTGCCTCAAGGCTGACCATTAACAATGAGGCATCTCTCAGTACTTACCCTCCAAAATAGCATAATCTGACAGTTCTGTTACTATGACAGTGGAACACTGTTTGTTGGCAGTACTGAGGGGATGCTGTATTTTCAGGGGCTAAATACTGAAGGAATGCTGCACTGCCACAGTATTGAACGATTAACAATGAGTCAATCTCCTCGAGCTGAACCGATGACAACATAGCCTTCCCTCAGCACTGACCCCGTCGTCAATAGCACACCCTACATTCTGACAGCTGACTTTCTTATATTAAAGGATTGGACACCCTGGAATTAAGAAACATGTTTCCACTGATAGGTGAGTGCTGAACCAGAGGACATAGCTTAAAAATACGGGGTAGACCACTTAGGACATAGATGAAGAGAAACTTCTTCACCTAGAGATTGGTGGCTGTGTGGAATGCTCTGCCTCAGAGGGCAGTGGAGGCCCAGTCTCTAGATTCATTTAAGAAAGTGTTGGAAAGAGCTCTCAAGGATTGTGGAATCATGGGTTATGGAGATAAGGCAGGAACAGGCTACGAATTAAGGATGATCAGCCATGATCATGTTGAATGGTGGTGCAGGCTCGAAGGGCAGAATGGCCTACTCCTGCACCTATTGTCTTTTTTTTTGTCTACTGAGGCACCGCCTCAGTATTGATTGTCTCGGACTCATGCACTCCCTCAGAACTGACACTGTGACAAATGCACTGCCTCAGAACCGAACATGTGACAAGGCGGCACTGCCTCAGAACTGACACTTAAAAATGAGGCATTCCTCAGGACTTACCCTCTAAAAATAATACACTGTGACAGTTCTGTTCCTCTGACAGCATCACAAAGCAAATGCGATATCTTCGGCAACTCAGTACTAAGAGAGTGCTGCACTGCTGGAGAATCAGTACACAGGTCATGCTGCACTGCTGGAGAGTCAGGACTGAGGGTTTGCTGTACTGTTGGAAAGTCAGTGCTCAGAGATTGCTGCACTGTTAGTAAGTCACTGATGATAGGGTGCTGAACTTTCACAGACTCAGTGCTGAGGGAGTGCTGCATTTTCAGTGTCATCACTGACGGAACTCTGAACTGTTGAAGCACTGATATTAAGAGAGTGCTCCACTGTCAGTGGGTCAACACAGACAGTGTTCACCCACTGCCAAAGAGGCACTGCCTCAAACTGACCTTCTTACAAATAGGCATTCCCTCAGTACAGACCATCTGACACTGTACACTACCTCAACACTGATCCTGGAAACATGCATCACTCTCTCAATTCTGACTCAATTGAAATGAGACACTGGCTCAATTAGATCCACTGACAAGGCTGCCCGCACTCAGTACTGACTCTCTGACAGAGATGCAATACCTCAGCGCTAACCTCTGATCATGAGGTACAATTTCAATTCAGACCCCATTACCACATTTCATTACTTCGGTATTGATCATCTGACAATAAGGCCCTCCCCACCACAGCACTGCCATGTTGAGAATGAGGCCCTCCCTCAGAAATAAATCTCTAACAAAAAGGCAGACCCTCAGTACTGACCCTCTGATGGACTGACAGTTCCCCAGTACTGACTAGCATTTCAAGAGGCACACCCTCAATTCTGACTCACTTACAATGATGCAATCCCTCAAGACTGAAACGCAGATAACAAGGCCCTCCCTCAGAACTGATAAAGTGGCAGCGTTGCAAATTCTCAGTCTTTACTTCTCTAATCACACAGCACTCTCTCAAATCTAATCCCATTATGTTGAGGTATAGCCTCAGAACATAATTTCTGAAAATTTGGCATCCTCTCAGAACTGAATCTCTAACAATGATGTACCTTCTCAATATTGACCCTCTAATCATAATGCACTCCCTCAGTACTGACCCTCTGTCAGTGCAGCACAGCATTAGTACTGGCCTCCTGACAGAGCTGCACTACCTCACGATTGGCATTCTAAATAGGAGACACACTCTCAATTTTGATGGTCTCACAAGGAGGCACTGATTCATTTTTAACCATCTGGCAAAGAAAGCCCTTAATCTGAACTGACCCTTCGACAACCAGGAACTCTCTCAGTACTGAACCTGTGACGGTGCTGTGGGAATTCCTCAGTGCTGTCAGTTTCAGCGTGAGACATTTCCTCAGTACTGACCACCTTACAATGAGACACTTCTTCAGGACTGACCCTCTAACAATGATGCACTCCTTCAGTACTGATAGAGTCCCTCCGTCAGACATGATCAGCTGTAAATTCTCGATACCGACCCACAGTGGTTAGCATTGCTGCCTCACAGCCACAGGAACCTATGTTAAACTTCGGCCTTAAGTCACTCCATTGTGGAATTTGAACATTCTCCCCATATCTGCATGGGTTTCCTATGGGTGCTCTGGTTTCCTCCCACAATCTAAAGATGTGAAATGGCCACATAAATTGCCCATGATGTTTAAGGATGTGTCAGTCAGGTACATTAGTTAGTGGTACAAGTAGAGTATTTGGGTAGAGGAATAGTTCTGGGTGTGTTACTCTTCGGACTATTGGTGCGGACTTTGTTGAGCCTAAAGACCTGTTTCCACACAGTGGAGAGTCTAAAAAGACAATGCGCATCTTAATATGGTCAGATTGGATCGAATAACATATTGTAAAAAGGCATTCCTGAGGCAACACACATTTGTCAGTTTTGAGTGCATTGACCCTCTGACCCTGTTATTTTGTAGCCCTATCGCAGTATTGTCCCTACAATTATGAGGCTCTTCCTCTGTATTGTCCCTCTGGCTATGAGGATCTGTCAGCACTGACCTTCCCAGTAATGTGTTACTGCCAATGGACTGACCCAGCTGAGAGGCTTGGAGGGTTGACGGGCCTGTTCCAGTACTGTCAGGCCAATCCCTCTTTGTTTTCTTTGAGGTTGAGCCTCACAATTAGGTGGTCAGTACCAGGATATTGTTTCTCCATCAGAGGGCCAGGAGCTAAATTGGCAGCGGCCGGCAACCAGAAAGGAGTATCGTCGGCGGAAGAGCAGACTGTGTCAACAAAGTGCCGTTCCTGAAAGTAATAATGATGGTTAATGCAGAGTGTCCGGAGGGCCGACTGTCTGAACAATGATGTAATGTAATGATGTTAGTTGTTGGGAGTGGAGGGGGAGAAAAGAGATTCCGCTGGAGTCAATCCCATTTTGCAACGTTGGAATTATAATAAAAGCTAACCTCAATCTTGCCTCCATCTTCCTGATCCGGGATGTACTGCCAGGGCCAACGATGTGGAGGTGTTGATCATAGGGATGTAATGTTATGTTTCGGGTTGTGGAGGTATTGGTCATAGGGATGCACTGTCAGCGTTAGTGATGTGGAGGAGCTGATCATACGGTTGCACTGTTCTTGTTTGTGATGTACAGGCGTTGATCATAGGGACGCACTGTCAGTTAGTGATATGGACGTGCTGATCATAGTGATGCACTGTCAGGGATATTGATGTGGAGGAGCTGATCATAGGGACGCACTGTCAGTGTTAGTGATGTGGACGTGCTGCTCTTAGGTATGCACTGTCAGTATGAGTGATGTGGAGGTGTATTTCAAAGGGATCCACCGACAGGGTTAGTGATGCAGAGGTGCTGATCATAAGGATGCACTGTCAGAGTGATGTGTAAGTAATGAGCAAAGTGATGCACTGTCAGGGTTAGTGATATGTATGAGCTGATCATAGGGATGCACTGTCAGGATAGTGATGTGGAGGTGCTCATAAAAGGAATGAACTGTCTGGGTTAGTGATGTGGAGGTGCTGATCAAAGGGATGCACTGCCAGTGCTGCAATGTGGAGGAGCTTATCACCGGGATTCACTGTCAGGGTTAGTGAAGTGTAGGTGCTAATTATAGAGATGCACTATCAGGGATAGTGATGAGGAGAAGCTGATCATGGGAATGCACAGTCTGGGGTAGAGGTGTGGAGATGATGATCATAGGGTGCACTGTCAGGATGAGGGATTTGGAGGTGCTGATCATAGGATGCACGGTCAGTTTTAGTGATGTGGAGATGATGATTGTTGGAATGCACTGTCAGGGTTAGTCACGTGGAGGTGCTGATCATAGAGAAGCACTCTCTGGTTCAAAGATGTGGACATACTGACCATAGAGATGCAATCTCAGTGTTAGTGATGTGGAGGTACTGATCATTGGGTGCACTGTCAGGGTTAGTGATGTGGATTTACTGATCATATGGATGCACTGTCGGGGTAGTGATGTGTAGGGGATGATCATAGGGACGCACTGTCTGGGTTAGTGATGTGGATGTGCTGATCATAGGGATGCATTGTCAGTTTTAATGATGTGGAGGTGTTTATCATAGGGATGCACTGCCAGAGTTAGTGATGTGGAGATGCTGATCGAAGGGATGAACTGTCAGTGTTTGTATTGTGGAGGAGCTCATCGCAGGGATTCACTGTCAGGATTAGAGAAGTGCAGGTGCTCATAAAAGGAATGAACTACCAGGGTTAGTGATGTGGAGGTGCTGATCAAAGGGATTCACTGTCAGGGTTAGTGATGTGGAGGAGCTAATCATAGGGATTCACTGTCAGGGTTAGTGAAGTGGAGGTGCTGATCATGAGGAAGCATTATCAGGGTTAGTGATGAGGAGAAGCTGATCATAGGGATGCACTGTCTGGGGTAGAGATGTGGAGATGCTGATCATAGGGTGCACTGTGAGGATGAGGAATGTGGAGGTGCTGATCATGGGGATGCACGGTCAGTTTTTGTGATGTGGAGGTGATGATTGTTGGGATGCACTGTCAGGGTTAGTGACGTGGAGGTGCTGATCATAGAGAAGCACTCTCAGGTTCAATGATGTGGACATGCTGACCATAGCGATACAATGTCAGTTTTAGTGATGTGGAGGTGCTGATCCTTGGATGAACTGTCAGGGTTAGTGATGTGGAGTTGCTGATCATGGGAATGCACGGTCAGGGGTAGTGATGTGTCGGGGATGGTCATAGGGATGCACTGTCTGGGTTAGTGATGTGGAGGTGCTGATCATAGGGTGGCACAGTCAGTTTTTCGTGACGTGGAGGGTGTGATCATTGGGATGTACTGTCAGGGTTAGTGATGTGGAGGTGTTGATCATAAGGATGCACTGTCAGCACGTGTGTGATGTGGACGTGATGAGCACAGCGAGGCACTGTCAGTGTTAGTGATATGGATGAGCTGATCATAGGGATGCACTGTCAGGGTTAGTGATTTGGAAGTGCTAATCATAGAGATGCACTGACAGGATAGTGATGTGGAGGTGCTAATCATGGAGGTGCACTGTCAGGGTTAGTGATGTGCAGGTGCTCATAAAAGGAATGAAATGCCAGAGTTAATCATGTGGAGGTGCTGATCAAAGGAATGAACTGCCAATGTTGTCATGTGGAGGAGCTGATCACAGGGATTCACTGTCAGCGTCAGTGATGAGGAGAAGCTGATCATAGGGATGTACTGTCTGGGGTAGAGATGTGGAGATGCTGATCATAGGGATGCACTGTCAGGATGAGGGATGTGGACGTGCTAATCATGGGGATGCACGGTCAGTTTTAGTGATGTGGAGGTGATAATTGTTGGGATGCACTGTCAGGGTTAGTGACGTGGAAGTGCTGATCATAGAGATGCACTGTCAGGTTCAGTGATGTGGACGTGCTGACCATAGAGATGCAATGTCAGGGTTAGTGATGTGGAGGCGCTGATCATAAGGATGCACTCTCAGTACGAGTGATGTGGAGGTGGTGATCATAGGTATGCACTGTCAGGGTTAGTGATGTGGAGATGCTGAACAGAGAGATGCACTGCCAGGATGATTGATGTGAAGGTGATGATCAGAGGATTGTACTGTCAGCGTTAATGTTGTGGAGGTGCTGATCATCGGGATGTACTCTCCTGGCTCCTGATGTGGAAATGATGATCATCGTGCTGTTCTCTCAGGGTTAATGATGTGGAGATGCTGCTCAGAGAGATGTACTATCAGGGTTAATGATATGGAGGTGGTGGTCGGCGAGATGTTCTGTTAGGGCTAATGAGGTGGTGGTGCTAGTTGTAGACATGTTCTGTCAGGGCTTATGATGAGGAGGAGCTGATCATAGGGATGAACTGTTAGGGTTTTTGATCTGTATCTTCTGCTCAGAGAGATGTTCTGTCAGGGTTAATGATGTGGAGGAGCTGGTCATAGGGATGAACTGTAAAGGTTAATGAAGTGGAGGTGCTGATCATAGTGTTGTACTGACAGGGTTCGTGATGTGGAGGTGCAGGTCATTGGGCTGTACTGTCAGGGTTACTGACGTGGCGCTGCTAATCATAAGGTTATATTGTCAGGGTTCGTAATGTGGAGGTTTGGTCATAGTGATGTACTGCCAGGGTGAATTATGTGGAGGTGATGCTTATAGAGATTGCTGTCAGGTATAATGATGTGGAGGTGCTAGTCATGGAGATGTACTGTCAGGGTTAATGATGCGTAGGTGATGATCATAGGGAGGTATTGTCAGGATTAATGTAGTGGAGGTGCTGGTCATAGAGATGTACTGTCAGTGTTAATGATGTGGAGGTGGTGGTTGGCGAGATGTTCTGTTAGGGTTAATGAGGTGGTGGTGCTAGTAAAAGAGATGCACTGTCATGGTTAATGATGTGGATGTGCTGTTCATTGGGATGTACTGTCATGACGAATGATGTAGGGATCCTGATCATCGGGATGCACGTCAGGGGTCGTAATGTGGAGGTGCTGATCGAAGGGTACACTGTCAGTGTTAGTGATGTGGAGGTGCTGATCATAGGGATGCACTGTCAGGGTCAATGATGTGGTATGCTGATCACAGGGATGCACTGTCAAGGTTAGTGATTCAGTGGTGTTTATAACAGCGATGAACTTTTAGGGTGAGTTATGTGGACGTGCTGATCACAGTGATGCATTGTCAGGGTGAGTGAAGTGGAGGTGCTGATCATACGGATGCACTGTCAGGGTTAGTGATATGGAAGTACTGATCAGAGGGATGCATTGTCAGCCTTAAGTGATGTGGAGGGGCTGATCATAGGGATGCACTGTCAGGACGAGTGATGTGTACGTGCTGATCAAAGATATGCACTGTCAGGGTTAGTGATGTGGAGGTGCTGATCACAGGGATGCACTGTCAGACAGTTCATAGTGATGAACTGTCAAGATTAATGATGTGGAGTTGCTGTTCATGATCTGTCAGGGTTAATGATATGGCGGAGCTGGTCATTGTGATGTTCTGTAAGGGCTAATGATGTGGAGTGCTGATCATCGATTCATCGAGATGTACTGTCAGGGTTAATGATGTGAATGTGCTGGTCATAAATATATAGAGATATATTGTAAGTGTTAATGATGTGGTGGTGCTGATCATCGAGATATACTGTCAGTGTTAATGGTGTGGTGATGCTAGTCATAGTGATGTACTGTAAGGTTTAATGATTAAATTAGATTACTTACAGTGTGGAAACAGGCCCTTCGGCCCAACAAATCCACACGATCCGCCGAAGCGCAACCCTAACACTACGGGCAATTTAGCATGGCCAATTCACCTGACCCGCACATTTTGGACTGTGGGAGGAAACCGGAGCACCCGGAGGAAACCCACGCAGACACGGGGAGAACGTGCAAACTCCGCACAGTCAGTCGCCTGAGGCGGGAATTGAACCCGGGTCTCTAGTGCTGTGAGGCAGCAGTGCTAACCACTGTGCCACTGTGCCACCGTATCACCCACGGATGTGGATCTGCTGGTCATAGATATATACTGTCTGGTTTAATGATGAGGAGGTTCTGGTCATAGAGATGCGCTGTCAGGGTTAATTTTGTGGAGGTGCTGGTCATAGAGATTTACTGTCCGGGTCATGATGTGGAGGTGCTCTGTCAGCGAGATGTACTCCCAGGTTAGATGATGTGAAGGTGCTGGTCAGAGAGCTGTACTGTCTGGTTTAATGATGTGAAGCTACTGGTCACAGAGTGGTAGAGGTGCACTGTCAGGGTAAGTAACGTGGAGGTATTGGTATGAGAATCATGAAGATGTACTGTCACGGTTAATGGTGTGGAGGTCCAGGTCATAGAGATATACTGTCATGGTTAATGGTGTGGAGATGCTGGTCATAGAGATGTACTGTCAGGGTTAATGTTGTGGAGTGCTGGTCATAGCCTCAGATTTATACTGTCATGATTAATGATGCGGGAAGTGATGTTCATAGAAATGTACTGTCAGGATTAATGATGTGGAACTGCTGGTTATAGACATTTACTGTCAACGTTAACGAAGTGGAGGTGCTGTTCTTAGAGATGTACTGTTAGGGTTAATGATGCAGAGGTGCGGGTCATAGTTGTACTGACAGGGTTAATGATGTGGAGTTGCTCTGTCTTAGCGACACACGTCATGGTTGGTGACGTGGAGGTGCTGGTCATAGAGATGTGCTGTCAGGACTGATGATATAGTACTGCTGATCATATACATGTATTATGAGGATAAATGATGTGGAGCTCCTGGTCATAGAGATGCAGTGTCACGATAAATGATGTGGTAGTGCTGGTCATGGAGTTGTACAGTCAGGGTTAATGATGTGGAGGTGCTGTTCATAGGGATGTACTGTCAGTGTCAGTGATGTAGAGATGCTGATCAAAGGGATGTACTGTCAGAGTTTTTGATGTGGAGGTGCTGATCATAGAAATGTCCAGTCAGGGCTAATGACGTGGAAGTGCTGATCATAGAGAAGTACTGTCACGACCATTGATTTGAAGGTGCTGTTCATGGGGATGTTCTGTCTGGGTTAATGATGTGGAGGTGCTGATCATCGAGATCTACAGTCAGGTAATGATGTAGCGGTGCTCATTATGCTAATGCACAGTCAGGTTTAATGATGTGGAGATGATAATCATAGAAAAGTACAGTCAGGACTATGATTTGAAGGTGCTGATCATAGAGAAGTACTGTCTTAAATCAGGCACGGGCCTGGGTAATTGGAGAGGTTTAGAGACAGAGTCCAGACTTTTAGACCAGCGTGTGAATAATGGGCCCTACAGCCTAATTCCAGCGCAGTAAACACTCAACAGCACGATGACACCCGACATGCAACATTCATCACATTTTGCATTTTGTTTTATTATTGACTTTACTCTGAAAGAGATGCATGGAGAGTCGTTGTACATGCAGTCAGATCTGTGTATTGTTGGGTTGAGGTGCATTGCATACAGCAACAACATCTGAGAGCGGATTGACTTCCTGCCCCTTACAATCTCAATTTTAACATGTTATTTCCTCATCAATTTCACTTGGTGTAAAATGTTTTACTTTTAATATATTTTCATCACAGTACATTGACTCCCTTAGCACGTTATAAATTTCGACAGAGCAGTACCTTGTTTCTCTTTAAATAAACAGAATATGAACGTATAGGATTGGAGACCATATCTTCTCACGGAAAGAGTAAAAGGTAGACAGAATTCTCTCTGAAAAATATGTAGCCCTTGCTGCGAAAACTGACGAGGTAAGCAGAATCTATAGAAAGAAGAGAAAGGTGTGTTCTGCTGCTGGCAGGAGAAAGGTTAACCCACGTGGTATGGGGGTAGAGGATTTTAGGAGAACAGAATAAAGTAGGGAACTAATAATTTCTGAGTAATTGCAATGGGGATGGTTCTGAACAACGAATTAGATGGTTTGTAATAGTGTGGAAGCTGAAGATGTTTAATAACAAACGGTTTCATCGAACAAAATGATTGGGAATTGGTTCAGGCGAATTCTAACTGTTCAGAAAATTGGAGAAGGAGCAGACCGCACAGCATGTTCAAACTGTTCCATCTGTTCGACCAGTCAACCCAAACGGAGCTGATTTTAGTTTTCAAAACCGGTATCCTGTCCATTCTCCATATGCCATGATTCCCTGAGACACCAGCAATCCGTCTATTCCAATCTGATATTTATTCAGTGATGGTGCATCCACAGTCCCATGGGATTGAGAATATTGAAGATTCAGTGACCTGAGAGTGAAGTGCTGACTCCTCATATTTGTCATAAATAATCTGATCTTTATTCTGACACAGTATTCTTTTTGTTTAAGATTCCCAGGTTTTCGGAATAAGTTCTGAGAATTCAGGAACCGGCTTCTTCAGAATTTGATACATTCCAATGTAACTGCCTTTCAACTTGCTAAGCTACAGACCCAATTTATTCCAATACTCAGCATTGGAGCATCCTGTCTGCCAAATAGTGAATCTTATCTTTTATGAATCATTAATGTGCATGGGCCATTGCTGGCTGTGACACAGTTGCTCTGCTGAGGAGCAGGTGAGTTTGGTCGGCTAAATCGACAATGATGAAAGGGGTGGAGTTTCAGGATTTTTCACCCAACGTCACTTGTAGTGTTGAGATGTTTTTCCAAGCCAGGGTGGCAAGTGGCTTGGTGTGGAATTGACAACTGGTAGTGCTCCCGTTGATCTGCTCTGCTTGACACTCCAGATGATCATGCCGTGAGTCTGGAAACTGCTCTGTGAGGAACCTTGGTGAATTTCTGCAGTGCATCTTGTCTATGGTACACACAGCTGCCACTGAGTGTTGGTGGTGGAGACAGGGAATGTTTATAGGTGTGATTCTGAGAAAGTAGCATAGCAAGTTTATTCTACTTAAACATGTAGAGCACAACTGTTTGGTTATACAAGTCTGTTTATTGTGCAAATGTCCATGTGATTTTAAACAGGTTCACATCTTATCTGACAATAGGCGGAGGGACATCACGTGACTGTTTCAAAATTTCATCTCAAAACTCTGGGAATGAGCTGATTGACAGAGATTGTGTTATAGGTAGATAAACTCAGTGCAGTGTAAGTTGCAGCACACAGACCATATATGTAAATCTGTACGTATGCATCTCTCTGGATATGTGTGTGACTGTATATTGATGTGTGTTTCTGGCTTTGTGTCTATGTTTCTGATCTTTATGACTATCTCTTTCTGACTATCTGTGTGCACGTGTGTGTGTGTGTGTGTGTGTGAGAGTGAGTTCGTTTGTTTCTGTGAGTGCATTCACATGCGTCTCTATCTTAGTGTGCCACTTTGGTCCTGTGTCTCTGTGCAGTGGGCTCGCAGTTGTTTCGGGCACTTATCCATTACATCTGGTTATTCAAAAATTTGTCTGTCTTCAGTCCATTCTGTATCTAAATTGATACAATGCCGTTGGTCATGTTGACATGTCCTCTGCCTGCAATGGGACACAGTTTGTCCTGGAGGGAAGTTTAAATGAATGAATGAAATAACTCTGATGAATCAATCTCTCTGTCTTTATCTGTGCCTGTGTCTGTCCCTCTTGTGTTTACAGTGATGCAATGCCACCATCTGCTGGCCGCCTCACGCCACTGCACAAGTGGAAGGCTTTGTTTTGAGGGACAATGTGCTCCTGATATTCTATTATTTCTGACAGTGTCACACTGAGTGACACAAAGGCGCAAGGGTCTGCGTAGTGACGTCACCCTAAAATGACCACCCCAATGGGGAATCGGGGATTCGGCAAGAGGTGAAAGCGGACAGCCTGTGCAGTGTTGCAGAGTGGCTCCCTCTGGAGGTCTGGAGGAGGAATCAGCAGCCACTCTCTCAATGAATGAATCACGATTTTTTAACATAATTGTCGCACTGGATCATGTATTTTCTTTTCATCATTCTGGAATAAGGCAACAGGCACCTGCTGAAATAGCAAAATTAATTAATTACTTCAGTGCTACAAGCCAGGAAATGACTAAGATTTAGGAACCACTGAAGGATGAAAACATTTAATATTAATATTCACACCATCCAGGGATGTGAAGACTGGGTGACTTGGCCGTAGTAAATGCAGGGTTTCAGGATTCCTTCACAGGAATTGTTCTGTTTAAACAGCTACACTGAAAACCAAAATAATAGCTAAGCATTTCGAAAAGCTTATTTGGATAAAGGTTATGGGAGTATTGAAATATCATATCCATAAAAGCTCGAAATATACTTTAAAAAAACAGGAGCTTCAAAATGGCCAGTTCCTAGTTATAGGAAGAATGTTATTGATCTGAGATGGTCTAGAAGAAATTTACCAGGACGTTACCAGAAGTGGAAGGCTTGCCTTATGAATAGTTTATATTCCCTACAATGTGGAATCAGGCCGTTTGGCACAACAAGTCCACACTGATCCTCTGAAGAGTAACCCACCCGCACCCATTTCTCTCTGACTGATGCACCTAACACTATGGGCGATTTAGCATTGCCAATCCACCTGATCTGCACATCTTTGGACTGTGGAAGGAAACTGGAGGACCCAGAGGAACCCGACGCAGAGACAGGGAGAATGTACAAACTCCATACAGACAGTAACCAGAGGCTGGAATTGAACGTGGGTTCCTGGTGCTGTGAGGCTGCGTTGAAAACCACCGAGTCGCCCCAAATAGAGATTTAATAGCACACCTCTGGAGCAGATGGGTCCTGAACCAGGATCTCCTGTCTCAGTGGTAAGCACACTATCACTGCACCATAACAGCCCTCAACATATAAAGAATTGTGGACTGTCTGAAATCTTTTTTTCCACCGTCGAGTAGGAGTTTGGGAGGCGATCTGATATAAGTTTATAAAGTGATAAGAGGTATAGATAGAGTTAATGGTAGTTATCTGTTACCGAGGATGGGCAATTCCAAGAGAATGGAACACAACTTTTAAGGAGAAAGAAGAGAGATTTTAAAAAGATGTGCAATTTTTTGCACAAACGGTAGCTTTCATGTCACATGAACAAGGAGAATTTGGAAGCAATATGACAGTATGTTTAGTGCTCATGAACTTGCTTTCTCTTTATTACTGTTGGATCATGTGGTTGCTCAGTACATTTAAGAAAATAAACCACATCTTTTCACAGTTCATAGAACTAGGCTAACATTTTATACACACACATAGCGATAAAGCAATCTGTATATATCCATCTGTATTTCCATTCACAATTTCTGGACTGGGAATACTGACTGCAGTTAATAAATAATAGCAGGCAGGAGCAAACTGTCCCAGAAAAATGAACTGCCTGTTTTTCTGTGGTACACGGAGGCCAGCAGAGGGTGGAATTGCATCACATTAAACACAAGAGGGGTAGGCACAGAGGCAGTTCGAGGAATTGGGTTCATCACCTTTTGAAATTAAATCATTTATTCCTTCAAACATGGAGTGTGCAAACACGCACACATGCACACACACAGACTCAGAGACACACATCAACATGAACAACGGCGTGGTGTCAATGTAAACAGAGGAAGGACTGACAGGGAACAAGACAGAGGGTTTTTGTTAGCACAATTTCAACCGATACAACACTGAAGACACCCGGGATCCTATTGCACAGAGACACAGACACTGAGAGAAACACAGTAATACACATACAGAGACACATGAGCAGATACATACATGTTTTCACACACACAGCGAAGGACAGATACAGAGAAACTCATGACAATATAGGTGCACAGATTCAGATACACAGACACACAATCAAGCAAACAGATGCACATATAAATAAACGCACACACACATATAAAGGGACACACGTGACACATAGAGACACACTCATCCTCTCCTTCATACTCAATATCATCACCTCTCAAACTCATACAATCTGTACATGAGAGGGACATGGAAAATCTCGCTATCTCTTACAGTTTCTCTCTCTCACACTGACTCTTGCTGACTCTCTCTCGCACACACTCTTGCTATCCCTGTCTCATACACAAACTGCCTACCTCTCTCATGTGGAATTTCGCTATCTCTGTCTCACAAATCCCGCTCTCTCTCTTGCATAATTCCATGATCTCTCTCACACAATCCTATTGAATCTCTTGCACAATCCCACGAAATCGCTCTCTCTCATACACATTCTAGATGTCCCTCGGGTGTCCCATGGGACCAGGGAATAAGGAAAGGAGGGTTTTAGGATTTAAGCTCGATGATTAGCCTTGATTATTTTGGATAACACGACATGCTCGAGGAGCCAAATGACCTATCTTTTATCTTTGTTTGGGATTTCTCCAGATTCAATGACCAAGACCCACATTGGTTGGGAGAGAAAACTGTGAGGACGACTAAAGAGGCTGTGTACCGATATGGAGAGATTCACTGAGTTGGCAACTAATTAGCAGATGGAGTGTAATGTCGAGAAATATTCCTTTGCAGGAGAGATGTTCATACAAACTCAGGTAGCAATGAAACATTCCATTACCTGCCCTTACCACATTTCCAGACCCAGTGAAATTTTGACATTGAGGGAGCACAGTTTTCTGAGCAGATATTACTACACTGCAACATTAAGGTATTCAGTGTAACAGACTTTGCTACATTCCAACATTTTGGCTTTCTATGTCGTTTGAAGTATATTTCAAACACTGTCAGACTGAAACTAATACGGTGATGTAATTCATGCTAGTTGCTGTCGATTTGGGCGTAAGCGAAGGATTTGAAACAGTGCCTCACGGCAGGCTGGTGAAGGACGTCGAATCTCATGGGATCCGGGGTATGTTGGATAGATGGATATAGAACTGACTTGGTCTCAGAAGACAGCGAATACCAATGAAATGGTTTTGTTCCGAATGGGGTTCAGTCGAGTGTCGATGTTCCAGAGGGATCAGTGTGAGTAAATTTTTTGATTGTAATACATATCAATGATGTGGAGGAAAATGTAATTTGGCGATTTGTAAGTTTGCAGATGACACCAAAATTGGTAGACTGGCAAAGCAAATCACGAAAATAGATAGACTGCAGATTTAGAAAGAGGAAGGGTTGCTGGAGTTTAATTTACACAAATGATGCATTTGGACAATCAAATTCAGGTGCGAATTATACAGTAAATGTCAGACCCTAAGGAGCATTGACATACCGAGGGATCTAGGCATACAGGTCCACAGATTACTGAAAGTGGCAACAAGGTAGTCACGAAAGCAGACAGACATTTGCTTTCATTGACTCAAGCATCGAATGTAAAAGTTGCCAATTTATGTTACCACTTTACAAAACTTCAGTTCGGTTACATTTACAATATTGTGTGCAGTTGTGCTCGCCAAATTGCTAGGAGGATGTGGACACATTGGAGAAGGCGCAGAGAAGATTTACCATGATGTTGCCAGGTCTGAAGACTTTTCATTCTGAGGAGAGGTTGTTTAAACGCGGACTGATTTCACAGAAAGAGGCGCAGGATGGGGATTTCCAAGACGAGGGGCCACATTTTTAAAGAGACATTCAAAAAGAAATGGGAACAATGGCTTTTTTTATTACACAGAGGGTGGTTCGCATGTGGAAGGAACTTCCCATGGAAGTGATGGATCTGGGCACAGTTACAGCGTTTAAAAGACATTATGAAAGGAGAAGAATTGGAAAAGGTTGGAGGGATCTGGGCCAGGAGCAGACAGACAGGACTAGTTTAGTTTGGGATATTTGGATAAAAGGACTAGTTGGATAAAAGGATATGTTTCTATGCTGTCTGACTGTAAGGGTGCACAGGTTCAAGTTGAGGTGGGACATTGAGAGGTAAGTTGTGGGAAAAAATTTTAACAAAGAGGGTTGTAGGTACCTGGAACGCACTTGGGGGGGGGGGGGGACGTGGTTGAAGTCGGCATTTTAACAAAGATTAAGATGCATTTGATAGACACATGAACGGGAGGCGAACAGAGGGAAACAGTGCATGGAGAGAAAGGAGAATGTCAAAATAAAGATTCAAAATCAGCACAAGCTTGGTGGAATATAGAGCCTGTTCCTGTGTTGTATGGTTCTTTTAAATTAGATGAGAATGTTGCTGTGTAAAATTGTGAGACAATATGAAACAGTATTGTCCGAGTGTTTGGCTGACCTTGTACACAAAAATTAGATAATTAACGTAGTGGTATAGCCAACAAATCAGAGGGCAAATAATACATTGCCAATTATGTCCAGGAGCTTGTATTAGGAACGTGAGGACTTCTTGCTCTGAATCACTCTAGGTCAGGATAGATTTCACTGAAGGTATTGAAGAGAGTGTAAATGTAGTCACACTGTCATACAAAGATTCAGTCAACCTCTCACACACCAATCTCAATCATAATCATTCACACAGAAACACTACATTTCATGAACTGACGCAAGAAGCTCACACCCACAAGCACCCTCAGTCATGCGCACACACATGCATGTACTTACATATTTTCACACGGACAGAAGCACACCCACACAAATACGCACTGAAATTCAAATATTCTTTTCGTGAATCCACTTTAGAGAGGAACACATCTCTTTCCTTTTGCAGGTGCATACAAAATCCTACACTGTATATGCACACACAGCCACACACTCTCAAAAACACACACACTCACTCTCTCACACGCACAAACTATGCGGTGAACCATTCCATTCAGGTGTGTTTTATTACTAATATACTTTCTTTTAAAATTGCTGACAGCACAACACATTTCCCAGTCGGAAAATGTGACATTTTATAAATTCCTGTTTTCATGATGACTCCAGGCTAACTCTCTGAAACAGATTACTGCAAGCATAAGAGGTATAGTTAGTAAGTTTTGAGCTGACACCCAAATTGGAGGTGTAGTGGACATCGAAGGAGGTTACCTCAGATTACAGCAGGATCTTGATCAGATGGGCCAGTGGGCTGAGAAGTGGCAGGTGGAGATTAATTCAGGTAAGTACGAGGTTCTGCATTTTGGGAAAACAAATCTTAACAGGACTTATAGACTTAATGGTAAGGTCCTAGGGAGGGTTGGTGAACAAAGAGACTTTGGAGTGCAGGATCACAGCTCCTTAAAAGTGGAGTCACAGGTAGATTTGATAGTGAAGAAGACGTTTTGTATGATTTCTATATTTGATCATGATATTGAATACAAATGTTGGGAGGTCATGTTGTTGCTGTAGAGGACATTGGTTAGGCCAGTATTGGAATATTGCGTGCATTTCTGGTCTCCTTCCTATCGGAAAGATGTGAAACTTGAAAGGGTTCAGAAAATATTTACAAGGATGTTGCCAGGGTTGAAGAATTTGAGCTATAGGGAGGGAGTAAACAGGCTGAGATTATTTTCGCTGGAGCATCAGAGGCTGAGGCTTATTGAGGTTTACAAAACCTCATTGAGGTTTACAAAATTTTAAGGGGCATGAATAGTATAAGTAGGCAGAGTTTTTATTCACTGGGATCGGGGAGTCCATAACTAGAGGCCATAAGTTTATGTTGAGAGGGAAAAGATTTTAAAGAGACCTAAGGGGCATCTTTTTCACATAGAGGGTGATCTGTACGGAATGATCTGCCGGAGGAAGTGGTGAAGGCTGGTACAATTGCAACATTTAAGAGGCATTTAGATGGTTATAAGAATAGGAAGGGTTTGGAAGGATATGGGCCGGCAGTCTTTCATGTTAGCACATCACTGACGTTAACTTTATAAATAGGGAAATGCTGGGTTGTAGGTTTGATATCGAGACGTTTCATTACCTGGCTCGGTAACGTCGTCAGTGGCGACCTCCAAGTAAAGCGCAACTGTTGTCTCCTGCTTTCTATTTATATGTTTATCCTGGATGGGGTTCCTGGGGGTTGTGGAGATGTCATTTTCTGTTCATTTTCTGAGGGGTTGATGGAGGGTATCTAGATCTATGTATATGTTTATGGCGTTGTGGCTGGAGTGCCAGGCCTCTAGAAATTCTCTGGCATGTCTTTGCTTAGCCTGCCCCAGGATAGACGTACTGTCGTAATCGAAATTGTGTTTTTTTTCATCCGTGTGTAGGGCTACGAGAGAGAGAGAGGGTCGTGTCTTTTTTGCGGCTAGCTGGTGTTCGTGTATCCTGGAGGCTGACCTTCTTCCTGTTTGTCCTACACAGTGTTTGTGGCAGTCCTTGCAAGGAATTTTGCAGACAATGTTGGTTTGGTCCATGGGTTGTACTGGGTCTTTGAAGTTTGTTAGTTTTTGTTTGAGAGTGTTGACGGGGTTGTGTGCTATTAGAATTCCAAGAGGTCTTAGTAGTCTGGCTGTCATTTCTGAAACTTATTTGATTTATGGTAAGCTGGTTAGGGTGTCTGGCTGTGTTTGGTCTGCTTGGCGTGGTTTGTTCTTGAGGAATCTGGGGACTGTATTTTTTGAGTATGTGTTCTCCTTGAATGCGTTTCATAGGTGGTTCTACTCTGTTTTCCAAGTTCGTCTGTACTGCAGTGTGATGTGGCTCGTTTGAATAGTGTTCTGATACAGCTTCATTTGTGCGTTTTTTCTGATGGTTGCTGGTGTAGTTAAGTATTTGGTCAGTGTTTGTCGGTTTTCTGTATACACAGTTTTGTAGTTCTCCATTATCCTTTCTTTCAACTGTGACGTCCAGGAATGCGAGTTTGTAATCAGTTTCTTCATCCTTAGTGAACTTTATGCCTGTGAGGGTGTTGTTCCTGATATTACATGTTTCTTCTATCTTGTTTCGTTTTGTGAAGACAAAGGTGTAATCTACGCAGTGGACGCAGATTTTTGGTTTCATGATTGGTACGGCTGTTTGTTCTAGTCTTTGCATTACCGCTTCTGCTATCAATCCTGATAGAGGAGATCCCATGGGTGTGCCGTTAGTTTGTTTGTAGATTATGTTGTTGAAGGTTAAGTGGGTGGTGAAGCACACGTCCACTAACTTCATGATGTTTTCGTGGTAATGTGATTGATGATGGTTGGAGTGTGTGTGTTGGTCTCTTCTAAAAGTGTTGTAAGTGTTTCTTTTGCCAGGTCGATGTTCATGGAGGTGAACAGTGCTCTTACGTTAAATGAGATCATTGTTTCATCTTCCTCTATTTTGGTGTTATTGATTATTTTAGCAATTCCTGGTTGGAGTGGATGGTGTGCTGTGACTCTTCTACTAGGTATTTCAGTCTTGCACGTAGTTCTTTGGCCAGTCTATAAGCTGGTGTTCCGGGTACTTCGACTGGGACAACACATCTATCCGAGGACAGGCTAAACAAAAACAAGCCAGAGAATTCCTAGAGGCCTGGCACTCCAACCACAACGCCATAAACAAACGCATAGATCTAGGTGCCATCTATGAACCACTCACAAAACAGGAAATGAAATCACCACAAACCCCAGGAACCCCAACCAGAACAAACATGTAAATAGAAAGCAGGAGACAACAGCTTTGCTTTACTTGGAGGTCGCCACTGATGTTGTGACCTAGCCAGGGATTGAAACGTCTGGATATCAAACCTACAGCTCAGCAAGCAAAACATACACCCTAAACCTCAACCTGATCTACAAACCTTCACAAACCTTGCAATAATTGAGATTTTAAAGAAAAGAATGGACACTTTTGGGATAGAGAGAAAGGCTTCTTGCTGCTTCTGGATCGAGGACGAGAATCACTGTCGTCAGGTCGGAAAATATGCTGAAACACTTTCAGAGTTTTGATCACTTACTTATTACACTTATTCATATAAATTTATAAAGTATCAGACACGTTGATATAGAGTTATGAGTAATATTATATTTATATTTATTCATGGGATTGTGGCATTTCTGGCTGGACCAGCATTTGTTGCCCATAAACCGCTGATCTGGAGGAAGTGTCAGTGAGCTGCCTTCTTGAACTGTCGCTATCCACTTGGGGCAGGTAAATTCACAATGATGGAACTGAAATGAAAGTGGCATTGGTTGAAAATCTTGGAACTCCTTCTCTTACATCACTGTGGGTTTACCCAAACCAAATCGATCATTCCGTGTGTCTGGAAACTGTGCTGTACCTTGGTGAGTTTCTGCAGGGTAGCTTGCCCATTGTAAACACTGTGGTTGCTGAGTGTCGGCCGTGGAGACAGGGGATGCTTGTGACTGTGATGCCGAGCAAGCTACCTACATGCGGCTGCAAGAGCAGGGTCAGAGACTATAGATACTGCCACCAGTAAGTCTCCTCCTGATACCCCAAATTCTATTCACCATCAACGAGGCATATGTCAGGAGTGTGATGGAATACTCCCCACTTGCCTGGATGGGTGCAGTTACAACAATACTCAAGAAGCTTGACACCAGTGTGCTTTTATGACACCACATCCTCAAACATTCATTCCCTTCACCACCTGTTGTCAGTAGTAGCAGTATGTACTATCTGGAAGATGCCTTGCAGAAAATCACCAAAGACCCTAAGACAGCACTTTGCAAACCCACAACTAATTCAATCTCGAAGGACAAGGGTAGCAGGTACGTGGGAACACCATTACCTGCGAGTTCCCCTCCAAGCCACTCCACACTCACTTGTGAAGTCCTGGATTTCCCTCCCTAGCAGCATTGTGGGTTAAATCACTGCGAGTGGGCAGCAATGATTCAAGATGTCCCCTCGCCATCACCTTCCCAAGGTCAAATAGGAATGGGCAATCAGTTTTGGCCAACCAGAGACACTCACGTCCCTCAAACGAATTATTTTATAAAGAAACTATGGAGAGCACAGGTGTTCCTGATGAAGTCTGACATTAATTTTGTTCCGACTATTTACTTTGTGGAATCTGTTCTGTGAAATAAAAATGAAGAAAACCGGATATTCTCAGTGCGTCAGAGAGGGTAAACTCAACAGGTTGAGTCATTCCTTGCCCAAATGGAATGCATGTTGCCAAGTTGCTGCTCCTCATTTTCCTTTCGGTCCATTCCTCTCGTGGACTGTTCGTTCCATTATCTGCTGCATTTAATTGTTGACTTTCAGGTTTTACTTGGATTTTTTATTCATCAATGGAATTATTTTTATAACTGGACTTTTTAAGGTATATTTTAACTGTTCTCTGAAAGTTTTCTGTGTCACCACACAAATAAGTGCATTTGAGCAGTAGCCTAAGTCCCGCAGCATATATGTGACTTGTTCAAAGAGTTGGAAAGCAGCAGAATCCAAGAAATACCCAGCTTGAAAGCGATATAAAATATACATCGACCAGAAAAATAGGAAACTGAAAGATATGGAAAATAGTAAAATTTTAGAATTCCATCTGGTCTCTTCCTCTGGGTCATTCACTGATTTTCTCTGACCCCTGGGTCCTTTTTGCATCTTAATGGATTCGAATATATGCCTGATAATCAGGACGTTGATAAAAAGGACAAAAATGAATGGCACAAATGGTGTTAAAAAATGTTCAAAATATTTAAATCTTGCCCACCGACGTTCACGGTAATAACTAGCCCTGATATAGCAGAACCACGGAACTTCATTGATGAACTTTCTAGGTTTATTTCTAAAGTAGTTGGGAATGTTCTTTATAGTAAAGATAATGCAGATTGTTGCGACAACCTTCATTGCAGTTTTCTTTGTGCAATATTTAGCTTTCATCTGATGAAAACAAATGGCAACAAATTGATCAAACGAAAAAGCAGCAGTGAACCAGACAGAACAATCAACAGTCAAGAGGCTCAAGACAGAGATAATACTACAGACAGGAGTGATGTCCAGGAAACATGTTGGATAATAATAGGAACGAAATCGATAAAGTATAGCATCAAAAGTAATGAACAGCAGATCAGACAATGTCATGGCCAACAGACGGTTAGCACGGTGGCACAGTGGTTAGCACTGCTGCCTCACAGCGCCAGGGACCTGGGTTCAATTCCCGCCTCAGGCGACTGACTGTGTGGAGTTTGCACATTCTCCCCGTGTCTGCGTGGGTTTCCTCCGGGTGCTCCGGTTTCCTCCCACAGTCCAGTGCGGGTCAGGTGAATTGGCCATGCTAAATTGCCCGTAGTGTTAGGTAAGGGGTATATGTAGGGGTATGGGTGGGTTGCGATTCGGCGGGTCGGTGTGGACTTGTTGGGCCGAAGGGCCTGTTTCCACACTGTAAGTAATCTAATCTAATCTCTTCTTCAAGACATATATTCGAATCCATTAAGATGCAAAAAGTGTGCATTTCGAAAGTGCACACTTTTCCCCAGTCAAGAATACAATCGCCACTAGAATAACTGTAAGAGAAAGTAAAAAGAACTTGAAGATACAATTTAGATAAGGTCTGTGCCTGAGTCTAGGAAGTTAGTGAAAATTGCTATTCCACATCACGCAATGTTTCAAAATTGTAAACCTGAGCAGCAAACTCTCTCTGAATGAATTATTTGCACTTTTAAAAGACATAGGGAAGATCATGATCAGCAGATTACTCCGAGAAAAACGGTCATGACCTCAGTGGTTAATTAGGGTCCGCAGCTGTTTATTCCACCTGCTTTATAATTTACTGTGACTGGCTGGAGTTTCCCGTAAGACCACAACATCCTCACAAAGACACCACGGATCAATAAAACAAAGAATGGGAGACACATAATATTGACAGTGATTGCACAATTCCTGTAATTTGTTAAGGAGTTGCCACTGCTCAGATTGAATATCGACATGATATCAACTACAGTACACGCCACTGAATCAATCCACAATGTTCAGGAATAGATGCCCTGCACAATGTGAAAAAAGAGATTATCCGGCACTGAGTTCCTCCCTCATGTGATGAAGGGTTCATGCCCAAAACGTCGACTCTCCCGCTCCTTGGATGCTGCTTGACCTGCTGTGCTTTTCCAGCACCCCACTCTCAACTCTGATCTCCAGCATTTGCAGTGGTCACGTTCTCCTATAGAATTGAACATCAAAACAATCTGTTCCATGGAAGTATTCAGCAGTGAATGCAACTGCCATGTCCCAGGTTGGATACACACTACAATCAAAAGAAATTCAATGTTTGGCACAGGCACCCCGGCTTGCACAAGACCCCACCCAAATGAAATCTGAATCCATGCAGGATTTGTCATTGCAAATATATGGTTTGAAAGTTACACACTTTACCTGGGATTAAGCAACGCTTCCTGCCTCATGTCCAGTCTCATGTTTCCTCACCGAGACCATCTCCTGAACAGAGACCCACCCCCACCCCCCTTCCAGATATAGAGGACAAGCTGGGGATAGAAATAACGATAGTTTACCCAGAACTCGCCGTGGAGATCATAAGAATTGTAACACAGCTTTTTCGAGGACACCCAAGTATGTACTGTGACTTGGTCACAAGAACTGCTTCTGTAGATTCAGGCCAATGCCAAAGATTAGAGGAGACGTTCGCCAATGGATAAATCGCTGTAAATTCGGAGCTGTCGATAATGATCTTGGGAGCTGAGTTTGATGTCCACAATCGCTGATGTTGGAAATTCAATTCAATAATAACCTAGATACCTGATTTCAAATGAGGTTGAGTGATCAGTTGTCAGCAGAAAACAAATCTCATACATTAGTGTCCTTTAGGTATGAAATTATCATCTTTATCTTGTCTGGCTTGCAACTGACTCCAGAACCACAACAAACTGGTGGACTTATACTTGCACTCTGGGCAATTCGGAAAGTGTGGTGAGTGTTGTCATCACCAGGGAAACCCAAACCCATGCAATAAATAAAAGAAAATTGTGCGCCCCATTCACAGCCAGCACCCCGCTGCAGATGACTGCTCTCTTTCTACATCATCCTATACATATCAAATGATCCCCTACAGCTTTGATCCACTTTTGAAGATAATTGATCCTCCAATTGATGCAGGTTGGTTTACTAGAATAGGGAACACCAACACATCAACCAGTACCCATCACTGACAACCGAGGCAGAAGAACACAACCAAGGCAAAAGAATCGGTCTCCTGATTTAAGATGAGTTAGAGTTGGGAAATTCATTAGCTTTGGCAAAATACTTCATGACACGGATTTAGTTTGGCAAACTAGTTCAGCACGGTTGAGTTGGACCAAAGGTCCTGGGGAGTGTTCCTGAATCAAACTTGGGGTGAAAGTTCATAGTTTCTTTAAGGTTGTATCTCAGGTACATAGGGTAGTATGGAATGTGTTTGGTACATTTTCTACTAATTATCATGCAGTGAGTACAGAAGTTGGGAGGTCATTTTATGGCTGTACAGAATATCACTTAGACTTCTTTTGGGATACTGAGTTCAATTCAATGCTGAGCTCTCACTGCTATAGAAAAGAACGTGAACTTGAAAGGGTTCAGAAAAGATTTACATGGATGTTGCCCAGATGAGACAGTTTGAGCTACAGAGTGGGACTGAATAGGCTGGGTTTATTTTCACTGCAGACTGAAGGCTGAGGGCTAAATATGTAGAGGATTTTAAAATCATGAGGGACGTGGATAGGGTGAAAAGCTAAAACCTTTCTTCCCCCTAGAGCAGGGAATCAAAAATTAGAGCATATGAATCTAAAAGATGTTTTGAAAGTTGAAAGGGTTCAGAAAAGATTTACAAGGATGTTGCCAGAGTTGGAGGATTTGAGCTATCGGGAGAGGCTGAACAGGCTGGGACTGTTTTCCCTGCAGCATCACAGGCTGAGGGGTGACCCTGCAGTGGTTTACAAAATTATGATGGACATGGATAGGATAAATATACAAAGTCTTATCCCTGGGGTCAGGGAGTCCAACAATAGAGGGCATAGGTTTAGGATGTGAGAGTAAAGATATACAAGAGACCTAAGGAGCAATATTTTCATGCAGAGGGTGGTACGTCTATGGAGTGAGATGCCAGAGGAAGTGCTGGGGGCTGGTACAATTGCAACATTTAAGAAGCATTTGGATGGATATATGAATAGGAAGGGTTTAGAGGGATATTGGCCAGGTGCTAGCAGCCGGGACTAGATTAGCTTGGGATATCTGGTCGGCATGCACAGGTGAGACTGAAGAGTCTGTTTCCATGCTGTACATCTCTATGACTCTAAGATGGCAAAGATTTAAAAAGGACGCAAGGGGCATTTTTCTCTTGCAAAAGGTGGTGCATCTATGTGTGGAGGCTGGTTCAATTTCACCATTTAAAAGGCATTTGGATTAGGTAAATGAATAGGAAGGAATGGGGGAGAAATAAAGGTCAAATGCTGGCACATGGGACACGATTAATTTAGGATATCAGATTGGCTTGAAAAAGTTTGAACAAATGGTCTATTTTTGTACTGTACAATGCGATGGGTCTATGTGAAGCACATCGGTCATGATGGAATGGTAGTTCAGACTTGATGCACTGAATGGACTAATTGTACTCCTCCATCTTATGTAATTTCCATGCATTTGCTACTGTCCTACCTCTATATTACAGAGCCCACGGATTGGAAAATGCACTCTGCTCCATTTTGCAGAACTGTTACTATTAAGTGTACGTGGTGGAGGGAATGAAGACTTGTGAATGTGGTTCCAGTCAATTGGTTTGATTTATCCTGGAATGTATTCGAGTTGCACTCAGCAAGCTAAGTGGGAAGTATCCCATCACACTCCTAACTCACCATCTATGAGGACAGGCTTTGAGAAGTCAAGGCATAAGTTAGTTTCTGTAGGATTTCAAGTATCTGACTGGCTCTTGTGAACATTGCATTTATTGATGCTATTAATCATCTTGTTGAGAAATGGTATGTCACAAATATGGAAGAGGTGAGACTTAGCTGGGTGCTAGGGAATTTGCCACTACACCAGAATAACCCTGCACCATGTGTTCATACTCATGTTCCTGTTCAGTTTTAGGTCATGAAATAGTCATGATGTTAGCTGCAAGCCTGAACAATATGACTGTACACTTCTCAAGAGAGTGGATTAGACCTGTGATAATTCAAAATGCACTTAGATTTAGAGAAATTACAGCACAGAAACAAACCTTTCAGTCCAAATAACGCATATCCCAAATAACTAGTCCCATTTGACAGCACATGGCCTATGAACCATTCCTATTCAAAAACCTATTCAGATGCCTTTTAAATGTTTCAATTGTGGCAGCCTCCACTATTTCCTCTGTCAGTTCTTTACATGCATGCACCAACATCTGCATGAGAAAATGTTGCACCTGTGATCTCTCTTCAGTCCTTCCTCTTTCAGCTTAAACCTATGGCCTTCAGGTTTGGATTTCACCACCTCGGGGTAAAAACCTTGGCTATTTTATTTGTGCCTCTCCTGAATTTATAACACTTTTTACGGGTTACCCCTCAGTCTCTACCGCCACAGAGAAAATACAACTCAAAGGAACCATAGTTCAGCAACACTCTCCAGGAGCTTACCATTAACAGGAGACATTCTGCCCTGATTTGCCTTTCCAAGATGCATTGAATCACTTTGATCTAATTTACTCTTCGTTTGGCAGTACTCAGCCCTTTGGCCCATCTGCTGTAATGAGAGGTGACCAGTAGACGACCAATTTTATTTTCTTCAAATTTATTAACTATACCTCCTAAGTTCTCATCCAAATCATTCACATAATGACAAATACAGTAGACACAGCACTGATCCTAGTGCACTCTGTTGGTCAAAGGTCCTCAGTCTGAAAAGCAAGCCTCCAAAATCACCCTCTGTCCTCTACGTTCAAGCCAGTTCTGCATCCAAATAGTTAGTTTGTGTATTCCATGTGATCTAACATTTCAAACAGTCTAGCATGAGGAAATTTCTCAAATGTCAAACTGAATTCAAGATAGATCATATTTGTTGCTCTGCCCTCATTAAACTTCTTTGTTACTTCTTCTAAAAAAACTCAACCGAGTTCGTGAGAGATGCTTTCCCATGCAAAAAGCCTTGTTGACTATCTGTAATCAATCATTGCCTTGACAAATACATGTAAATTCGGTTCCCGAGGATTCTCTCCAACAATTTGACCACCACCAATGTCTGGCTCACAGATCTCTCGTTCCCTGACTTTTCCTTTACTAACATTCTTATATAATAACACCATGTTAGTCAATCTTCAGTCTTCCAGAATCTCACCGATAACTATCAATGACACAAATATCTCAGCAAGGAAATGACCAGTCACGTTCCTGGCTTCCCCAGAGTTCTAGTGAACACCTGATCTGGTCCTGAGGATTTATCCACCTTTATATGTTTTAAGCCACCCAGCACCACCACCTCTATAACATGGACATTTTTCAGGCTATGACCATCTATTTCTCCACATTCTGCATCTTTCATATCATTCTCGTCTAGTTACATGTTTGTTCTTAATGTTTTCGTAGAAGCTCATTAGATTTTCCTTAACTCCGTTTGTCCAAACAATCTCATATCACTTTTGTCCTCTGGATCTCCATCTTATCGTCACATACTACTGCCTTTCTATTCTTCAGGGGATTCAGTCGATCTTTGAAATATGCTTCCTTCTTTTTCTTGATCCAAAACTCAATTTGTGTAGTCATCCAATGTTTTTTACACCTACCAGACTGGCCCTTTACTCGAATGGGAGCTTACTATCTCCGGATTCTTGTTTCCTCCTTATTTTATGTTTTCTGATTTTCCAGCTATCCCTTGAATTCTGAGTTATTCTCACCAGTACATTAGTCCCCTCAAATTCAAGGCCAATCCATCCTTCAGAACCCGGTCACTTCTACCCCAGAAGAGATTCCAATAAATCAAAACTGTGAATCCCTTTCTCCTGAAACAGCTCCTCAATCATGCATTCTTCTCTTGTATCCTATTATTCCTACTATCAATATTTCGTGGTACTGGGAGTAAGCCAGAGTTTACTACTATCAGAGACCAACTTTTTAACGTTCCTGCCTTACTTTCTATATTATCTTCTCTGAAACTCATCCTTTTCTCCTACTTTGTCATTAGTTTCAATGCGTACAACTTCCTCTTTCTGCTCCCAATCAGGTTTGCAAAAATTCTGATTCCTGATTAAGGCCTTATGCCCAAAACATCGATTCTATTTCTCATCGGATGCTGTGTTTTTTCCAGCACTACACTCTCGACACTCATCTCCAGCATCTGTACTCCCCGCGTTCTCCTTTGAGAATATACTTGATATCCTAGATCATGGCTCCAGCGGGGAAATATACCATTCCGATGTCTCGCTGTCGGCTGTAGAAACATCTATCTGTGCCTTTACTTATAGTAATCAAAATCAACAAACAGAACAAAAAATATTAACACCTACTCTCGCTGCCTTAGAGTCCAATAACATTGTTCCCAAATTGGAACGATAGAACAAATTCTGCTACGAGCTCTCAATCTGTTATGGAACAAGCCACACCCACTCAATACACTTTAAGAAGGTAGTCGAAAAACTTTTATTAAAATTTCAACTTGGATGTATCTGGGATATTACAGAAATATTGCTGCTGATGAAACCATTCTGAATTTTTAAAAAATTGTTGAACCACAAGCAACAAAAACAGAATTTGGAATTACTTAATTATAGAACATAGAACATCAGCAAGGGGGAGGCGTGGCATTACTTGTCAAAGACAGTATCACAGCAGTGGAATGGACGATGGAAGAGGACTTGCCATCTGAGGTAGTTTGGGCTGAGGTTAGAAATAGGAAAGGTGAGGTCACCCTGTTAGGTGTTTTCTACAGGCCTCCTAATAGTCCTAGAGAAGTAGAGGATAATATTGCGAGGATGATTCAGGAAAAGAGTGAAGGTAGCAGGGTGGTTGTTATGGGGGACTTTAACTTCCCAGATATTGACTGGGAGAGCTATAGCTCGAGTTCATTAGATGGGTCGGTGTTTGTACAATGTGTGCAGGAGGGTTTCCTGACACAATATGTCGACAGGCCAACAAGAGGGGAGGCTATATTGGATTTGGTTCTAGGTAATGAACCAGGCCAGGTGTTAGACTTGGAGGTAGGTGAGCACTTCGGGGACAGTGACCACAACTCGGTGACTTTTACTTTAGTGATGGAGAGGGATAATCGTGCGCCGCAGGTCAAGAGTTATAGCTGGGGGCAGGGAAATTATGATGCAGTGAGGCATGACTTAGGATGTGTGGATTGGAAAAACAGGCTTCAAGAGAAGAACACTAATGAGATGTGGGGATTGTTCAAGGAGCAGCTACTGCGTGTCCTCGATAGGTATGTACCAGTCAGGCATGGTGTAAAGGGCCTTGTGAGGCAGCCGTGGTTTAGTAAGGAATTGGAATCCCTTGTGAAAGGGAAGAAGGCGGCATATGTAAAGATGAGGCGTGAAGGTTCAGTTGGGGCGATTGAGAGTTATAAGGTAGCCAGGAAGGAGCTAAAGAGGGAGCTAAGAGAAGCGAGAAGGGGACATGAAAAGTCTTTAGCTGGTCGGATTAGGGAAAACCCAAAGGCTTTCTATAGGTATGTCAAGAATAAAAGGATGACTAGGGTAGGTATCGGTCCAGTCAAGGATAGTAGTGGGAAGTTGTGTGTGGAGGCGGAGGAGATTGGAGAGACATTAAATCAGTACGTTTCATCAGTATTCACTCAGGAACAGGACACTGTTGCTGATGTGAATATGGAATCACAAATAATTAGAATGGATGCCCTGGAAATATGCAGGGAAGAGGTTTTGGGAATATTGGAAAGGATGAATATAGATAAGTCTCCTGGGCCTGATGGCATTTACCCCAGGATCATATGGGAAGCTAGGGAGGAGATAGCAGAGCCATTGGCCTGGATCTTTATGTCGTCATTGTCAACGGGAATAGTACCAGAGGACTGGAGGATAGCGAATGTGGTCCCATTGTTCAAGAAAGGGAGTAGGGATAGCCCTAGTAACTATAGGCCAGTGAGTCTGACTTCAGTGGTGGGCAAAGTCTTAGAGAGAATGGTAAGGGATAAGATTTATGAACATCTGGGTAGGAATAACGAGATCAGGGATAGCCAGCATGGTTTTGTGAAGGGCAGGTCGTGCCTCACAAACCTTATTGAGTTCTTTGAGAAGGTGACTAAGGAAGTGGATGAGGGTAAAGCAGTAGATGTTGTGTATATGGATTTTAGTAAGGCGTTCGATAAGGTTCCCCATGGTAGGCTAATGCTAAAACTTCGGAGGTATGGCATTGAGGATACATTAGAGGTTTGGATTAGGAATTGGCTGGCTGGAAGGAGACAGAGGGTAGTAGTTGATGGATTATGTTCATCTTGGAGCGCAGTTACTAGCGGTGTACCACAAGGATCTGTTTTGGGACCATTGCTTTTTGTTATCTTTATAAATGATCTAGAGGAAGGACTTGAAAGCTGGGTAAGCAAGTTTGCGGATGACACAAAAGTCGGTGGAGTTGTGGATTGTGAGGAAGGAAGTGGTAGGTTACAGCGGGATATAGATAAGTTGCAGAGCTGGGCGGAAATGTGGCAAATGGAATTCAATGTAGCTAAGTGCGAAGTCGTTCACTTTGGTAGGAATAACAAGATGATGGATTACTGGGCTAATGGTAGGCTACTTGGTAGTGTGGATGAGCAGAGGGATCTTGGTGTCTATGTACACAGATCTCTGAAAGTTGCCACCCAGGTAAATAGTGCTGTGAGGAAGGCATATGGTGTACTGGGCTTTATTGGCAGAGGAATTGAGTTCCGGAGTCCTGAGGTCATGTTGCAGTTGTATAAGACTCTGGTGAGGCCTCATCTGGAGTATTGTGTGCAGTTTTGGTCGCCATACTATAGGAAGGATGTGGAAGCTTTAGAACGAGTGCAGAGGAGGTTTACCAGGATGTTGCCTGGAATGGTAGGAAAATCTTATGAGGAAAGGCTGAGGCACTTGGGGCTGTTCTCATTGGAGAAGAGAAGGTTTAGGGGAGATCTGATAGAAGTGTATAAGATGATTAGGGGTTTAGATAGGGTAGATACTAAGAACCTTTTACCGCTAATGGAGCCAGGTGTTACTAGGGGACATAGCTTTAAATTAAGGGGTGGTAGGTATAGGACAGATGTTAGGGGTAGATTCTTCATACAGCGGGTTGTGAGTTCATGGAATGCCCTGCCCGTATCAGTGGTGAACTCTCCTTCTTTATGGTCATTTAAGCGGGCATTGGATAGGCATTTGGAAGTTATTGGGCTAGTATAGGTTAGGTAGGATTCGGTCGGCGCAACATCGAGGGCCGAAGGGCCTGTACTGCGCTGTATCCTTCTATGTTCTATGTTCTATCACAGCTCAGTACAGGTTCTGGGCCACTCGATGTTACACCAACCTGTGAAACCTATCTGAAGCCAATCTAACCTACACTATTCCATTTTCATCCATATGTTTATACAAAGACTATTTAAATGCACTTGAATTTGACGATTCCACTACCGTTGCAGGCTAGCCATTCTACACCCCTACTGCTGTCTGAATAATGTAACTGCCTCTGACATCTTTCTTATATCTATCACTCTTTAAGTTAAAGCTATATCCCCTCGGGCTAGCCATCATCTTCCAAGAAAAAGAGGTCGCACTGTCCATTCCACCTAAATCTCTGATTCTCTTATTTGTCTCAGTTAAGTCACTCCCAATTTTCTTTCTAAGGAAAACAGCCTCAAGTTTTTCGACTTTTCCTCGCAAACCATACCACACACCAGGCAACATCCTTGTAAATCTCTCCTGAACCCCTTCCAAAGCTTCCACATTATTCCTATAATGCGGTCACCAGAACTTACATTATACGCTAAGTGCAGTTGCATCTGATTTTTTTACAGCTGCAGCGTGACCTCACTTCTCCGAAACTCAATATTCCTATCAAACTAACAGAGTGTGACTTCTTAACAACCCTATCAACCAAGGTGACAATTTTCATGGACCTATGGAAATGGACACTGAGATCTCTTTGCTCATCTACACTACCAAGAATCTTACCAGTAACCCAGTACTCTTCATTCTGTTGCACCTTCCAAAGAGAGTCACCTTAAACGTTTCTCACATTAAACTACATTTGCCACGTTTCATCCCAGTTCTGCAACGTATCTATATCTCTCTGTATCCTACAACATCCCACAGCTCTCTCCGCAAATGTACCGACTTTAGTATCATCCACAAATTTCTTCACCCATCCTTTACACCTTCATCCAGGTCATTTCTAAAATGACAAACAGCAATGGAGTCAAAATGGATGATTGCAGGACACCGCTGACCTCCAGAATGAATATTTCACATCAACAAGCACGCCATTTTCTTCCAAATCACGAGGATCTAATCCAAACAGCTAAATCACTCCCAATCCCTTGCCTCCATATTGCATGCAATAGCTTACCATGGGGAACTTTATCAAACGCCTTAATAAGATCCATTTACAAACGTTTTAAACTCATCCATTGCATGGTCACCATCTCAAGGACCACAATAAGTTCTCTTCGGCATGTCCTATACTTCACAAAATCATGTTGACTATCCCTAATCAACTTTTTTCCTTTCTAGATGATTGTAATTCCTATTTCTTACTACCTTTTCCAACAGGATACATACAACCGAAGTAAGGCTCACTGGTATATAATTACCAAGGTTGTCTCTACTCCCCTTCTTGAACAATGGAACAACATTTGCTGACCTCCAGTCTTCTGACACTATTGCTGTAGACAATAAGGTCATAAAATCAAAGCCACAGGCTCTACAATCTCCTCCCTGGTTTCTCAAATAACCGAGGACAAATCCCGTCCAGTCGAGGGGACATATCTATTTTCACACTTTCCTCCTTGCATAGCAACAAAATTGCTAAAACTTCCTCCTTGCGTAGCTCAATCCCATCCAGTCTACAAGCCTGTATCTTGGTATTTTCCTCGACACATTGTCTTTTCTCAGGGTGAATACTTACGAAAACTATTCATTTAATGTTCCCCTGTCTCCTCTGACACCAGACACAACGTCCCACTACAATGCTTGAGTGGCCCTAATCCTACTCTAGTTATTCTATTGCCTGATGTACCTTTGGAAAATCTTAGACTATTTCTTGATCTGATATGGCAATGACTTCTCATAACCCCTCCTGGCTATTCTTCAATTTTTATTTAGGTCTTCCTGGCTAACATGTAACTTTCATACGCCAGAACTGAGCATTCATGTCTTATCCTAAAAAATGCCACTTCCTCTTGACAAGAGCTTCAGTTCTTTACTAAACCAGCACTCCCTCGCTGGACAGTTTCCACCCTGCCTCACAGGTACATACTTATCAAGGACACGTAGTCGCCTTACCTTGAATAAGCTCCACATTTCAATTGAGCTCGCCCCCTCTGTTCCTTCCACATCCCATGCATCCTTAATTTTGCCTAATCTCGTGATAATCGCCTTTCCGACAGCTACAACTGTTGCCCTGCGCTGTACATCTCGCCCTTTCCACCACTAAAGTGAACATAACCGAATTCTGGTCACTATCACTAAACTGTCCACCTCTCTCCCAATTTAACACCTGTCCGGCTTCATTACCCAATACCAAATCAAATGTGGCCTACCCTTTTGGCCTGTCTAACATTGCATCAGAAAACCCTCTTGCATGTACTGGACAAAAACTGAGCCATCTAAACTATTTGAACTATATTATTCCCACTCAATATTCGGAAAGTTGAAGTTGTCCATAACAACTAACCTGTCACTCTCGCTCCTGTTGAGAATCATCTTTGCTCTCCTTTCCACTATTTCTCGACATATTCAGAGGCCAATATAAAACTCACAACAGGCTAATCACTCCTTTCTTATTTTTATCCTCAGCTCATACGACCTCAATAAATGAGTCCTCAAACATCCTTTCTTCCGTTGTAATACTGCCCATGATATAAGTGCCACAACTCACACCCCGCCCCTTTTGACCGCCATTTACCATCTTCCCTGTTCTAACTGAAACATCTAAATCCAGGAAACTGCAATGCTTCAAGTTCTCCCACCTTATTCTGGATGCTCCTGGTGCTGAAGTAGACACACTTCAAAATAATTTCTTGCTTTTTGGTGCCCTATTGCGATCTGGAAACTTCATTTCTGACCTCATTACTCTGGACCTCATGTATACTGGAACTGCAATTTCGGTTCCCATTCCCCTGTTGTATTAACTTAAACACTTCTGAGGAGCCTTAGCAATTTTCTCCCCCAGGATATTGGTACCCCTCTCGTTCAGGTGAAGAGAATCCTATTTGAATAGATTAAATCTACCCCAGAAAAATCTCCAATTATTCAGGAATCAATACCCTACCTTCTGCAACATAACTGCAGCCATGTATTCAAATCCTCTCTTCACAAGCACGTGGCATGGCTAACAAACCGGAGATAGCAACTCTGCTTGTTCTAGCTTGAAGTTCCCAAATCTATTTTCCTGAATGTGTGCCTCCAATCTCCATTTCTAATCTTAATTATGCCATGAGTGCGTATTTGCACCAAGACTTGTGGCAGCTCCTCCTCCCACTCAAGGATCCTGAAAACACGATCAGAGACATCACAAATCCTGGCACCTGGGAGACAACAAACCAATGTGAGTCTCTTTCTTTCCCACAGAACCTCCTATATATCCCACTAACTAAGGAGTTGCCAATTAGTAATGTTCTGCCCTTCTTCCCCCTTCTTTTCTGAGCAAAAGGGACAGACTCTGTGCCAGAGTCCTGTGCTACTTTGACTACCTCTGTTAAATCGCCCCTCCAACAGTCTCCAAACGCTGGACTTGTTGAGGGGAACGGTCCCCGGGGAACCTGTCAGTTTCCTTCCTGTCCGCTGATTGTAACCCATCTGCCTTCTTCAAGTACCTGAGGTGCGACTACCTTCTTGTAACTCCTCTCAATACACACTTCGCCTCCCAAATGATCCAACTTTCATACAGATCCAGAACCAGTTCTGGAATATGATTTTCGTTGGGTGCACTTCCCACAGATGCAGTCAACAGGGACACTGATGGTGAACCTTACCTCACACATTCTGCATGAGGAACATTCGATTACCCTGACCTCCATTCCCACTGTTCTAAATTCAAAAGAGACTCCTGAAAACTTTTAAAAAATCATAAAAGCTAGTCACCTTATCAGTCCAGCGCACAGAAACTTTATTTTTGGTTAGACAAGGTTGATGGGTGTAAGAAACAATGCGACTAGAAATCACCTAAATATAAAGCCTCACTGACCCAGCAGGCCCTTGTCTGCTGCTGCTCAGCATGCACTCTGCCTATACATGTGCTAACCTTTGATACTTTAAACTTAATCTTCCCATCAAGCACCTGGATTTCTCTGTCACTCCTCCTACTGCAACTGCCGCTGAATACATGTAGGAGTGAAAACATACATTCCAAAAATGAATTGTTTGAAAGCCAACCAACTCAAAGTTGCAACAGAATGAAGGAGCTGCTCCAATACGCAACATCCCAAATCCAAATGTAAAATTTAACACAGGTTCGTACAGGCAAGAGAGATTGCAGAGAGAAGACTCAGGTCTGAAACATCTGTTGAAGCATGGAGCATTTTCCATTTGGGAAAGCAATATTCAAGGCTATGCGTGCTATCGTAAGGACACACTGCTGGCAGTGGCGGGGTGGGTGGGATGGCCCTGTTGGTAAGGGATGATATTCAGTCCGTTGCGCGTGGGAACATAGAATCAGGAGATGCAGAGTCAGTATGGATAGAGTTGAGAAATTCCAAGGGTGGAAAGACCCTCTTGGCAGTTAGCTACAGGCCCTCAAACAGTAGTGTGGATGTAGGCTCTAAGTTGAATAAGGAGCTGAAATTGGCCTGTCGCAAAGATGTTACTACAATTATTATGGGTGATTTCAACATGCAGGTAGACTGGGAGAATCAGGATAGTATTGAACCTCAAGAAAGAGACTATGTGGAGTGCGTCGGAGATGGATTCTTAGAACAGCTGGTGAAGGAGCCGACCAAGGAGAAGGCAATTCTGGGTCTGATATTGTGCAACGTACCAGAATTAATCAGGGACCTCGAAGTGAAGTAGCCGTTAGGAGGTAATGACCATAAGCTTCGATCTGCATTTTGAAAGGAGGAGGGTACAATTGGTAGTGACAATATTTCAGTTGAATAAAGGGAACTATGGACCTATGAGGGAGGAGCTGGCCAAAGTTCAATGGTGCAATACCTCAGTAGGGATGACAGTGGAGGAACAATATTTCGGGGAATAATGCAGGAAATGTAGGATCAGGTCATTCCAAAAAAGGAAGAAAGATCCTAGGAGGAGCCAGGGGTGGCCTTGGCTGACGAGGTATGTAAAGAGACATATAAAGACAAAAGAGAAAAAGTATAATATCGCAAAGATGCGTGGGAAAACGGAGGACTGGGAAGCATTTAAAGAACAACAGAGGATTACTAAGAAGAAAATACGCAGAGAAAAATATGAGGTACGAAGGTAAACTGGCCAAACTATAATGGAGGATAGTAAAAGCTTTATTATGTCTGTGAAAGGGAAAAAATGGTTAAGACAAATGTTGGGCCCGCGAAGACAGAAACAAGGTAGTATATTGTGGGGAACCAAGAAATGGCAGAAGAGTTGAATTGGTACTTCAGATCTGTGTTCACTTGGGAAGACACAAGCAATCTCCCTGAGGTAACCGTGGCTGAAGGACCTGAACTGAAGAGAACTTATATTTGCCAGGAATTGGCTTTGGTGAGACTGTTGGGTCTGAAGGCTGATAATTCTCCGAGGACTGATGGTCTACATCCAAGGGTACTGAAGGAGGTGGCACTAGAAATCGTTGATGTGTTGGTGATTATTTTCAAGAGATCCATAGATTCAGGGTCAGTTTCTGCAGAATGGAGGGTGGCTAATGTTGTATCACTTTTTAGGAAAGGAGCGAGAGAGAAAGCAGGAAATTATAGACCAGTTAGCCTGACCTCAGTGATGGAAAAGATGCTGGAGTCAATTATAAAGGATGGAATTACGACACATCTGGATAGCAGTAACTGGATATGTCAAAGTCAGAATGGATTTATGAAGGGAAAATCATGCTTGACTAATCTTCTGGAATTTTTTGAGGATGTAACTCTAAAGATGGACAAGGGAGATCAAGTGGATGCAGTGCACCTGTACTTTCAGAAAGCACTTGATAAAGTCCCACATAGGAGGTTAGTGAGCAAAATTAGAGCGCATGGTATTGGGGGCAAAGTACTGACTTGGATTGAAAATCAGTTGGCTGACAGGAAACAAAGCGTAGTGATAAACGGCTCCCTGTCGGAATGGCAGGTGGTGAACAGTGGGTTACTGCAGGGATCAGTGCTGGGACTGCAGCTTTTTACAATATATATTAATGATATAGAAGATGGTATTAATAGTAACATTAGCAAATTTACTGATGGTACAAAGCTGGGTGGCAGGGCGAAATGTGAGGAGGATGTTAGGAGATTACAGGTTGACCTAGACAGGTTAAGTGAGTGGATAGATGCATGGCAGATGCAGTTCAATGTGAATAAATGTATGGTTATCCACTTTGGTCGCAAGAACGGGAAGGCAGATTACTACCTAAATGGAGTCAAGTTCGGTAAAGGGACAGTAAAAAGAGATCTGGGTCTTCTTGTACACCAGTCAATAAAGGTAAGTGTGCAGGTACAGCAGGTAGTGAAGAAAGCTAAAAGCATGCTGGCCTTCGTAACAACAGGGATTGAGTATAGAAGCAAAGAGGTTCTTCTGCAGCTTCAGAAGGCCCTGCTGAGACAGCACCTGGAATATTGATGCAGTTCTAGTCTCCACATTTGAGGAAAGGCATTCTGGCTATTGAGGGAGTGAGGTACAAAGATTCATGAGGTCAGTTACTGGAATGGCAGGACAATCTTATGTTGAAAGATTGGAGCGACTGGGCTTGTATACCCTTGAGTTTAGAAAACTGAGAGGGGATCTGATTGAGATGTGTAAGATTATTAAAGGATTGGGCACTTTGGAGGCAGGAAACATGTTTCCGCTGTTGGGCGAGTCCCGAACCAGAGGACACAGCTTAAAAATTAGGGGTAGGCCATTCAGGACAGAGATGAGGGGTAACTTATTCACTCAGAGAGTGGTGGGTGTGTGGAATGCTCTGCCCTAGAAGGCAGTGGATGCCCAGTCTCTGTTTTCGTTTAAGAAAGTGTTGGATAGCGCTCTCAAGGCTAGTGGAGTCAAGGGTTATGGGGATAACGCAGTAACAGGAAACCGATTGAGGATGATGAACCATGAACAGAATGAATTATGGTGCAGGCTCGAAGGGCTGAATTGCCTACTCCTGCACATATTGTCTATTTTCTATTGTCAAAAGTAACAGCCTCTCTGCCACCAGCAGTTTCTAACAGTCTGCAAAAACCAATGTAGAAAATAACCCAAAAATGAGAACTGGCCATTCTGCTGCCATCGTTTAAAGTAACCACTGCCAAACATATCATCACCTCTGACTTTATGATCCCTCTTGAAAAAACGTCAAAGGCAAAATAACATTGTTGAAGAAGCAATGCCTTCACAGTAGGCCTCTATGACCAGAGCACGCATACAGAGTTAACGGGATCACTCATTTAAGACAAAGATTTTTGCTCACAACAGGGACTGAAACTTTGGGAATCTTTCTTTACCACACAAAGCTGTGTCCTTTCGTTTATTCATGGTTTAAATAGAGAAAGTGTTAATCAGTTGTAAAATTCAAGGGTGATAGCAAATTGGGAATGGTGTTGAGGGTTGTCAGATTATGCTTGATCTCAGTGAATAATGAACGAAACTTAATGGATGTATCTCCATCCTGTGGTCTGGAGTGTTAATGGATGGAACGTTTACATTAATAAATTTTCACATTGTCATCAACCCTCTGAAGAGCATTCCACCCAGACCGACCACAACTCCACCTCTGTAACCCTGCATTTCCAACTTAACCTACATATACTGTGGCAGGAAACTGGAGCGTTCAGTGAAATCCCACACAGGCACAGAGAAAATGGGCAAACTCCACACAGTCACCAAAGGCCAGAATCCAATCAAGATCCTTGATGCTGTCAGGCATCAATGTTAACCACTGTAACACCAAACACCCAGCAGACCAGATAACTTTTGCAGAGCTTTGTCTAACAAAATCTCAAGGTCTCCGATCAGAAAAGGCAAATGAACAGTGCCTTTCAAATTGACAACAATTCCCCTGGCAGAGGAATCAAGTTTTTTTTTCTTCAAACCAGTCACCCAAGCAAAAGAGTTTAGAACATGGAACATACATAGAAAATGACAGCACAGTACAGACCCTTCAGCCTTCGATGTTGAACGAACCTTAGAATCCAATCAGGAGCCCATAAAACATACACGATTCCAAAACGCCATCCCTCTACGACTAAAAGCTAATGCACTGTATACCTTTTTAACAACCCTATCATTTGAGTGGTGACTTTCAGGAGTTTGTGCACATAGACACCGATATCTCTCTGTTCATCTACACTGTCAAAAATCTTACCATTAGCCCGCATTCTTGTTTCTCCTTCCAACGTGCATCACCTCACACATTTCTTCATTGAACTTTTATGGCCACATCTCAGCCCAACTCTACAGCTTATCGATGCCTCCCTGTAACCGAAAAGGTCCTTCAGCACTCTTCACAACTCTACCGACCTGAGTGTCCTCTGCAAATTTACTAACCCATTCCTTTACGCTATCATCAGGTCATTGATACAAGTAACAAACAGCAGTGAACCCAAAATAGATCCTTGCAGTACACCACTCGCAACTGAGATCCAGGATGAGAATTTCCTATCAACCACAACTCAGTTTCTTCTTTCACCTAGCCAATTTCTGATCCAAATTGCTAAATTACTCTCAATCCCATGTTTCCATATGTTGTGCAATATCCTATCGTGGGAACCTTGTCAAACGCCTTTGTAAACTCCATGTATACCACATCAATGCTTTACCCTGATCCACCTGTTTGGTCACCTTCTCAAAGAACTCAGTAAATTTTGTGAGGCACGACCTGCTCTTCACAAAACCGTGTTGACTGCCCCTCATGAGCGGTTTACTTTCTAGATGATTACAAATCCTATCCCTTTTAAACTTTTCCAACACTTTACCCACAATAGAAGTAAAGATCACTGGTCTCAAATTACCAGGGATGTCCTTACTCCCCTTCTTGAGCAAGGGAGCATTTGCTAAACCCCTGTCTTCTGGCACTATTCCTGTGGACAATGATGACATAAAGATCAAAGCTGAAGGCTCTGCTATCTCTTCTCTAACTTCCCAAAGAATCCTAGGATAAATCCCATCCAGCACAGAGGACTTATCTATTTTCACACTTTCCAGAATTTCTAACGCGTCCTCCTCTTTGAACCTCAATCCTATCTAGTCTAGTAGCTTATAGCTCAGTTTTCCCTTAGTTTTTTTTCGACGAGAAATAATCTTTTAGCACATCCCCTGTCTCTCCTATCTCCATGTTAAAACGTCACACTGCTATCTATGATTGGCGCGAATCTTTCTCTGGCCATTCTTTTATGGCTAATATTCCGAAAGACAGGCGGAGAGTTTTCATTGAGCTGTCAACTAATGATTTCACATGTCCCCTCCTGACTCTTCTGAGTTCTTTCTTGATGTCTTTCCTGGCTAACCTGTAAGTGCTCTAACGGAGCCTTCACGTCTCATCCTAAAATAAGCCTTCTTTGTCCACTTGACAACAGCTCCATCTTCTTTAGTACACCTTGGTTCCCACGCTTGACAATTTCCTCCTTAGTTTATGAATCTTCTACTCAATCAGGTTAAAAGCCTCCTAATAGGCAATATGAAAGAAAAATGCAAACAAATAATGAACAGAAATTAATCAATTCAAATCATATTGCGTAGTGTTGATGCACTCCCCACCCGCTGCAGTGCACACATATCTCTAAAGATACATTCACTCTGAATGGACACCCACGTGCAGATATAACACAAAGACGAGAAGACAGTCAGGCACAATGAAGATAAAAACAATGACTGGAGATGCTGGAAACCAGAATCTGGATTAGTTGTGCTGAAAGAGCACAGCAGTTCAGGCAGCATCCGAGGAGCAATAAAATCGACATTTCGGACAAAACTCCTTACACAACCTGCTACCAGGATCAAATAAAGGTCTCTTTGGACTTATCCAGGAGCAGACCGATATGGATGACATCTCATTTGTCCACCATCCCCGTATCGGGTGCCCATAAAACAGGATCATGTGATGAAAGAACAAAACATAAGAGTGACCTCTTCAAAAACTAAAGAGGGATAGCAAATGAAAAAAACTCAATATCATTGTGCAAAAGAGTTTTGTTAACTCCCAAGGACTAAGTGTGGCTTGGCACACTGTACTTGCTCAGGTTTCATAGGACTTCTGCAAGTAGCCCACTCCATCTCCGATCCTGATGGAAAACGGAAGGACCCCTAAATTTTAATCACCTTTCTGTGAACCTGTAATCATGGATAGGCCAGAAAATATCCTTCCCTGAAGGATATGAATAAATCGCAATTTTATCATGTTAATTGGCAGAGATTATATTGTGAGAAATGGGTCTGGGTGGGTTACTCTTCGGAGGGTTGGTGTGGATTGTTGGGCCAAAGGGCCTGTGTTCACAGTGTCAGGAATCTAATCTAAAGCGGCAGCACGGTGGCTCAGTGTTTAGCAGTGTTACCTCACAGCAGCAGGGACTCGGGTTTGATTCCAGCCTCGGGCGACTGTCCGTATGGAGTTTTCTCATTCTCCCCGTGTCTACGTGGATTTCCTCCGTGTGCTCCGGATTCCTCCAACAGTCCAAAGATGTCCAGGTGAGGTGAATTGGTCATGCTAAATTGTCCATAGACTTAGGTCCATTAGTTAGGGGGAATTGGACTGGGTGTGTTACTGGGAGGGTCAGTGTGGATTAGTTGGGCAGAAACGCCTGTTTCCACACTTTAGGGAATCTAATCTAATTTAATTATTAGACTAGCTTATGATACCAGATTGTTTGCATTGAATTCAAATTTCACCATCTGTCTTGGCAGGATTCAAACTCCTATCCCCAGAACATTAGCCTGGGGTTCTGGGGTTACTAGTCCAGTGATATTTCCGCTTGCAGCACCACCACGATCTTGTGGAATGTCTAAAGCTGGGCAGCATTGAGGGAAATCTTCGAGCTCTAAGAACGGGAGGGTAACCAGAACTGTGAAAGGCTCATGTTAGTGAGCTGTGAAAGGATTTGTTGAAAATGTCTTTGCAGTCCAAGGAAAAGAATGTAAAAGACTTCAGTTAATAGAAACTTAACAGTTCAGCTGGGAGTGACAATGATGTGAAAAAGAGGATATGAAAAAGGATAGTGTTGGCGAACAGGTTGAAAATTAGTTTTACTATTGTAAGATCTAAGTAAGACAGTTGTATCTCAACATCATTACACAAAAGAAAGTAAATCTATGTTCTATTAATAACATGAAACAAAAATGCTGCTGTTTAATGTGAATGTGAATAATGGTAAAAGACAAAGTCAGTACTGTCCGACTGGACCGTAGTGCTGCTCTCTCATTAGAGTAAGAGTACTAGTGGAGGTTTAACCTAAGGGTCAATGTGCTCAGACGAGTGATGAGGATGACTGTGAGAGCCCTTCATGATACCACCCCACCCCCACCCCCACCCCCCCAGCTAGTGTGGAATTGAAACAATGCTATTGGCATTACTCTGCATTGCAAACCAACTGAGCAAACTAGCTCCCAAAATAAATAATCACCATGGCAACCTGAACTTTTGGGCTTGTAAACAAATACCAAAAAAGCAACAAGACAGTAGAGACAACAAGTAGGCGGTCAAATAATGCATTGCCAGTTATTGCCTGGAGATTGTGTTTGGAATCTGAGGAAATCTAGTTATAAATCCACTTAGGTCATATATGCCCTTTCACTGAAGATCTTGAAGACAGTCGGACACATGCACTCACATACACTCTCAACTTCTCACAGAGCAATGTCAAACAACTCACACACAGACACTAACTCTCACAAAAACTGACACAGAAACACTCTCAGACCCACAAGCACACTCAATCATACATACATACGCTCACATATTCTCAAAGAAACATACTCATACCCGCACAAATGCACACTCACACTCGAATATTCCTCTTTAAATCCATTTGAGAGAAGAACCCAACATTCCCCTTACTCAGACACACCCACACAATCCCATGCTCATGCACACACACAACGATAGCCATACCCTCACACAAGCACACACACTCCCTCTGACCCACTCAGACACACAAATCTAACGGGTGAATTGTTCCATCCAGGAAGTTTATTTTACTGATAATATGCTTTTTAAAATAATTTTAGACAGTGCACAACTTGAATCTACTGGAGGATTGCGTAACTTTTTCGATGTTATTTTAGCGGTGGGAATGGCCCAGTGGTGTTAACGCCCGGCTGTTATTCCAGAGATCCAGATAATGTTCTGGGTAACTAGTTTTGAATCCTGCCATGGCAGGTGGTGGAATTTGAATTCAATAAATATTTGACATTAAGAATCTAATGATGGCAATGGATCGATTGTCAGGAAAAACACATCTGCTTCAATAATGTCCTCCAGGAAAAGGAGCTGCTGTCTTCCCTGGTCTGGCCAACCTGTGATTCCGACCCACAGCAAAATGGATGACTATTAATTATCCTCTGGTCAATGAGTCAGAAATGCTGCCTAGACAGCAACAGTCTCATCCAGTGAATGAATAACGGTTTTAAAAAATCTGTTTTAGGGATGACTCCAGGGTAAAACTCTGAGACAGATTATGAACAAGTCCCTACAATTACAATTAAATTTTAACTGCCATGCCATATTTTGTATTTTCCTAGTGCTTTGTTTGTTTGAAGTATGGACAGTAAGACAAACACTGCTTGAGGCATTTGCTTATCTCTGAGCAGTAGCTCTAAATAGTTACACAAATTTGCATCTTAGTCAATTGAGACTTGCAGATCATTTCTAACACCATTCTCCAAAACCAACTTCTGTGAAGAAAATTTGACATTTCTGCAATGCAAGAATGTATGAATGAACACAACACGTTTGATCCTATCTGGTGTTTACAACTTCGGAGTCAAACTGAAGCCTCCTCTGTTCCTGCACCCAGTTTGCCATTGTACCATTTAGCTTTAATTATCCCTTCTCACTCTAACATCCAAAATCATCAGTACAAGTCACACTCTATTTCATTTGCAGGAAGCTGAGAAATGATCGTCTTCAAAGTGTGAGACGTGTTTTAATCGACAAAGCGACATGTGATTCCGAAGGAATTAGTCACTCAGCTATTTAGGTTTTTAGCGGTAACCATTTCATGTTTGCACAACACTGACATTGACTTTATAAGTAGGAAGATACAAAAGAGAGTTCGGACTTGGGAATCCGTGTCCATTTGAGTGCAGTATGGATTCACCAGAATGATGGCTGGACGACAAGTGCTTAGTGGCGAGGGACTGAAATGAGACAGAACTAGGGTTGCATTCCTGACTTTTGAAAATGATGAAAAATAAATGAAATTTTGAAGAGAATATTGGACACTGTTCTGATAGAGAGAAAAAGGCTTCTTCCTGCTTCCAGATGGGAAATTAAAATCATCATCTTAAAGTCTGACAAAATTCTGAATCCATTTCAGTGTTTTGATCATATACTTATTACATTTATACAGAGAAATTCTTAACACACCAGATATATTTGTGGAGAGATGCAAATTATATTTATATTCACACATTGAATTGTGAAATTTCTGGCTGGGTTGTCATTTGTTGCCCATATGTAGCTGATCCCGTGGAAGTGTCAGTGAGCTGCCTTCCTGAACTGCTGTTATCCATTGGGGCCGGTAAACCCACAATGATGGAAGGGAAGGAGTTCCATGATTTGCAACCAATGGCACTCGTGGAACCAACATGTTTTTCCAAGTTAGGGTGGAGAGTGGCTTGATGTGAAATTGTCAACTGGTGGTGTTCCCATGTATCTGCTGTGCTAGGCATTCTAGATAGTCGTGTCGTAGGTTCTGGATGCAGCTCTTTAAATAACTTTGGTGAATTTCTGCTGTGTGTCCTATCTATGGTACATGCTGATGCTACCGAGCGTCGGTGATAGAGACATTTGTGACTGTGTGCTGAGCAAGTTGCACTAGAAGCTTCTTCAAGCTACAAACGAAGAGGACATCTTATCCAGATGCGATCTCATGCTGTTTTTTGATAATTTGTGTTGCTTTAGAGTATTTATTTTTTGGAGACTTTTATCTTGATCAAAAATTCAGGAAGTTGTAGAAATGCTCAGTCTGACGGAGAGAATACATGCAGACCAAGAGGTTGAGTCATTCCTTGTCTATTAGAAAAGCAGTGTTGTCATGTTTGTAACTCCTCTTTTTCCTCTTGGTCCATTCCGTGAACTCCTCATCCCATTATCTGCTGTGTTTATTGTTGGCTGTCAGTTACTTGTATTTATTCATCAACTGTATTAATTTTATAACTGGATATTTCACAGTATACTTTAACTGGTCTCTGAAGTTTTTCTGCGTCACCACATTAATAAATGCATTTGTGAAGCAACTTAGGTCCCGCAGCATAAATGCAATTTGTACAAAGAGACGAAAAGCAGTGCCATTCAAAAAGTAAACTGCATTAAAGTTCAATAAAATGCGCCCCAACCAGAGAAGTATGAAACTAGCAGATATGGCATAGAGTAATACCACAGATTTCTTTCGGCTCTCTATGTCTGGGTCATTCTCTACTTTTCTCTGACCCCTCAGTGTCTTACGCACATTAATGGCCTCAAAGATATGCCTGACAGTCAGAATGTTGACAAAGAGAACAAAACAAAAAGGGAACATTGGCGTTAAAAATCGTTCAAAATATCTAAAACCTATCCACCGACTGTTATAATAATAACTGAACCTGACACGACAGTACCATGGAACATTGTTATTGATCATTTTAGGTTTAAATTTAAAATAGGTGGGAATATTCTTCAAGGAAAAGAAAATGGAGATTGTTGCTAGAACCGTCATTGCCGTTTTTTCCGTGCAATAGCTCGTTTTCATCTGATGAAAACAAATAACGACAAATCGATCAAAAGTGAAAGCAACAGTGAACCAGACAGAACAATCAATGGTCAAGTTGCACAGGACAGCGGTAACGCTACACACAGGAGTGATATGCAGGAAACATGTTGGATAATAAAGTTGTCTAAATTTAAAAAGTGTGACAAATAATGCAATGAACAGCAGATCAGATGTTGCCATGGCCACCATATAGCGAGTGCTGCAACCTGAAAGACCACACTTGTCCCGAGCTAACGTTATAATCACCAAAACACTAACTGCAAGAGAGAGAAAGGGAAAAAAGAGACTTGAAGTTACTAAGCAATCATTTTCTGTGCTTGAGCCTAGACTTAAGTAATGACACAATGATGTGAACTTAAAAGAATAATAACCGCAGCAGCAAATTCTGTCAAAATGAATCATTTGCAATTTTAAAATGCATAGGGCAGAACATGAGCGGCAAATTGCTCATAGAAACATAGTTATGTAATCCATTTTGGGGGGTTAGCAGAAGTTAATTTCATCTGCTTTGAAGGTAACTCGGAATGCCTGGAGTTTCCCATAAGACCACAACATCGACACAAAGACACCTGGGATCAGTAAAACGAATTATGGGAGACACCGAACACATTTCTGTGCTTAGTTTTGTCGCCAAGACTTACCAATGACCAGACCAAGCTAGTTGTTATCTCACTATATATTGGCACATCCCTCTTCATTAACTAATATATCAATATTAGTGTGGAACATTGTGCAGTCACAAGAACATGTCTCTGAATTGAAAATTAGAGGGAAGCGCATTGTCGAGGTTGCTGCAGATTTTGAGTTGCGGGATATGACGTTGAAGAGTTGTGGCAGAGATATCTGACAATTGAGATGATAGACCTTGTATAGTTTAACTATCTTCAGAATGAAACTGGAGAGAGTTGCAATCTCATGGAGTTTACTATTTGTGGTCTCCATTATTGTGAACGTTTATTTGTAATCAATGTGTTTCATAGATGAATATTTTCTTTAAGGAATTAAAATTTAACTGTAAAAGTACGTTTGACTAATTGAGGAAAAGATAACCAATCCTTCCATAAATGCAACTCAAACCATCCTGAGTATTGATGTGGAGGTGCCGGTGTTGGCCTGAGATGGACAAGGTTAAAAATCACAAAACACTAGGGTGTAGTCTAGCAGGTTTTGTTGGGAAATATAACTTTTGGAGCACCGCTACCTCATCAGGTAGTTTCTTTCTCCAAATAAAAATGTATGGCTCTCACCTGGTGTCAGGTAATTTTAAACTTAATCCTGAGTTTGGCGGACGACAGAATGAGCATGTGGTCGTGTTGGAAGGTCAATGGATATGGTTGGAATAAGCATAACGAGTGACAGAGTACAAGCTTCCAGCGGAGTCAGAACGCTTATCATTATCACACGAAAAGATGAGAAATGCTCACAGTTCTGGAAATTGAATTTGTGACCTGTTCTCGTGACACAGAGTATGCAGATGTTTTGAGACTATAAGGGACTTTGTGATCCAAATATAAATACTTTTCAATTCGGCATCGTTAAAAAATTGATTGTGGGAAGCTTATGAATTATAGATTCAATAATTGTTCGTCCAAATCTACCCAGGTGCATATGGGAAATTGTGTCAATATTTCCAGCTTTATTTCCAGCAGTAATTCATCCTTATTAACGAACAGATAACAAATTCATGCAACCATGACCGATAACTTGTTCAAACCTTGCTGGAAGACCAATCAGTACCAAAAGCATAATTATTACTGTACCATTTTCAAATTATGAGAAATATCACATCTGTTAATCTGCAACAGGTCATTTTACTTGATATACTGAGCACCAAATATACACAACCAGCTGTGAAGAGTTTGTTATTGGTAATCCACAGTCCGCTTTCAAACTAAATTGACAGCAGCATCAGTGGACAGGACAGATACGAGGAATTTAATATAAATTAATCAAAGAACAAACAAAGAATAAAGAAAATTTACAGCCCAGGAACAGGCCTTTCTGCCCTACAAGCCTGAGCCAATCCAAAAGTACTGTATAAAACTGTTGGTCAATTCCTAAACATCTGTATCCCTCTACTTCCTATCTACTCATGCATTTATCCAGACGCATCTTAAACGAATCTACCATGCCTGCCTCTACCACTTCTGCTGGCAACGCGTTCTAAATTACTACCACCCCCTGTGTGAAGTACTTGCCGCGTGTATCCCTCTTAAACTTTCCACCTCTTACCTTGAAAGCGGGACCTCTCATTACTGAACCCTCCACCCTGGGAAAAAGTTTGTCTCTAGCCACCCTGACAACACCCTTCATGATTTTGTAAACCTCAATCAGGTTCCACCTCAATCTCCTTTTTTCGAATGAAAATAAACCTAACCTCCTCAACTTTTCTTCATAGCTCGCACCTTCCATACTAAGCATCATCCATGTAAACCTTCTCTGCACTCTCTCCAAAGCGTCCACATCCTTTTGGTAATGTGACGACCAGAAAAGTACACAGTATTCTAAATGCGGCCGAACCAATGTCTTGTGCAATGTTAACATGACTTGCTAGCTCTTATACTCAGTATCCCTTCCAATGAAAGCAAGCATACTGTATGCCTTCTAAAGCACTCTATCCACCTGTGCAGCGACCTTCAGAGTACAATGGATCAGCATTCCCAGATATCTCGACCCATCAACTTTTCCCAAGGCTCTTCCATTCATTGTATAATTCGCTCTCGAATTCGTCTTGCCTAAATGCATCACCACACATTTGTCTGGATTGAAAACCATCTGCATCTTTTCTGTCCAACTCTCCCGTCTATCTATATCCTCCGGTTCAAGCATTGCATGATTTATAGTATTATGGTCATAATTCCCACTGCAGTCAGATATTTCATTTTATTCAATTCTAAATTCAGAGATTTTCCTATTTATGCAAGATCACTGGAATAAGTTGTTCCTTTCCATCTAATTCTGGATGAAGGGTTTATGCCAGAATTTCGATTCTCGGATGCTCCCTGGCCTGCTGTGTATTTCCAGCGCCAGTATCAACTCTGATCTCCAGCATTTGTCGTCCTCCCTTTCTCCCTGTGTCAGATATTTCCCAGCCAGCGGTGTTGATGCAGCAGCCCTGATATTTGGAATGCACTGTAGGAATGTTCAACTCGGTGATATCGCTACTGCAAATATTTATAATCGTCTAAACTGGCAGCAAAACATTCCTTCATTGGACCTGACTCCCACTATGAACATAATTTTCATCTCTCAAGAGCCGCAAATCATTCTGGGATTACACAGCACCACAATGTGACCTCCAGTGAAACAGCTCACCTTGATACAGTGATTCAATCAACGTGGAAAATTTCATCGCAGCAAAATGAGCGGAACATTCTGAACTGCTTTGTATTGGGTCAATTTCCTGAGTGACCATCCTCAACCAGTACATAGTTATGTATATCTTCTCAAAAAGTGAACGCAAGCGAGCAGACAGTCCCATCCTTCTGCTTGCAAGGAAGATATGATCACATTTCTTGGAGGGAAATTTGCTCAAATTGACTCTTGAGATCTAGAACCGCATTGATGTAACTTCAGTAAGTAACATTGTAACGGTTGGGATTTATATTTACATGAATCTTTCGCTGTGGTGTAAATCACAATGAATGATTGGACAGACATCCTGTGTGACAATCAGTGCAGTGATGGTCCACTCCATGAGGCAAAGAGCAGCATGCTCCATCAGGGTCGACAGATGATTCATATTCTTCCAGCAGTGTGCTGTTAATGGAATATGAACCAACTGATGACGTTGATATAGAATCCAAATTGTCGATTATCTCAGTGTTGACCATCAGGTCAACTGGAGGTCGCAACAGCAGGGTAGACTTTCCCTCGATGTGGCCGGACATTGTTGGTCATGAATGGAAACTCAGAGCAGCACAATATCAAATGTCCTAAACCAAATATCAGTCCCCACACAGAGAAAGTGAGGACTGCAGATGCTGTAAATCAGAGTGGAGAATGTGCTGGAAAACACAGCCGATCAGGCAGCATCTGGCTTCTGCTCCTAGGATGTTGCATGACCTGCTGCGTCTTTCATCAGTGAAAAAATCGAGTTGTACCACCGAATCTCCATCATCTTGAGGCTTATGGACCACGTATATTAACATAGATTTAAAAAGTTGATGGAGTACTGCACTCTATGGCCTGACACTGGCCTCTTAGTGATTTGGTCTAAAAATATATGCGGGGTATTTATGTCCAAGAAAAAGCAAAGAGGGAAAGATAGTCAAAGGAAACAAAATGAAAAGAAAGAGAGAAAGAAATGAAGGAAGGAAGGACAGAAGGAAACTATACAACCTTTAAATAGATCATAGCAGATCATTTGCAATATCATCGCATTCAAAGCTATAGGCTCAGTGCAGGAAGGTGGAACTCGTGTAAATATGTCAATGCAACTTCATTGATCAAAGGCCCTCGTGTTCACACGATGATTATTTGATTCTACGGTCATCGATGTGGTGCGTTAGGTTGACAATGCAAACGTTAAAACTAAGAGCAGGAGTCGACTATCTTTCGAGCCTACTCCACCATACAATAAGACCATTACTGATCTGTTTGAGGACTCAAATCCACTTGCCCACGCTCTCAAAGTTTCCCTTAATTTCTTTATTTTTCAAACGAACGTCTAACGTGCTTTAAAAACGCTTACTCAATTAGTGTCAACAACTTCCCTGGGCAAGAAATTCTATAGATTAGCAACCCTATGGGTGTAGAGGATCCTTCTCAATTCAGTCCAAAACCTGCTCCATCTAATCTTGAGGATATGCCCTCTTATCCAAACTTCACCTGGTAGTGGAAATATCACCTCCACTTCTATTGTATCTATTCCCTTCATAATTTTATGATTCCATAAGGTCCCACCATCTGCAAACTTTGACATACTACACATGGTCCCAACTGCAAATCACCTATGAATTGTAAATAATTGCAGTCGCCGCACTGATCACTCAGGCATACCGCTCATCACTGATTACCAGCCGGAATAATACTCATTTATCTTCATCCTTTTATTCCTGTTGGTCTACAAATCCACTATCCGTGCTAATACTTTATCCCTAATGCCGGCATCCTTATCTTATGCAGAAGCCTCTTGTGTGGCTACTTGTCAAAGTCCTTTTCGAAATCTAGGTACACCACAATTATTGGTTCCGACTGTCCACATTGCTCATAGTTTCTCTATTGAATTCCAGAAGATTTACCAAGCAAGGCCTGCACTTCGTGAGCCCATGCTGCATCTGCCCAACAGGACAATTTCTATCAAGCTGCCTTATTATTTCTTCATTGATAATCATCTCATGCATCTTCCCCACAATAGAGAATAAGCGAACCGGTATATAATTCATCAGCCTTTGCCTATCGCCCTTTTTAAACATGGTATCACATGTGCTGTTTTTCAATCTCCTGAGACTGCCCCAGATTGCAGCGAATTTAGGAAAATTACCATAAGTGCACCCACTATTTCTCCCGCCTTCTCTTTCAGTACCCTGGGAAGCATTCCATCAGGGCCAGGAGACCTGACTGTTCTTAGATCCACTAGCTTGTTTAATACTACCACTTATATAATAATGCTTGTTTCCAGGTCCTCACCTACTCTTTGTCAATTATTGGCCTGTTATTAATGTCCTACACTGTGAAGACCGACACACAATACCTACTCAATGCTTGACCATTCATCACATCCCATAATTAAATGCACCTTCTCATCCTCGAAAGGACCAATATTTACTTTAGCCACTCTTTTTTCATTTTATATTTTATAGAAACTTACACTATGTATCTTTATATTCTGTGCTAGTTATTCTTTCATGTTCTACCTTACCTTGCCGTTGACATTGAATGGTTTCCCAAACTTTTAGTTTTGTGCTGTGTTTGGCCACGTGGTATGTCTTCTCATTTATTTTGTTTGCTTCCCTTATTTCCGTAGATAACAGTGTCAGATTACACTTTTCTTGCAGCCCTTCCTTTTCACTTGAACATACTTTTGCTGAGACCTATGAAAAATTGCTTTGGAAGTCCTCCACTGTTCGTCAACTGTCTCTTCATAAAACCTTTGTTTCCAGTTTACTTTCGCCAAGTCCTCCATCATTCTATTGCAAACCCACCCCCACCACCCACCACCCCCCCGTTGTTGAAGCACAGGAGCCTGGTCTTAGATTTAATCTTCGCACTCTCCATCTTTATTCTAAATGCATCCATAATGTGATCACCCCTTCTTAGAGGTTCCCTAACTATGAGGTCATTAATTATTCGTGTTTCATTACACAGGACCAGACCTTGGATAGCTTGCTTCCTCGTTGGTTCCATTACATACCGTTCAAGAAAAGTGTTACGGACACACTCAACTAACTCATCTTCAGAGTTACACTAATTGAGCTAGTTTGACCAATCTATATGTGGATTAAAATCTACAATGCTGTATGATTTTTACAGACAATAGTTATGAAAGGCTTCGTCATCTACCAAAGGTTGAAGTTTTAGTTGTTGCCTGTTCAGTTCCAGTTTGGATGAATTTCTATGGTGCCAGTTTTGTTAATTGTTATGATATGGGTTTCGAGTCCTTCTTTAAATTAAATAAAAATACCCAGAAAAGCTCATCTCACGTCATAATCTTTTAAAATGTGAGTGATATCGAACTCATAATGCAGCACTGTCACAGGTAATGCCTCAATTTCAGTGTGTCAGCATTAACCGAGTTACAAATCATTACACGTTCAGTACTGGGGTATTACAGCGCTGTCAGCAGGTCAGGTGTGGGGTAGTGCTATATTGTCATAGTGACAGTAATGAGGCAGTGCTTCATTGTTAGAGAGTTGATGCTGAGACAGTTTACTATTGTTAGGGATGAGAACTGAGGATGTGTCACAAAGCACCACGAACTGGGATATTTAGAGCAGGACATAAGTAAATGGCTGAATTGGTGCAAAGTGCCACTAAATTAGAGAACTGGGGAAGATCTCCTCTGAATGTTAGAATAAGGCCAGGGCACCAGCAAATGCTCTCTATCAGAATTAACATTCTAACAAAGAGGCAATGCATCAGAACTGAACCTTAATCAAATGAATCACTCCGTCAGTATGGAACTTCTAACACTGTACTGCCTCAGGGCTGACCATTAACAATTAGGCATCTCTCAGTAATTACCCTCCAAAAATAGCATAATCTGACAGCTCTGTTACTATAACAGTGGCACACTGTCTTTTGGCAGGACTGAGGGCATGCTGTATTTTCAGGGGCCGAGTACTGAAGGAGTGCTGCACTGCCGCAGTATTGACCGTTTAACAATGAGTCAATCCCCTCTAGCTGAACCGATGACAACATAGCCTTCCCTCAGCACTGACCCTGTCGTCAATAGCACGCCCTACATTCTGACAGCTGACTTTCTTATATTAAAGGATTGGACACTCTAGAGGCAAGAAACATGTTTCCGCTGATGAGTGAGTGCTGAACCAAAGGACACAGCTTAAAAATACGGGTAGACCATTTAGGACAGAGATGAAGAGAAACTTCTTCATCCATAGATTGGTGGCTGTGTGAAATGCTCTGCCCCAGAGGGCAGTGGAGGACCAGTCTCTGGATTCATTTAAGAAAGTGTTGGAGAGAGCAGCCAAGGATAGTGGAATCAATGGTTATGGAGATACTGCAGGATCAGGATACTAATTAAGGATGGTCAGCCATGGTAATATTGAATGATGGTGCAGGCTCGAAGAGCAGAAAGGCCTACTCCTGCACCCATTGTCTATTTTCTATTGTCTATTGAGGCGCTGTCTCAGTATTGATTGTCTCTGACTCATGCACTCCCTCAGAACTGACACTGTGACAAATGCACTGCCTCAGAACCGACCATGTGACAAGGCGGCACTGCCTCAGAATTGACACTTAAAAAATGAAGCATTCCTCAGTACTTACCCGCTGAAAATAATACACTGTGACAGTTCTGTTCCTCTCACAGCATCACAGAGCAAATGCTATATGTTCAGATACTCAGTACTAAGAGAGTGCTGCACTGCTGGAGAATCAGTACACAGGTCATGCTGTACTGCCGGAGAGTCAGTACTGAGGGTTTGCTGTACTGTTGAAAAGTCAGTGCTCAGAGATTGCTGCACAGTTAGTAAGGCACTGATGATAGGGTGCTGAACTTTCACAGGCTCAATGCTGAGGGAGTGCTGCATTTTCAGTGTCATCACTGACAGAACTCTGAACTGTCCACACCCACGGACTCATATTAAGAGACTGCTGCACTGTCAGTGGGTCAACACAGACAGTGCTCACCCACTGCCAAAGAGGCACTGCTTCAAACTGACCTTCTAGAAAATAGACATTCCCTCAGTACAGACCATCTGACATTGTGCATTACCTCAATACTGATGCTGGAAACATGCAGAACTCGCTCAGTTCAGACACAACTGAAATGAGGCTCTGGCTCAAATAGATCCACTCAAAAGGCTGACCGCACTCAGTACTGACTCTCTGACAGAGATGCCATGCCTCAGCACTCACCTCTGCTCATGAGGTACAATCTCAATTCAGAACCCATTACCACAATTCATTACTTCGGTATTGATCATCTGACAATAAGGCCCTCCCCACCACAGCATTGTCATGTTGAGAATGATGCCCTCACTCAGAAATGACTCTCTAACAAAAAGGCAGACCCTCAGCACCAACCCTCTGATAGACTTGCAGTTCCCCAGTACTGACCAGCATTTCATGAGGCACACCCTCAATTCTGACTCACTTACAATGATGCAATCCCTCAAGACTGTAACACTAATAACAAGACCCCAACTTAGAACTGATAAACTGACAGTGTTGCAATCTCTCAGTCTTTACTTCTCTAATCACACAGCACTCTCTCAAATCTAATCCCATTATGTTGAGGTATAGCCTCAGAACATAATTTCTGAAGATTTGGCATACTCTCCGAACTGAATCTCTAACAATGACGTACCTTCTCAATATTGACTCTCTAATCATAATGTACTCCCTCAGCACTGACCCACTGTCAGTGCAGCACAGCATTAGTACTAGCCTCCTGACAGAGCTGCACAACCTCACGACTGGCATTCTAAATAGGAGACACACTCTCAATTTTGACTGTCTCACAAGGAGGCACTGACTCATTTTTAACCATCTGGCAAAAAAAGCACTTAATCTGAACTAACCCTTCGACAACCAGGAACTCTCTCAGGACTGAACATGTGACAGAGCCATGGGAATTCCTCAGTACTGTCATTATAAGTATGGGGCATTTCCTCAGTACTGACCACCTTACAATGAGACACTTCTTCAGGACTGACCCTCTAACAATGAGGCAGTCCTTCAGTACTGGCAATGAGTCCCTCCCTCAGACATGATCAGCTGTAAATTCTCGATACCGACCCACAGTGGTTAGCATTGCTGCCTCACAGCAGCAGGAACCTATGTTAAACTTCTGCCTCAAGTCATTCTCGTGTGGATTTTGAACATTCTCCCCATATCTGCATGGGTTTCATTTGAGTGCTCTGGTTTCCTCCCACAATCTAAAGATGTGAAATGACCACATAAATTGCCCATGGTGTTTAAGGATGTGTCAGTCAGGTACATTAGTTAGGGGTACAAGTAGAGTATTTGGGTAGAGGAATAACTCTGGGTGGGTCACTCTTCGGACTGTTGGTGTGGACTTTGTTGAGCCTAATGGCCTGTTTCCACACAGTGGAGAGTCTAAAATGACAATGTGCATCTTAATATGGTCAGATTTGATCGAGTGCCATATTGTAAAAAGGCATTCCTGAGGCAACACACATTTGTCAGTTTTGAGTGCATTGACCCTCTGACCCTGTTATTTTGTAGCCCTATCGCAGTATTGTCCCTACAATTATGAGGCTCTTCCTCTGTATTGTCCCTCTGGCTATGAGGAACTGTCAGGACTGACCTTCCCAGTAATGTGTTACTGCCAATGGAATGACCCAGCTGAGAGGCCTGGAGTGCCGACGGGCCTGTTCCAGTACTGTCAGGCCATTCCCTCTTTGTTTTCTTTGAGGTTGAGCCTCACAATTAGGTGGTCAGTACCAGGATATTGTTTCTCCATCAGAGGGTCAGTGGGGCCAGGAGCTAAATTGGCAGCAGCCGGCAACCAGAAAGGAGCATCATCGGCGGAAGAGCGGACTGTGTCAACAAAGTGCCGTTCCTGAAAGTAATGATGGCGGTTAATGCAGAATGTCCGGAGGGCCGACTGTCTGAACAATGTGATGTTCGTAATGTAACGATGTTAGTTGTTGGGGGTGGAGGGGGAGATAAGAGATTCCGCTGGAGTCAATCCCATTTCACAACATTGGAATTATAATAAAAGCTAGCCTCAATCTTGCCTCCATCTTCCTGATCTGGGATGTACTGCCAGGGCCAACGATGTGGAGGTGTTGATCATAGGGATGTAATGTTTTGTTTCGTGTTGTGGAGGTATTGGTCATAGGGATTCACTGTCAGTGTTAGAGATGTGTAGGTGCTGATCATAGGGATTCACTCTCAGGGTTAGAGATGTGGGGGTGCGGATCATATGGATGCACTGTCAGCGTTAGTGATGTGGAGGAGCTGATCATACGGTTGCACTGTTATTGTTTGTGATGTAGAGGGGTTGATCATAGGGACGCACTGTCAGAGTTAGTGATATGGAGGTGCTGATCATAGTGATGAACTGTCAGGGATATTGTTAGTGTTAGTGTTTTTTAGATTAGTTTAGATTATTTACAGTGTGGAAACAGGCCCTTCGGCCCAACAAGTCCACACCGACCCGCCGAAGCGAAACCACCCATACCCCTACATTTACCCCTCACCTAACACTACGGACAATTTAGCATGGCCAATTCACATGACCCGCACATCTTTGGACTGTGGGAGGAAACCGGAGCACCCGGAGGAAACCCACGCAGACACGGGGAGAACGTGCAAACTCCACACAGTCAGTCGCCTGAGTCAGGAATTGAACCCGGGTCTCTGGCGCTGTGAGGCAGCAGTGCTAACCACTGTGCCACCGTGCCGCCCACTAACCACCGTGCCGCCCACCGTGTTGTGGACGTGCTGCTCATAGGGATGCACTGTCAGTATGAGTGATGTGGAGGCGTATATTAAAGGGATCCACCGACAGGGTTAGTGATGCAGAGGTGCTGATCATAAGGATGCACTGTCAGGGTGAGTGATGTGGAAGTAATGAGCAAAGAGATGCACTGTCAGGGTTAGTGATATTGATGAGCTGATCATAGGGATGCACTGTCAGGATAGTGATGTGGAGGTGCTGATCAAAGGGATGCACTGCCAGTGTTATGTGGAGGAGCTTATCACCGGGATTCACTGTCAGGGTTAGTGAAGTGGAGGTGCTAATTATAGAGATGCACTATCATGGATAGTGATGAGGAGAAGCTGATTATGGGAATTCACAGTCTGGGGTAGAGGTGTGGAGATGATGATCATAGGGTGCACTGTCAGGATGAGGGGTTTGGAGGTGCTTATCATGGGATGCACGGCCAGTTTCAGTGATGTGGAGATGATGATTGTTGGGAGAAGCACTCTCTGGTTCAATGATGTGGACATGCTGACCATAGAGATGCAATGTCAGTGTTAGTGATGTGGAGTTACTGATCATTGGGTGCACCGTCAGGGTTAGTGATGTGGATTTACTGGTCATATGGATGCACTGTCGGAGTAGTGATGTGTAGGGGATGATCATAGGGATGCATTGTCAGTTTTAATGATGTGGAGGTGTTTATCATACGGATGCACTGCCAGTGTTAGTGATGTGGAGATGCTGATCGAAGGGATGAACTGTCAGTGTTTGTATTGTGGAGGAGCTCATCACAGGGATTCACTGTCAGGATTAGTGAAGTGGAGGTGCTCATAAAAGTAATGAACTGCCAGGGTTAGTGATGTGGAAGAGCTGATCATAGGGATTCACTGTCAGGGTTAGTGAAGTGGAGGTGTTGATCATGAGGAAGCATTATCAGGGTTAGTGATGAGGAGAAGCTGATCATAGGGATGCACTGTCTACTGTAGAGATGTGGAGATGCTGATCAAAGGGATTCACTGTCAGGGTTAGTGATGTGGAAGAGCTGATCATAGGGATTCACTGACAGGGTTAGTGAAGTGGAGGTGTTGACCATGAGGATGCATTATCAGGGTTAGTGATGAGGAGAAGCTGATCATAGGGATGCACTGTGAGGATGAGGAATGTGGAGGTGCTGATCATGGGGATGCACGGTCAGTTTTCGTGATGTGGAGGTGATGATTGTTGGGATGTACTGTCAGGGTTAGTGACGTGGAGGTGCTGATCATAGAGAAGCACTCTCAGGGTCAATGATGTGGACATGCTGACCATAGAGATGCAATGTCAGTTTTAGTGATGTGGAGGTGCTGATCCTTGGCTGAACTGTCAGGGTTAGTGACGTGGAGTTGCTGATCATGGGAATGCACGGTCAGTTTCAGTGATGTGGAGTTGATGAATGTTGGGATGCACTGTCAGGGTTAATGACGTGGAGGTGCTGATCATAGAGAAGCACTCTCAGGTTCAATGATGTGGACATGCTGACCATAGAGATGCAATGTCAGTGTTAGTGATGTGAAGGTGCTGATCATTGTGTGCACTGTCAGGATTAGTGATGTGGAGTTGCTGATCATACGGATGCACTGACAGCGGTAGTGATGGGCAGGGGATGATCATAGGGATGCACAGTCTGGGTTAGTGATGTGGAGTTTGTGATCACAGGGCTGCACTGTCAGTTTTAGTGATGTGGAGGGTGTGATCAAAGGGATGCACTGTCAGGGTTCGTGATGTGGAGGTGCTGATCATAGGGATGCACTGTCAGAGTGTGTGACGTGGAAGTGATGAGCACAGCGAGGCACTGTCAGGGTTAGTGATATGGATGAGCTGATCATAGGGATGCACTGTCAGGACGAGTGATGCGGAAGTGCTAATCATATTGATGCACTGTCAAGGTATTGATGTGGAGGTGCTAATCATGGAGGTGCATTGTCAGTGTTAGTGATGTGCAGGTGCTCGTAAAAGGAATGAACTGCCTGGGTTAGTGATGTGGAGGTGCTGATCATAGGGATTCACTGTCAGGGTTAGTGAAATTGAGGTGCTGATTTTAGGGATGCACTATCAGGGTTAGTGATGAGGAGAACCTGATCATAGGGATGCACTGTCTGAGGGACCGATGTGAAGATGCTGATCATAGGGTGCACTGTCAGGATGAGGGATGTGGAAGTGCTGATCATGGGGATGCACGGTCAGTTTTAGTGATGTGTAGGGAATGATCATATGGATGCACTGTCAGTGGTAGTGATGTGGAGGTGCTGATCACAGGGCGGCACAGTCAGTCTTTCGTGACGTGGAGGGTGTGATCATTGGGACGCACTGTCAGGGTTAGTGATGTGGAGGTGATGAGCACAGCGAAGCCCTGTCAGGGTTAGTGATATGGATGAGCTGATCATAGGGGTACACTGTCAGGACGAGTGATGCGCAAGTGCTAATCATAGAGATGCACTGACAGTATAGTGATGTGGAGGTGCTAATCATGGAGGTGCACTGTCAGGGTTAGTGATGTGCAGGCGCTCATGAAACGAATGAACTGCCAGAGTTAGTGATGTGGAGGGTCTGATCATAGGGATGCACTGCCAGAGTTAGTGATGAGGAGGTGCTGATCATATGGATGCACTGTCAGGGTTAGTGATGTGGAGGTGCTAATCGTAGGGATGCACTGTCAAGGTGTGTGATGTGGAAGTGATGACCACAGCGAAGTACTGTCAGGGTTATTGATATGGATGAGCTGATCATAGGGATGCACTGTCAGTGTTAAATATGTGGAAGTGGTAATCATAGAGATGCACTGTCAGGGTTCGTGATGTAGAGGTGCTAATCATTGAGGTGCACTGACAGGGTGTGTGATGTGCAGGTGTTCATAAAAGGAATGAACTGCCAGAGTTAGTAATGTGGAGGTGCTGATCAAAGGGATGGACAGTCAGTGTTTGTAATGTGGAGGAGCTGATCACAGGGATTCACTGTCAGGGTTAGTGAAGTGCAGGTGCTCATAAAATGAATGAAATGCCAGGGTTAATCATGTGGAGGTGCTGATCAAAGGGATGAACTGCCAATGTTGTAATGTGGAGGAGCTGATCATAGGGATTCACTGTCGGCGTTAGTGATGTGGAGGAGCAGATCATAGGGATATCACTTTCAGGGTTAGTGAAGTGGAGGTTTTGATTTTAGGGATGCATTATCAGGGTTAGTGATGAGGAAATGCTGAGCATAGGGATGTACTGTCTGGGGTAGAGATGTGGAGATGCTGATCATAGGGTGCACTGTCAGGATGAGGGATGTGGAGGTGCTGATCATGGGGATGCACGGTCAGTTTTAGTGTTGTGGAGGTGATCATTGTTGGGATGCACTGTCAGTGTTAGTGACGTGGAGGTGCTGATCATGGAGAAGCACTCTCAGGTTCAATTATGTGAACATGCTGACCATAGAGATGCAATGTCAGTGTTAGTGATGTCGAGGTGCTGATCATTGTGTGCACTGTCAGGGTTAGTGATGTGGAGTTGCTGATCATATGGATACACTGTCAGGGGTAATGATGTGGAGGTGCTGATCATAGGGATGCACTGTCAGTGTGTGTGGTGTGGAAATGATGAGCACAGCCAGGCACTGTCAGGGTAAGTGATATGGATGAGCTGATCATAGGGATGCACTGTCAGGATTAGTGATGTGGAATTGCTAATCATAGAGATGCACTGTCAGGGTTAGTGATGCGCAGTTGCTCATAGAAGGAATGAACTGCCAGGGTTATTGAAGTGGAGGTGCTGATCAAAGGGATGAACTGTCAGTGTTTGTAATGTGGAGGTGCTGATCACAGGGATTCACTGTCAGACTTAGTGAAGTGGAGGTGCGATTTTAGGGAAGCACTTTCAGGGTTAGTGATGAGGAGAAGCTGATCATAGGGATGCACCGAATGGGGTAGAGATGTGGAGATGCTGATCATAGGGTGCACTGTCAGGATGAGGGATGTTGAGGTACTGATCATGGGGATGCACGGTCAGTTTTAGTGATGTGTAAGTGATGATTGTTGGGATGCACGGTCAGTGTTAGTGACGTGGAAGTGCTGATCATAGAGATGCACTCTCAGGTTCAGTGATGTGGACGTGCTGACCATAGAGATGCAATGTCAGGGTTAGTGATGTGGAGGCGCTGATCATAAGGATGCACTCTCAGTACGAGTGATGTGGAGGTGGTGATCATAGGTATGCACTGTCAGGGTTAGTGATGTGGAGATGCTGAATAGAGAGATGCACTGCCAGGATGATTGATGTGAAGGTGATGATCAGAGGATTGTACTGTCAGCGTTAATGTTGTGGAGGTGCTGATCATCGGGATGTACTCTCCTGACTCCTGATGTGGAATTGATGATCATCGTGTTGTACTCTCAGGGTTAATGATGTGGAGGTGCTGCTTATAGAGGTGTACTATCAGGGTTAATGATATGGAGGTGGTGGTCGGCGAGATGTTCTGTTAGGGCTAATGAGGTGGTGGTGGTGCTAGTTGTAGAGATGTTCTGTCAGGGTTAATGATGAGGAGGAGCTGATCATAGGGATGAACTGTCAGGGTTTTTGATCTGGAGCTTCTGCTCAGAGAGATGTTCTGTCAGGGTTAATGATGTGGAGGAGCTGTTCATAGGGATGAACTGCAAAGATTAATGAAGTGGAGGTGCTGATCATAGTGTTGTACTGTCAGGGTTAGTGGTGTGGAGATGATGAGCATACAGATGCACTGTCAGGGTTCGTGATGTGGAGGTGCAGGTCATTGGGCTGTACTGTCAGGGTTACTGACGTGGCGCTGCTAATCATAAGGTTATATTGTCAGGGTTCGTAATGTGGAGGTTTGGTCATAGTGATGTACTGTCAGGGTGAATTATGTGGAGGTGATGGTTATAGAGATTGCTGTCAGGTATAATGATGTGGAGGTGCTAGTCATGGAGATATACTGTCAGGGTTAATGATGCGTAGGTGATGGTCATAGGGAGGTATTGTCAGGGTTAATGTACTGGCTGTGCTGGTCATAGAGATGTACTGTCAGTGTTAATGATGTGGAGCAGGTGGTCGGCGAGATGTTCTGTTAGGGTTAATGAGGTGGTGGTGCTAGTAAAAGAGATGCACTGTCATGGTTAAAGATGTGGATGTGCTGTTCATTGGGATGTACTGTCATGACGAATGATGTGGAGATGCTGATCATCGGGATGCACGTCAGGGGTCGTAATGTGGAGGTGCTGATCCAAGGGTACACTGTCAGTGTTAGTGATGTGGAGGTGCTGATCATAGGGATGCACTGTCAGGGTCAGTGATGTGGTATGCTGATCACAGGGATGCACTGTCAGGGTTAGTGATTCAGTGGTGTTTATAACAGCGATAAACTTTTAGGGTGAGTTATGTGGACGTGCTGTCACAGTGATGTATTGTCAGGCTGAGTGAAGTGGAGGTGCTGATCATACGGATGCACTGTCAGGGTTGTTGATATGGAGGTACTGATCAGAGGGATGCATTGTCAGCCTTAAGTGATGTGGAGGGGCTGATCATAGGGATGCACTGTCAGGACGAGTGATGTGTACGTGCTGATCAAAAGTATGCACTGTCAGGGTTAGTGATGTGGAGGTGCTGATCACAGGGATGCACTGTCAGACAGTTCATAGTGATGAACTGTCAAGATTAATGATGTGGAGTTGCTGTTCATAGAGATGATCTGTCAGGGTTAATGATATGGCGGAGCTGGTCATTGTGATGTTCTGTAAGGGCTAATGATGTGGAGTGCTGATCATCGATTCATCGAGATGTACTGTCAGGGTTAATGATGTGAATGTGCTGGTCATAAGTATATAGAGATATATTGTTAAGTGTTAATGGTGGGGTGGTGCTGATCATCGAGATGTACTGTCAGTGTTAATGGTGTGGTGATGCTAGTCATAGAGATGTACTGTCAGGTTTAATGATTAGATTAGATTAGGTTACTTACAGTGTGGAAACAGGCCCTTCGGCCCAACAAATCCACACCGACCCGCCGAAGCGCAACCCTAACAATACGGGCAATTTAGCATGGCCAATTCACCTGACCCGCACATTTTGGACTGTGGGAGGAAACCGGAGCACCCGGAGGAAACCCACGCAGACACGGGGAGAACGTGCAAACTCCACACAGTCAGTCGCCTGAGGCGGGAATTGAACCCGGGTCTCTAGTGCTGTGAGGCAGCAGTGCTAGCCACTGTGCCACTGTGCCACCGTACCGCCCACGGATGTGGATCTGCTGGTCATAGATATATACTGTCTGGTTTAATGATGAGGAGGTTCTGGTCATAGAGATGCGCTGTCAGGGTTAATTTTGTGGAGGTGCTGGTCATAGAGATTTACTGTCCGGGTCATGATGTGGAGGTGCTCTTTCAGCGAGATGTACTCTCAGGTTAGATGATGTGAAGGTGCTGGTCAGAGAGATGTACTGTCCGGTTTAATGATGTGAAGCTATTGGTCATAGAGTGGTAGAGGTGCACTGTCAGGGTAAGTAACGTGGAGGTATTGGTATGAGAATCATGAAGATGTACTGTCACGGTTAATGGTGTGGAGGTCCAGGTCATAGAGATATACTGTCATGGTTAATGGTGTGGAGATGCTGGTCATAGCGATGTACTGTCAGGGTTAATGTTGTGGAGTGCTGGTCATAGCCTCAGATTTATACTGTCATGATTAATGATGCGGGAGGTGATGTTCATAGAAATGTACTGTCAGGATTAATGATGTGGAACTGCTGGTTATAGACATTTACTGTCAACGTTAACGATGTGGAGGTGCTGTTCTTAGAGATGTACTTTTAGGGTTAATGATGCAGAGGTGCGGGTCATAGTTGTACTGACAGGGTTAATGATGTGGAGTTGCTCTGTCTTAGCGACACACGTCATGGTTGGTGACGTGGAGGTGCTGGTCATAGAGATGTGCTGTCAGGACTGATGATATAGTAGTGCTGATCATACACATGTATTATGAGGATAAATGATGTGGAGCTCCTGGTCATAGAGATGCAGTGTCACGATAAATGATGTGGAGGTGCTGATCATGGAGTTGTACAGTCAGGGTTAATGATGTGGAGGTGCTGATCATAGGGATGTACTGTCAGTGTCAGTGATGTAGAGATGCTGATCAAAGGGATGTACTGTCAGAGTTTTTGATGTGGAGGTGCTGATCATAGAAATATCCAGTCAGGGCTAATGACGTGGAAGTGTGATCATAGGGAAGTACTCTCACGACCATTGATTTGAAGGTGCTGTTCATGGGGATGTTCTGTCTGGGTTAATGATGTGGAGGTGCTGATCATCGAGATCTACAGTCAGGTAATGATGTCGAGGTGCTCATTATGCTAATGCACAGTCAGGTTTAATGATGTGGAGATGATAATCATAGAAAAGTAGAGTCAGGACTATGATTTGAAGGTGCTGATCATATAGATGTACTGTCTTAAAACAGGCAGGGGCCTGGGTAATTGGAGAGGTTTAGAGACAGAGTCCAGACTTTTAGACCAGCGTGTGAATAATGGGCCAAACAGCCTAATTCCAGCTCTGTAAACACTCAACAGCACGATGACACCCGACATGCAACATTCATCACATTTTGCATTTTGTTTTATTATTGACTTTACTCTGAAAGAGATGCATGGAGAGTCGTTGTACATGCAGTCAGATCTGTGTATTGTTGGGTTGAGGTGCATTGCATACAGCAACAACATCTGAGAGCGGATTGACTTCCTGCCCCTTACAATCTCAATTTTAACATGTTATTTCCTCATCAATTTCACTTGGTGTAAAATGTTTTACTTTTAATATATTTTCATCACAGTACATTGACTCCCTTAGCACGTTATAAATTTCGACAGAGCAGTGCCTTGTTTCTCTTTAAATAAACAGAATATGAACGCATCGGATTGGAGACCATATCCTCTCACAGAAAGAGTAAAAGGTATACAGAATTCTCTCTGAAAAATTTGTAGCCCTTGCTGAGAAAACTGACGAGGTAAGCAGAATCTATTGAAAGAAGAGAAAGGTGTGTTCTGCTGCTGGCAGGAGAAAGGTTAACCCACGTGGTATGGGGGGTAGAGGATTTTAGGAGAACAGAATAAAGTAGGGAACTAATAATTTCTAAACAATTGCAATGGGGATGGTTCTGAACATTGATTTAGATGGTTTGTAATAGTGTGGAAGCTGAAGATGTTTAATAACAAACGGTTTCGTCGACAAAATGATTGGGAATTGGTTCAGGCGAATTCTAGCTGTTCAGAAAATTGGAGAAGGAGCAGACCGCACAGCCTGTTCAAACTGTTCCATCTGTTCGACCAGTCAACCCAAACGGAGCTGATTTTAGTTTTCAAAACCGGTGTCCTGTCCATTCTCCATATGCCATGATTCCCTGAGACACCAGCTATCGGTCTATTCCAATATGATATTTATTCAGTGATGGTGCATCCACAGTCCCATGGGATTGAGAATATTGAAGATTCAGTGACCTGAGAGTGAAGTGCTGACTCCTCATATTTGTCATAAATAATCTGCTCTTTATTCTGACACAGTATTCTTTTTGTTTAAGATTCCCAGGTTTTCGGAATAAGTTCTGAGCATTCAGGAACCTGCTTCTTCAGAATTTGATACATTCCAATGTAACTGCCTTTCAACTTGCTAAGCTACAGACCCAATTTATTCCAATACTCAGCATTGGAGCATCCTGTCTGCCAAATAGTGAATCTTATCTTTTATGAATCATTAATGTGCATGGGCCATTGCTGGCTGTGACACAGTTGCTCTGCTGAGGAGCATGTGAGTTTGGTCGGCTAAATCGACAATGATGAAAGGGAAGGAGTTTCAGGATTTTTCACCTAACGTCACTTGTAGTGTTGAGATGTTTTTTTCCAAGCCAGGGTGGCAAGTGGCTTGGTGTGGAATTGACAACTGGCAGTGCTCCCGTTGATCTGCTCTGCTTGACACTCCAGATGATCAAGCCGTGAGTCTGGAAACTGCTCTGTGAGGAACCTTGGTGAATTTCTGCAGTGCATCTTATCTATGGTACACACAGCTGCCACTGAGTGTTGGTGGTGTAACAGGGAATGTTTATAGTTGTGATTCTGAGAAAGTGGCACAGCAAGTTTATTCTACTTAAACATGTAGAGCACAACTGTTTGGTTATACAAGTCTGTTAATTGTGCAAATGTCCATGAAATTTTAATCAGGTTCACATCCTATCTGACAATGGGCTGAGGGATATCACGTGACTGTTTCAAAATTTCATCTCAAAAATCTGGGAATGAGCTGATTGACAAAGATTGTGTTATAGGTAGATAAACTCAGTGCAGTGTAAGTTGCAGCACACAGACCATATATGTGAATCTGTACGTATGCATCTCTCTGGATATGTGTGTGACTGTATATTGATGTGTGTTTCTGGCTTTGTGTCTGTGTTTCTGATCTTTATGACTATCTCTGTCTGACTATCTGTGTGCACGTGTGTGTGTGTATGTGTGCGTGTGTATGTGTGTGTGTGTTCGTTTGTTTCAGTGAGTGCATTCACGTGCGTCTCTATCTTAGTGTGCCACTTTGGTCCTGTGTCTCTGTGCAGTGGGCTCGCACTTGTTTCGGGCACTTATCCATCACATCTGGTTATTCAAAAATCTGTCTGTCGTCAGTCTATTCTGTATCTAAATTGATACAATGCCGTTGGTCATGTTGACATGTCCTCTGCCTGCAATGGGACACAGTTTGTCCTGGAGGGAAGTTTAAATGAATGAATGAAATAACTCTGATAAATCAATGTCTCTGTCTTTACCTGTGCCTGTGTCTGTCCCTCTTGTGTTTACAGTGATGCAATGCCACCATCTGCTGGCCGCCTCACGCCACTGCACAAGAAGAAGGTTTTTTTGAAGGACAATGTGCTCCTGATATTCTATTATTTCTGACAGTGTCACACTGAGTGACACAAAGGCGCAAGGGTCTGCGTAGTGACGTCACCCCAAAATGACCGCCCCAATGGGGAATGACGGAGGAGGAGAATGGGGGATTCGGCAAGAGGTGAAAGCGGACAGCCTGTGCAGTGTTGCAGAGTGGCTCCCTCTGGAGGTCTGGAGGAGGAATCAGCAGCCACTCTCTGAATGAATGAATCACGATTTTTTAACATAAATGTCGCACTGGATCATGTATTTTCTTTTCATCATTCTGGAATAAGGCAACAGGCACCTGCTGAAATAGCAAAATTAATTAATTACTTCAGTGCTACAAGCCAGGAAATGACTAAGATTTAGGAACCACTGAAGGATGAAAACATTTAATATTAATATTCACACCATCCAGGGATGTGCAGACTGGGTGGCTTGGCCATAGTAAATGCAGGGTTTCAGGATTCCTTCACAGGAATTGTTCTGTTTAAACAGCTACACTGAAAACCAAAATAATAGCTAAGCATTTCGAAAAGCTTATTTGGATAGAGGTTATGGGAGTATTGAAATATCATATCCATAAAAGCTCAAAATATACTTTAAAAAAACAGGAGCTTCAAAATGGCCAGTGCCTAGTTATAGGAAGAATGTTATTGATCTGAGGTGGTCTAGAAGAAATTTACCAGGACGTTACCAGAAATGGAAGGCTTGCCTTATGAATAGTTTAGCTTCCCTACAATGTGGAATCAGGCCGTTTGGCACAACAAGTCCACACTGATCCTCTGAAGAGTAACCCACCCACACCCATTTCTCTCTGACTGATGCACCTAACACTATGGGCGATTTAGCATTGCCAATCCACCTGATCTGCACATCTTTGGACTGTGGAAGAAAACTGGAGGACCCAGAGGAATCCGACGCAGAGACAGGGAGAATGTACAAACTCCATACAGACAGTAACCAGAGGCTGGAATCGAACGTGGGTTCCTGGTGCTGTGAGGCTGCGTTGAAAACCACCGAGCCGCCCTTTAATAGAGATTTAATAGCACACCTCTGGAGCAGATGGGTCCTGAACCAGGATCTTCTATCTCAGTGGTAAGCACACTATCACTGCACCATAACAGCCCTCAACATGTAAAGAATTGTGGACTGTCTGAAATCTTTTTTTCCACCGTCGAGTAGGAGTTTGGGAGGCGATCTGATATAAGTTTATAAAGTGATAAGAGGTATAGATAGAGTTAATGATAGTTATCTGTTACCGAGGATGGGCAATTCAAAGAGAATGGAACACAACTTTTAAGTAGAAAGGAGAGAGATTTTAAAAAGACATGAGCAATTTTTTGCACAAACGGTAGCTTTCATGTCACATGAACAAGGAGAAGTTGGAAGCAATGTGACAGTATGTTTAGTGATCATGAACTTGCTTTCTCTTTATTATTGTTGGATCATGTGGTTGCTCAGTACATTTAAGAAAATAAACCACATCTTTTCACAGTTCATAGAACTAGGTTAACATTTTATACACACACACAGAGATAAAGCAATCTGTATATATCCATCTGTAGATCCATTCACTATTTTTGGACTGGGAATACTGAATGCAGTTAATAAATAATAGAGTGAATAGCAGGCAGGAGCAAACTGTCCCAGTAAAATGAACTGCCTGTTTTTCTGTGGTACACGGAGGCCAGCAGAGGGTGGAATTGCATCACATTAAACACAAGAGGAATAGGCACAGAGGCAGTTCGAGGAATTGGGTTCATCACCTTTTGAAATTAAATCATTTATTCCTTCAAACATGGAGGGTGCAAACACGCACACATGCACACACACAGACTCAGAGACACACATCAACATGAACAACGGCGTTGTGTCAATGTAAACAGAGGAAGGACTGACAGGGAACAAGACAGAGGGTTTTTGTTAGCACAATTTAAACAGATGCAACACTGAAGACAGCCGGATTCCTATTGCACAGAGACACAGACACTGAGAGAAACACAGTAATACACATACAGAGACACATGAGCAGATACATACATGTTTTCACACACACAGCGAAGGACAGATACAGAGAAACTCACGACAATATAGGTGCACACAGATTCAGACACACAATCAAGCAAACAGATGCATATATATATAAACACACACACAGATATAAAGGGATACACGTGACACATAGAGACAGACACATCCTCTCCTTCATACTCAATATCACCATCTCTCAAACTCATACAATCTGTACATGAGAGGGACATGGAAAATCTCGCTATCTCTTACAGTTTCTCTCTCTCACACTGACTCTTGCTGACTCTCTCTCACACACACTCTTGCTATCCCTGTCTCATACACAAACTGCCTACCTCTCTCATGTGGAATTTCGCTATCTCTGTCTCACAAATCCCGCTCTCTCTCTTGCATAATTCCATGATCTCTCTCACACAATCCTATTGAATCTCTTGCACAATCCCACGAAATCGCTCTCTCTCTCATACACATTCTAGATGTCCCTCGGGTGTCCCATGGGACCAGGGAATAAGGAAAGGAGGGTGGGTTTCAGGATTTAAGCTCGATGATTAGCCTTGATTATTTTGGATAACACGACATGCTCGAGGAGCCAAATGACTATCTTTTATCTTTGTTTGGGATTTCTCCAGATTCACTGACCAAGACCCACATTGGTTGGGAGAGAAAACTGTGAGGACGACTAAAAAGGCTGTGAACCGATATGGAGAGATTCACTGAGATGGCAACTAATTAGCAGATGGAGTGTAATGTCGAGAAATATTCCTTTGCAGGAGAGATGTTCATACAAACTCAGGTAGCAATGAAACATCCCATTACCTGCCCTTACCACATTTCCAGACCCAGTGAAATTTTGACATTGAGGGAGCACAGTTTTCTGAGCAGATATTACTACACTGCAACATTAAGGTATTCAGTGTAACAGACTTTGCTACATTCCATCATTTTGGCTTTCTATGTCGTTTGAAGTATATTTCAAACACTGTCAGACTGAAACTAATACGGTGATGTAATTCATGCGAGTTGCTGTCGATTTGGGCCTAAGCAAAGGATTTGAGAAATTGCCTCACGGCAGGCTGGTGAAGGACGTCGAATCTCATGGGATCCGGGGTATGTTGGATAGATGGATATAGAACTGACTTGGTCTCAGAAGACAGCGAATACCAATGAAATGGTTTTGTTCCGAATGGGGTTCATTCGCGAGTCAATGTTCCAGATGGATCTGGAACAGTAACTTTGTTGATTGTAATACATATCAATGATGTGGAGGAAAATGTAATTTGGCGATTTGTAAGTTTGCAGATGACAGCAAAATTGGTAGACTGGCAAAGCATATCACGAAAATAGATAGAATGCAGATTTAGACAGAGGAAGGGTGGATGAAGTTTAATTTACACAAATGATGCATTTGGACAATCAAATTCAGGTGCGAATTATACAACAAATGTCAGACCCTAAGGAGCATTGACATACCGAGGGATCTAGGCATACAGGTCCACAGATTACTGAAAGTGGCAACAAGGTAGTCACGAAAGCACACAGACATTTGCTTTCATTGACTCAAGCATCGAATGTAAAAGTTGCCAATTTATGTTATTACTTTACAAAACTTCAGTTCGGTTACATTTACAATATTGTGTGCAGTTGTGCTCGCCACATTGCTAGGAGGATGTGGACACATTGGAGAAGGCGCAGAGAAGATTTACCATGATGTTGCCAGGTCTGAAGACTTTTCATTCTGAGGAGAGGTTGTTTAAACGCGGACTGATTTCACAGAAAGAGCGCAGGATGGGGATTTCCAAGACGAGGGGCCACATTTTTAAAGAGAGATTCAAAAAGAAATGGGAACAATGGCTTTTTTTATTACATAGAGGATGGTTCGCATGTGGAAGGAACTTCCCATGGAAGTGATGGATCTGGGCACAGTTACAGCGTTTAAAAGACATTATGAAAGGAGAAGAATTGGAAAAGGTTGGAGAGATCTGGGCCAGGAGCAGACAGACAGGACTAGTTTAGTTTGGGATATTTGGATAAAAGGACTAGTTGGATAAAAGGATATGTTTCTATGCTGTCTGACTGTAAGAAGGCACAGGTTCAAGTTGAGGTGGGACATTTAGAGGTAAGTTGTGGGAAAAAAAATTAACAAAGAGGGTTGTAGGTACCTGGAACGCACTGGTCGGGGAGGTGGTTGAAGTAGGCATGTTAGCAAAGATTAAGATGCATTTGATAGACACATGAACGGGAGGGGAACAGAGGGAAACAGTGCATGGGGAGAAAGGAGAATGTCAAAATAAAGATTCAAAATCAGCACAAGCTTGGTGGGATATAGAGCCTGTTCCTGTGTTGTATGGTTCTTTTAAATTAGATGAGAATGTTGCTGTGTAAAATTGTGAGACAATATGAAACAGTATTGTCCGAGTGTTTGGCTGACCTTGTACACAAAAATCAGATAATTAGTGGTATAGCCAACAAATCAGAGGGCAAATAATACATTGCCAATTATGTCCAGGAGCTTGTATTAGGAACGTGAGGACTTCTTGCTCTGAATCACTCTAGGTCAGGATAGATTTCACTGAAGGTATTGAAGAGAGTGTAAATGTAGTCACACTGTCGTACAAAGATTCAGTCAACCTCTCACACACCAATCTCAATCATAATCATTCACACAGAAACACTACATTTCATAAACTGACACAAGAAGCTCACACCCACAAGCACCCTCAGTAATGCGCACATACATGCATGTACTTACACATTTTCACACGGACAGAAGCACATCCACACAAATGCGCACTAAAATTCAAATATTCTTTTCGTGAATCCACTTTAGAGAGGAATACATCTCTTTCCTTTTGCAGGTACATACAAAATCCTACACTGTGTACGCACACACAACCACACACTCTCAAAAACACACACACTCACTCTCTCACACACACAAACTATGTGGTGAACCATTCCATTCAGGTGTGTTTTATTACTAATATACTTTCTTTTAAAATTGCTGACAGCACACAACATTTCCCAGTCGGAAAATGTGACATTTTATAAATTCCTGTTTTCATGATGACTCCAGGCTAACTCTCTGAAACAGATTACTGCAAGCATAAGAGGTATAGTTAGTAAGTTTTGAGCTGACACCCAAATTGGAGGTGTAGTGGACATCGAAGGAGGTTACCTCAGATTATAAAAGGATCTTGATCAGATGGGCCAGTGGTCTGAGAAGTGGCAGATGGAGTTTAATTCAGATAAATACGAGGTGCTGCATTTTGGGAAAACAAATCTTAGCAGGACTTATAGACTTAATGGTAAGGTCCTAGGGAGGGTTGGTGAACAAAGAGACTTTGGAGTGCAGGATCACAGCTCCTTAAAAGTGGAGTCACAGGTAGATTTGATAGTGAAGAAGACGTTTTGTATGATTTCTATATTTGATCATGATATTGAATACAAATGTTGGGAGGTCATGTTGTTGCTGTAGAGGACATTGGTTAGGCCAGTATTGGAATATTGCGTGCATTTCTGGTCTCCTTCCTATCGGAAAGATGTGAAACTTGAAAGGGTTCAGAAAATATTTACAAGGATGTTGCCAGGGTTGAAGGATTTGAGCTATAGGGAGGGAGTAAACAGGCTGAGATTATTTTCGCTGGAGCATCAGAGGCTGAGGGGTGACCTTATAGAGGTTTACAAAATTTTAAGGGGCATGAATAGCATAGGCATGAATAGCATAAGTAGGCAGAGTTTTTTTTTCACTGGGGTCGGGGAGTCCATAACTAGAGGCCGTAGGTTTAGGTTGAGAGGGAAAAGATTTAAAAGAGACCTAAGGGGCATCTTTTTCACACAGAGGGTGATCTGTATGGAATGATCTGCTGGAGGAAGTGGTGAAGGCTGGTACAATTGCAACATTTAAGAGGCATTTAGTTGGTTATAAGAATAGGAAGGGTTTGGAAGGATATGGGCCAGCAGTCTTTCATGTCAGCACATCACTGACGTTAACTTTATAAATAGGGAAATGCTGAGTTGTAGGTTTGATATCGAGACGTTTCATTACCTGGCTCGGTAACGTCGTCAGTGGCGACCTCCAAGTGAAGCGAAACTGTTGTCTCCTGCTTTCTATTTATACGTTTATCCTGGATGGGTTTCCTGGGGGTTGTGGTGCTGTCATTTCCTGTTCATTTTCTGAGGGGTTGATGGAGGGTATCTAGATCTATGTATATGTTTATGGCGTTGTGGTTGGAGTGCCAGCCCTCTAGAAATTCTCTGGCATGTCTTTGCTTAGCCTGCCCCAGGATAAATGTGCTGTCGTAGTCGAAATTGTGTTTTTTTTTCATCCGTGTGTAGTGCTACGAGAGAGAGGGTTGTGTCTTTTTTGTGGCTTGCTGGTGTTCTTGTATCCTGGAGGCTGACTTTCTTCCTGTTTGTCCTACATAGTGTTTGTGGCAGTCCTTGCATGGAATTTTGCAGACAATGTTGGTTTGGTCCATAGGTTGTACTGGGTCTTTGAAGTTTGTTCGTTTTTGTTTGAGAGTGTTGGTGGGTTTGTGTGCTATTAGAATTCCAAGAGGTCTTAGTAGTCTGGCTGTCATTTCTGAAACTTATTTGATTTATTGTAAGCTGGTTAGGGTTCCTGGCTGTGTTTGGTCTGCTTGGCGTGGTTTGTTCTTGAGGAAGCTAGGGACTGTACTTTTTGAGTATGTGTTCTCCTTGAATGCGTTTCATAGGTGGTTCTACTCTGTTTTCCAAAGTTCGTCTGTGCTGCAGTGTGATGTGGCTCGTTTGAATAGTGTTCTGATACAGCTTCATTTGTGCGTGTTGGGATGGTTGCTGGTGTAGTTAAGTATTTGTTCGGTGTTTGTCGGTGTTCTGTATACACGGTTTTGTAGTTCTCCGTTATCCTTTCTTTCAACTGAGACGTCCAGGAATGCGAGTTTGTTATCGGTTTCTTCCTCCTTAGTGAACTTTATGCCTGTGAGGGTGTTGTTCATGATATTAAATGTTTCTTCTATCTTGTTTCATTTTGTGACGACAAAGGTGTAATCTACGCAGTGGACCCAGATTTTTGGTTTCATGGTTGGTACGGCTGTTTGTTCTAGTCTTTGCATTATCGCTTCTGCTATCAATCCTGATTGAGGAGATCCCATGTGTGTGCCGTTAGTTTGTTTGTAGACTATGTTGTTGAAGGTTAAGTGGGTGGTGAAGCACAGGTCCACTAGCTTCATGATGTTTTCGTGGTAATGTGATTGATGGTGGTTGGCGTGTGTGTGATGGTCTCTTCTAAACGTGTCGTAAGTGTTTCCTTTGCCAGGTCGATGTTCATGGAGGTGAACAGTGCTCTTACGTCAAATGAGATCATTGTTTCATCTTCGAGTAAAAAATGAGGTCTGCAGATGCTGGAGATCACAGCTGAAAATGTATTGCTGGTTAAAGCACAGCAGGTTAGGCAGCATCTCAGGAATATTCCTGCTGTGCTTTAACCAGCAACACATTTTCAGCGATAGTTTCATCTTCCTCTATTTTGGTGTTATTGATTATTTTGAGCAATTCCTGGTTGGAGTGGATGGTGTGCTGTGACTCTTCTACCAGGTATTTCAGTCTTGCACGTAGTTCTTTGGCCAGTCTATAAGTTGATGTTCCGGGTATTTTGACTGGGACAACACATCTATCCTGGGATAGACTAAACAAAAACATGCCATAGAATACCTAGAGGCCTGGCACTCCAACAACAACGCCATAAACAAACGCATAGATCTAGATGCCATCTATGAACCACTCACAAAACAGGAAATGAAATCACCACAAACCCCAGGAACCCCAACCAGAACAAACATATAAATAGAAAGCAGGAGGCAACAGCTTCGCTTCACTTGGAGGTCGCCACTGATGTTGTGACCTAGCCAGGGAATGAAACGTCTTGATATCAAACCTACAGCTCAGCGAGCAAACATACACCCTAAACCTCAACCTGAGCTACAAACCTTCACAAACCTTGCAATAATTGAGATTTTAAAGAAAAGAATGGACACTTTTGGGATAGAGAGAAAGGCTTCTTGCTACTTCTGGATCGAGGACGAGAATCACTGTCTTCAGGTCGGAAAATATGCTGAAACCCTTTCAGAGTTTTGATCACTTACTTATTACACTTATACATATAAATTTACAAAGTATCAGACACATTGATATAGAGTTATGATTAATATTATATTTATATTCATTCATGGGATTGTGGCATTTCTGGCTGGACCAGCATTTGTTGCCCATAAACCGCTGATCTGGAGGAAGTGTCAGTGAGCTGCCTTCCTGAACTGTCGCTATCCACTTGGGGCAGGTACATTCACAATGATGGAAGTGAAATGGAAGTGGCATTGGTTGAAAATCTTGGAACTCCTTCTCTTACATCACTGTAGGTTTACCCAAACCAAATCGATCATTCTGTGTGTCTGGAAAGTGTGTTGTACCTTGGTGAGTTTCTGCAGTGTAGCTTGCCCATTGTAAACACTGTGGTTGCTGAGTGTCGGCCGTGGAGACAGGGGATGCTTGTGACTGTGATGCCGAGCAAGCTACTTACATGTGGCTGCAAGAGCAGGGTCAGAGACTAGAGATACTGCCACCAGTAAGTCTCCTCCTGACACCCCAAATTCTATTCACCATCAACGAGGCATATGTCAGGAGTGTGATGGAATACTCCCCACTTGCCTGGATGGGTGCAGTTACAACAATACTCAAGAAGCTTGACACCAGTGTGCTTTTATGACACCACATCCTCAAACATTCATTCCCTTCACCACCTGTTGTCAGTAGTAGCAGTATGTACTATCTGGAAGATGCCTTGCAGAAAATCACCAAAGACCCTAAGACAGCACTTTGCAAACCCACAACTAATTCAATCTCGAAGGACAAGGGTAGCAGGTACGTGGGAACACCATTACCTGCGAGTTCCCTTCCAAGCCACTCCACACTCACTTGTGAAGTCCTGGATTTCCCTCCCTAGCAGCATTGGGGGTTGAATCACTGCGAGTGGGCAGCAATGATTCAAGAAGTCCCCTCGCCACCACCTTCCAAAGGGCAAATAGGAATGGGCAATCAGTGCTGGCTAACCAGAGACACTCAAGTCCCTCAAATGAATTATTTTATAAAGAAACTATGGACAGCACAGGTGTTCCTGATGTAGAATGACATTAATTTTGTTCCGACTATTTACTTTGTGGAATCTGTTCTGTGAAATAAAAATGAACAAAACTGGATATTGTCAGTGGGTCAGAGAGGGTAAACTCAACAGGTTGAGTCATTCCTTGTCCAAATGGAATGGATGTTGCCAAGCTGCTGCTCCTCATTTTCCTTTCGGTCCATTCCTCTCGTGGACTGTTCACTCCATTAGCTGCTGCATTTAATTGTTGACTTTCAGGTTTTACTTAGATTTTTTATTCATCAATTGAATTAGTTTTATAACTGGACTTTTAAACGTATATTTTAACTGTTCTCTGAAAGTTTTCTGTGTCACCACACAAATAAGTGCATTTGAGCAGTAGCCTAAGTCCCGCAGCATATATGTGACTTGTTCAAAGAGTTGGAAAGCAGCAGAATCCAAAGAATGACCAGCTTGAAAGTGATATAAAATATACATCAACCAGAAAAATAGGAAACTGGCAGATACGGAAAATAGTAAAATTTTGGATTTCCGTCTGGTCTCTTCCTCTGGGTCATTCACTGATTTTCTCTGACCCCTGGGTCCTTTTTGCATCTTAATGGATTCGAATATATGCCTGATAATCAGGACGTTGATAAAAAGGACAAAAATGAATGGCACAAATGGTGTTAAAAAATGTTCAAAATATTTAAAACTTGCCCACCGACGGTCACGGTAATAACTACACCTGATATAGCAGAACCACGGAACTTCATTGATGAACTTTCTAGGTTTATATCGAAAGTAGTTGGGAATGTTCTTTATAGTAAAGATAATGCAGATTGTTGCGACAACCTTCATTGCAGTTTTCTTTGTGCAATATTTAGCTTTCATCTGATGAAAACAAATGGCAACAAATTGATCAAACGAAAAAGCAGCAGTGAACCAGACAGAACAATCAACAGTCAAGAGGCTCAAGACAGAGATAATACTACAGACAGGAGTGATGTCCAGGAAACATGTTGGATAATAATAGGAACGAAATCGATAAAGTATAGCATCAAAAGTAATGAACAGCAGATCAGACAATGTCATGGCCAACAGATAGCAGGTGGTGCATTTCGAAAGTGCACACTTTTCCCCAGTCAAGAATACAATCGCCACTAGAATAACTGTAAGAGAAAGTAAAAAGAACTTGAATTTACTATTTAGATGAGCTCTGTGCCTAAGTCTAGAAAGTTAGTGAAAATTGCTATTCTACATCAAACGATGTTTCAAAATTGTAAACCTGAGCAGCAAACTCTCTCTGAATGAATTATTTGCACTTTTAAAAGACATAGGGAAGAACATGATCAGCAGATTACTCCGAGAAATACGGTCATGTACTCAGTGCTTAATTAGGGTCCGCAGCTGTTTATTCTACCTGCTTTATAATTTACTGTGACTGGTTGGAGTTTCCCGTAAGACCACAACATCCTCACAAAGACACCACGGCTCAATAAAACAAAGAATGGGAGACACATAATATTGACATAGATTGCACAATTCCTGTAATTTGTTAAGGAGTTGCCACTGCTCAGATTGAATCCAGAAGAGTATATCGACATGATATCAACTACAGTATAGGCCACTCAATCAATCCACAATGTTCAGGAATAGATGCCCAGCACAATATGAAAAAAGAGATTATCTGTCACTGAGTTCCTTCCTCATGTGATGAAGGGCTCATGCCCAAAACGTCGACTCTCCCGCTCTTTGGATGCTGCTTGACCTGCTGTGCTTTTCCAGCACCCCACTCTCAACTCTGATCTCCAGCATTTGCAGTCATCTCGTTCTCCTACAGAATTGAACATCCTAACAATCTGTTCCATGGAAGTATTCAGCAGTGAATGCAACTGCCATGTCCCAGGTTGGATACACACTACAATCAAAAGAAATTCAACGTTTGGCACAGACACCCCCACTTTACAAGACTATACACTGCAGACTCCACCCAAATCAAATCTGATTCCATGCAGGATTTGTCATTGCAAATATATGGTTTGAAAGTTGCACACTTTATCTGGGATTAAGCAACGCTTCCTGCCTGATGTCCAGGCTCACGTTTCCTCACCGAGGCCATCTCCTGAACAGAGACCGACCCCCACCCCCCTCCCAGATATAGAGGACAAGCTGAGGATAGAAATAACCATAGTTTACCCAGAACTCGCCGTGGAGATCATGAGAATTGTCACACAGCTTTTTCGAGGACACCCAAGTATGTTCTGTGGCTTTGTCACAAGACCTGCTTCTGTGGATTCAGGCCAATGCCAAAGATTAGAGGAGACGTTCGCCAATGGATAAATCGCAATTAATTATGAGCTGTAGATAATGATCTTGAGAGTTGAGTTTGATTTCCACAATCGCTGATGTTGGAAATTCAATTCAATAATAATCTAGATACCTGATTTCAAATGAGGATGAGTGATCAGTTGTCAGCGGAAAACAAATCTCACACATTAGTGTCCTTTAGGTATGAAATTATCATCTTTATCTTGTCTGGCTTGCAACTGACTCCAGAACCACAACAAACTGGTTGACTCTCACCTGCACTCTGGGCAATTAGGGAAGTGTGGTGAGTGTTGTCCTAACCAGTGAAACCCAAACCTATGCAATAAATAAAAGAAAATTGAGCTCTCCATTCACAGCCAGCACCCTGCTACAGATGACTGCTCCCTTTCTACACCATCCTATACATATCAAATGATCCCCTCCAGATTTGATCCACTTTTGAAGATAATTGATCCTCCAATTGATGCAGTTTGGTTTACTGGAGTAGGGAACACCAACACATCAACCAGTACCCATCACTGACAACCGAGGCAAAAGAACACAACCAAGGCAAAAGAATCGGTCTCCTGATTTAAGACGAGTTAGAGTTCGGAAATTCATTAGCTTTGGCAAAATAATTCATGGCACGGATTATCCACAGAAACAGCTAATACCCAAACATGACAGAACCTCAGTATCAAGCATCCGGACTTTCACCTTGGGTATATCTCCTGCTCTCCACCATACGAGATATTCTCTATGACACTGACCATCCTTCGGGTTCACAGATATCCTCTTGCAGAGTTGGAAATGGGGATTATTTTTAAATGTGAAATTTAGAGGCCAGGCCAATGTTCATTTCCTAGATCTATTCACCCTTCTGATGGCATTCCAGAACTTCCTGCTTGAACGTCTGCATTGCCTGGGGTGCTGAAAACCCACAGTATTTTGGTGGGGAATTGCAGAACTCTTACCCCACAACAGTGATGCAAAGACAAGATATACCCAGGTCAACATGAAATCTGCATTGACAGACAACTTACATGCAATGTTCTTTCTATGCATCTGATGTGCTTGTTCTTGCACATGTTTGAGGTCATGGGTTTGCAAGGTGCTGCTGAAAGAGACTTCACGTGTAACTGTTTTACATTTGAAGGTGAAATTCATTGGGGATCACATTATCACTGGTGAATGACGTGAGTACTGAATGCAGTGATTTGCATGCCTTTCGATTGGCTGTTTGTCCACCACAATGTGGTGATTTGTGAGTGTTGCACTCACTGATGTATTTGAGCCACATGTGTGAAGACTTCTGTCCCACCCCAAGCTATGATTTCTTGGTAGTTGACATTGATTGGAGAGGCAGGAAGGGAGCTTTTTTGCCTCTCAAACCAAATTATCTGACAAAATCCTATGGCTACTGCACTTGGCTGGCTGGAGTAGGTCATTTTCTTGTCAATCATTGCAGCCGGTTTTCAGAACCATGCATTCAGTAATATCATAATCAGTCAATTTGAGATACTTTTGGAGATGATCACTGCTTGATACTTTTGGGATGCGAATCTTACTTGTCAATTGTCGGACAAAGCTCAACGTTATCTCGCTGTACAAGAATACAGCTGTCTTCATTTGGCAAGGAGTAAATGGTGCTGAAAATTGTGCAGTCAGGAATAAACCCCAACAGTTTTATTCATACCTTAAACTCTCTCTTGGAGAGAGAGAGAAAGAGAGAGGGAGAGAGAGAGACTGAGACAGACAGACAGACCGACATCTGGTGGTGAGTTGAGCCGAAGGATAACAGGGCTGGATGGCTGCTTTGTGATGTAGAGTTACACCAACAGCACTGGCTCATTTCCCACCCTGCACACAGATCACCGTGAAGTTCCCAACTTCTCCACCTCGTCCCTCCGCTAGGCATGGTCACTGTGAAGTATTTTGAAAATTGTTTCATTAAGCTTGAGCATAACAAGAGTTAAAAGCAAATGTTAATTCAGAAACTGAACTTATAATTCCAATTGGAATCGATTCAAAGCAAACATAAACATATGTCACCTATAGACTGCGGCCGAGAAATTGTGGTTAGCGTGTGAGGACACTCTTATGAGTGTCATCTTGTGGTTAGGTTATGTGATTTCAGAGAGGATATTTTTTGTTTACAAAATATATAAAGTCACAAAAGAAGAAGCATGGATGTGGACGTCTCAATTTGTAACCATCTGATCTTTATATAATAAGAAATAAAGCTGGATGTAAAAAAAAAATTGCAGGCTCATTTTCAAGAAAATAAGCATCTAATCAACTTGGAATATTCTGTAATATTGCAAAGATAATGTTGGAAAATTGAAGAATCCCATCACCCTATCAGCACCAGAGATAAACGGCATAGATAAGGTCACGAGCAAAGGTCGTTTCCCGAGGATAAGGGACCCCAAAATTAGAGGTCATCAGTTTAAAGTGAGACGGGTAAGATTTAACAGAGTCCTCAAGGGCAGATTTTTCACACTGGGTCGTACGTATATGGAATGAATTGCCAGTGGTAATTGCAACATACAGTTCGAAGTTTTAAAACTATTCTTGGACAGGTATTTAAATCGGCATAGTTTAAAGCGACAAGGACCAAATAAAATGATATTGGACGAATTTAGTTTGGCAAACTTGTTCAGCACGGTTGAATTGGACCAAAGGTCCTGGGGAGTGTTCCTGAACAAAACTTGGGGCGAAAGTTCATAGTTCCTTTAAGGTTGTATCTCAGGTACATAGGGAAGTGAGGAACGTGTTTGGTACATTTACTACTAATTATCATGCAGTGAGTACAGAAGTTGGGAGGTCATTTTATGGCTGCACAGAATATCACTTAGACTTCTTTTGGAATACGGAGTTCAATTCAATACTGAGCTCTCACTGCTATAGAAAAGAACGTGAACTTGAAAGGGTTCAGAAAAGATTTACATGGATGTTGCCCAGATGAGACAGTTTGAGCTACAGAGTGGGGCTGAATAGGCTGGGTTTACTTTCACTGCAGACTGAAGGCTGAGGGCTAAATATGTAGAGGATTTTAAAATCATGAGGGACGTGGATAGGGTGAAAAGCTAAAGCCTTTCTTCCCCCTAGAGCAGGGAATCAAAAATTAGAGCATATGAATCGAAAAGATGTTTTGAAACTTGAAAGGGTTCAGAAAAGATTTACAAGGATGTTGCCAGAGTTGGAGGATTTGAGCTATCAGGAGAGGCTGAACAGGCTGGGACTGTTTTCCCTGCAGCATCAGAGACTGAGGGGTGACCTTATAGTGGTTTACAAAATTATGAGGGGCATGGATAGGATAAATATACAAAGTCTTATCCCTGGGGTCAGGGAGTCCAACAATAGAGGGCATAGGTTTAGGATATGAGAGTAAAGATATACAAGAGACCTAAGGAGCAATATTTTCATGCAGAGGGTGGTACGTCTATGGAGTGAGCTGCCAGAGGAAGTGGTGGAGGCTGGTACAATTGCAACATTTAAGAGGCATTTGGATGGATATATGAATAGGAAAGGTTTAGAGGGATATTGGCCGATTGTTGGCAGGCGGGACTAGATTAGCTTGGTATATCTGGTCGGCATGCACAGGTTAGACTGAAGAGTCTGTTTCCATGCTGTACATCTCTATGACTCTAAGATGGCAAAGATTTAAAAAGGACGCAAGGGGCATTTTTTTCATGCAAAAGGTGGTGCATCTATGTGTGGAGGCTGGTGCAATTACAACATTTAAAAGGCATTTGGATTAGGTAAATGAATAGGAAGGAATGGGGGAGAAATAAAGGCCAAATGCTGGCACATGGGACTAGATAAATTTAGGATATCTGATTGGCTTGAATAAGTTCGATCAAAGGGTCTATTTTTGTACTGTACAATGCGATGGGTCTATGTGAAGCACATCGGTCATGATGGAATGGCAGTTCAGACTTGATGCACTGAATGGACTAATTGTACTCCTCCATCTTATGTAATTTCCATGCATTTGCTACTGTCCTACCTCTATATTACAGCGCCCACGGGTTGGAAAATGCACTCTGGTCCATTTTGCAGAACTGTTACTATTAAGTGTACGTGGTGGAGGGAATGAAGACTTGTGAATGTGGTTCCAGTCAATTGGTTTGATTTATCCTGGAATGTATTAGAGTTGCACTCAGCAAGCGAAGTGTGAAGTATCCCATCACACTCCTAACTCACCATCTATGAGGACAGGCTTTGAGAAGTCAAGGCATAAGTTAGTTTCTGTAGGATTTCAAGTATTTGACTGCCTCTTGTGAACATTGCATTTATTGATGCTATTAATCATCTTGTTGAGAAATGGTATGTCACAAGTATAGAAGAGGTGAGACTTAGCTGGGTGCTAGGGAATTTGCCACTACACCAGAATAACCCTGCACCATGTGTTCATACTCATGTTCCTGTTCAGTTTTAGGTCATGAAATAGTCATGATGTTAGCTGCAAGCCTGAACAATATGACTGTACACTTCTCAAGAGAGTGGATTAGACCTGTGATAATTCAAAATGCACTTAGATTTAGAGAAATTACAGCACAGAAACAAACCTTTCAGTCCAAATAACCCATATCCCAAATAACTAGTCCCATTTGACAGCACATAGCCTATGAACAATTCCTATTCAAAAATCTATTCAGATGCCTTTTAAGTGTTTCAATTGTGGCAGCCTCCACTATTTCCTCTGTCAGCTCTTTACATGCATGCACCAACATCTGCATGAAAAAGTTGCACCTTAGATCTCTCTTCAGTCCTTCCTCTTTCAGCTTAAACCTATGGCCTTCAGGTTTGGATTTCACCACCTCGGGGTAAAAACCTTGGCTATTTTATTTGTGCTTCTCATGAATTTATAACACTTTTTACGGGTTACCCCTCAGTCTCTACTGCCACAGAGAAAATACGACTCAAAGGAACCATAGTTCAGCAACACTCTCCAGGAGCTTACCATTAACAGTAGACATTCTGCCCTGATTTGCCTTTCCAAGATGCATTGAATCACATTGATCGAATTTAATCTTCGTTTGGCAGTATTCAGCCCTTTGGCCCATCTGCTGTAATGTGAGGTGACCAGTAGACGACCAATTTGTTTTTCTGCAAACTTATTAACTATACCTCCTAAGTTCTCATCCAAATCATTCACTTAATGACAAATATAGTAGACACCGCACTGATCCTTGTGCACTCTGTTGTTCACAGGTCCTCAGTCTGGAAAGCAAGCCTCCAAAATCACCCTCTGTCCTCTACGTTCAAGCCAGTTCTGCATCCAAATAGTTAGTTTGTGTATTCCATGTGATCTAACTTTTCAACCAGTTTACCACGAGGAAATTTCTCAATTGTCAAACTGAATTCAAGATAGATCATGTTTGTTGCTCTGCCATCATTAAACTTCTTTGTTACTTCTAAAAAAACTCAACCAAGTTCGTGAGAGATGCTTTCCCATACAAAAAGCCTTTTTGACTATCTGTAATCAATCATTGCCTTGACAAATACATGTAAGTTCTGTTCCCGAAGATTCTCTCCAACAATTTGACCACCACCAATGTCTCGCTCGCAGATCTATAGTTCCCTGACTTTTCCTTTACTAACATTCTTATGTAATAACACCATGTTAGCCAATCTTCAGCCTTCCAGAATCTCACCGATAACTATCAATGACACAAATATCTCAGCAAGGAAATGACCAGTCACGTTCCTAGCTTCCCCAGAGTTCTAGTGTACACCTGATCTGGTCCTGAGAATTTATCCACCTTTATATGTTTTAAGCCACCCAGCACCACCACCTCTATAACATGGACATTTTTCAGGATATTTCCCCACATTCAGCATCTTTCATATCATTCTCGCCTAGTTACATGTTTGTTCTTAATGTTTTCGTAGAAGCTCATTAGATTTTCCTTAACTCCGTTTGTCCAAACAATCTCATGTCACTTTTGTCCTCTGAATCTCCATCTTATCGTCACATACTACTGTCTTTCTATTCTTCAGGGGATTCAGTCGATCTTTGACATATGCTTCCTTCTTTTTCTTGATCCAAAACTCAATTTGTGTAGTCATCCAATGTTTTTTACATCTACCAGCCTGGCCCTTTACTCGAACGGGAGCTTACTATCTCCGGATTCTTGTTTCCTCCTTATTTTATGTTTTCTGATTTTCCAGCTGTCCCTTTAATTCTGAGTTATTCTCACCAATACATTAGTCCCCTCAAATTCAAGGCCAATCCATCCTTCAGAAACCGGTCACTTCTACCCCAGAAGAGATTCCAATAAATCAAAACTGTGATTCCCTTTCTCCTGAAACAGCTCCTCATTCATGCATTCTTCTCTTGTATCCTACTATTCCTACTATCAATATTTCGTGGTACTGGGAGTAAGCCAGAGTTTACTACTATCAGAGACCAACTTTTTAACGTTCCTGCCTTACTTTCTATATTATCTTCTCTGAAACTCATCCTTTTCTCTTCCTTTGTCATTAGTTTCAATGCGTACAACTGCCTCTTTCTGCTCCCAATCGGGTTTGCAAAAATTCTGATTCCTAATTAAGGCCTTATGCCCAAAACATCGATTCTATTTCTCATCGGATGCTGTGTTTTTCCAGCACTACACTCTCGGCACTGATCTCCAGCATCTGTACTCCCCGCGTTCTCCTTTGAGAATATACTTGCATCTCGCCAAGACATCCTAGATCATGGCTCCAGCGGAGTAATATACCATTCTGATGTCTCGCTGTCGGCCGTAGAAACATCTATCTGTGCCTTTGCTTATAGCAATCAAATTCAACAACCAAAACAAAAAATATTGACACCTACTCTCGCTGCCTTAGAGTCCAATAACATTGGTCTAAAATTGGAATGATAGAACAAATTCTGCTAAGAGTTCTCAATCTGTTATGGACCAAGCCACACCCACTCAATACACTTTAAGAAGATAGTCGAAACACTTTTTTTTTTAAATTTCAAGTTGGATGTATCTGGCTTATTACAGAAATAATGCTGCTGATCAAACCATTCGGAATTTTTAAAAAATTGTTGAACCACAAGCAACAAAAACAGAATTTGGATTACTTAATTATATAAAATAGAACATCACAGCTCAGTACAGGTTCTGGGCCACTCGATGTTGCACCAACCTTTGAAACCTATCTGAAGCCAATCTAACCTACACTATTCCATTTTCATCCATATGTTTATACAAAGACTATTTAAATGCACTTGAATTTGACGATTCCACTACCATTGCAGGCAGGCCATTCTACACCCCTGCTGCTGTCTGAATAATGTAACTGCCTCTGACATCTTTCTTATATCTATCACTCTTTAAGTTAAAGCTATATCCCCTCGTGCTAGCCATAATCTTCCAAGAAAAAGAGGTCACACTGTCCATTCCACCTAAATCTCTGATTATCTTATATGTCTCAATTAAGTCACTCTCAATTTTCTTTCGAAGGAAAACAGCCTCAAGTTTTTCGACTTTTCCTCGCAAACCATACCACACACCAGGCAACATCCTTGTAAATCTCTCCTGAACCCCTTCCAAAGCTTCCACATCATTCCTATAATGCGGTCACCAGAACTTACATTATACACTAAGTGCAGTTGCATCTGATTTTTTTTTACAGCTGCAGCATGACCTCACTTCTCCGAAACTCAATTTTCCTATCAAACTAACAGAGTGTGACTTCTTAACAACCCTATCAACCAAGGTGACAATTTTCATGGACCTATGGAAATGGACACTGAGATCTCTTTGCTCATCTACACTACCAAGAATCTTACCAGTAACCCAGTACTCTTCATTCTGTTGCACCTTCCAAAGAGAGTCACCTCAAACGTTTCTCACATTAAACTACATTTGCCACGTTTCATCCAGGTTCTGCAGCGTATCTATATCTCTCTGTATCCTACAACATCCCGCAGCGCTATCCGCAAATGTACCGACATTAGTATCAATCGCAAATTTCTTAACCCATCCTTTACACCTTCATCCAGGTCATTTCTAAAATGACAAACAGCAATGGACCCAAAATGGATGATTGCAGGACACCGCTGACCTCCAGAATGAATATTTCCCATCAACAAGCACTCCATTTCCTTTCAGTTCACGAATATCTAATCCAAACCGCTAAATCACTCCCAATCGCTTGCCTCCATATTGCATGCAATAGCTTACCATGGGGAACTTTATCAAACGCCTTAATAAACTCCATTTACAAACGTTTTAAACTCATCCATTGCATGGTCACCATCTCAAGGACCAGAAGTTCTCTTCGGTATGACCTATACTTCACAAAATCATGTTGACTATCCCTAATCAACTTTTTTCCTTTCTAGATGATTGTAATTACTAATTCTTATCACCTTTTCCAACAGTATACCTACAATCGAAGGAAGGCTCACTGGTATATAATTACCAAGGTTGTCTCTACTCCCCTTCTTGAACAATGGAACAACATTTGCTGTCCTCCAGTCTTTAGACACTATTGCTGTAGACAATGAGGTCACAAAATCTAAGCCACAGGCTCTACAATCTCCTCCCTGGTTTCTCAAATAACCGAGGACAAATCCCGTCCAGTCGAGGGGACATATCTATTTTCACACTTTCCTCCTTGCATAGCAACAAAATTGCTAAAACTTCCTCCTTGCGTAGCTCAATCCCATCCAGTCTACAATCCTGTATCTTGGTATTTTCCTCGACACATTTTCTTTTCTCAGGGTGAATACTTACGAAAACTATTCATTTAATGTTCCCCTCTCTCCTCTGACACCACACACAACGTCCCACTACAATCCTTGAGTTGCCCTAATCTTACTCTTTTGCCTGATGTACCTTTGGAAAGTCTTAGACTATTTCTTGATCCTATATGGCAATGACTTCTCATAACCCCTCCTGACTCTTCTTCAATTTTTATTTAGGGCTTTCCTGGCTAACATGTAACTTTCATACGCCAGAACTGAGCATTCATGTCTTATCCTAAAAAAATGCCACTTCCTTTTGACAAGAGCTTCAGTTCTTTACTAAACTACCACTCTCACGCTGGACAGTTTCCACCCTGCCTGACAGGTACATACTTATCAAGGACTCGTAATCGCTTTACCTTGAATAAGCTCTACATTTCAATTGAGCTCGCCCCCTCTGTTCCTTCCACATCCCATGCATCCTTAATTTTGCCTAATCGTGTGATAATCGCCTTTCCGCCAGCTATAACCCTTGCCCTGCGTTGTACATGTCGCCCTTTCCACCACTAAAGTGAACATAACCGAATTCTGGTCACTATCACTAAACTGTCCACCTCTCTCACAATCTAACACCTGTCCGGCTTCATTACCCAATACCAAATCAAATGTGGACTGCCCTTTTGGCCTGTCTAACATTACATTAGAAAACCCTCTTGCATGTATAGGACAAAAACTGAGCCATTTAAACTATTTGAACTGTATTATTCCCACTCAATATTCGGAAAGTTAAAGTCACCCATAACAACTAACCTGTCACTCTCGCTCCTATTGAGAATCAGATTTGCTATCCTTTCCCCTGCATTTCTCGACATATTCAGAGGCCAATAGAAAACTCACAACAGGCTCATCACTTCTTTCTTATTTCTCACCTCAGCTCATACGACCTCAATAAATGAGTCCTCAAACATTATTCCGTTGTAATACTGTCCATGATATAAGTGCCACAACTCACACCCCGCCCCTTTTGACCGCCATTTACCATCTTCACGGTTCTAACTGAAACATCTAAATCCAGGAAACTGCAATGCTTCAAATTCTCCCACCTCAGTCTGGATGCTCCTGGTGCTGAAGTAGACACACTTCAAAACAATTTCTTGCGTTTTGGTGCCCTATTGCGATCTGGAAACCTCATTTCTGACCTCATTACTCTGGACCTCATGCATACTGGAACTGCAATTTCGGTTCCCATTCCCCTGCTGTATTAATTTAATCCTTTCTGAGGAGCCCTAGCAATTTTCTCCCCCAGGATATTGGTACCCCTCTCGTTCAGGTGAAGAGAATCCTATTTGAATAGATTAAATCTACCCCAGAAAAATCTCCAATTATTCAGGAATCAATACCCTACCTTCTGCAACATCACTGCAGCCATGTATTCAAATCCTCTCTTCACAAGCACGTGGCATGGCTAACAAACCGAAGATAGCAACTCTGCTTGTTCTAGCTTGAAGTTTCCACTCTATTTTCCTGAATGTGTGCCTCCAATCTCCATTTCTCATCTTACTTATGCCATGAGTGCGCATTTGCACCAAGACCTGGGGCAGCTCCTCCTCCCACTCAAGGATCCTGAAAACACGATCAGAGACATCACAAATCTTGGCACCTGGGAGACAACAAACCAATGTGAGTCTCTTTCTTTCCCACAGAACCTCCTATATATCCCACTAACTAAGGAGTTGCCAATTAGTAATGTTCTGCCCTTCTTCCCCCTTCTTTTCTGAGCAAAAGTGACAGACTCTGTGCCAGAGTCCTGTGCTACTTTGACTACCTCTGGTAAATCGCTCCTCCAACAGTCTCCAAACGCTGGACTTGTTGAGGGGAACGGTCCCCGGGGAACCTGTCAGTTTCCTTCCTGTCCGCTGATTGTAACCCATCTACCTTCTTCAAGTACCTGAGGTGCGACTACCTTCTTGTAACTCCTCTCAATACACACTTCGCCTCCTGAATGATCCAACTTTCATACAGATCCAGCACCAGTTCTGGAATATGATTTTCGAGGATCTGCAGTTGGGTGCACTTCCCACAGATGCAGTCAGCAGGGACACTGGTGATGAACCTTACCTCACACATTCTGCATGAGGAACATTCGATTACCCTGACCTCCATTCCCACTGTTCTCAATTCTAAAGAGACTACTGAAAACTTTAAAAAAAAACATAAAAGCTAGTCACCTTATCAGTCCAGCGCACAGAAACTTTATTTTTGGTTAGACAAGATTGATGGGTGTAAGAAACAATGCGACTAGTATTCGGGTGAGCAATCACCTAAATATAAAGCCTCACTGACCCAGCAGGCCGTTGTCTGCTGCTGCTCAGCATGCACTCTGCCTATACATGTGGTAACCTTTGATACTTTAAACTTAATCTTCCCATCAAGCACCTGGATTTCTCTGTCACTCCTCCTACTGCGACTGCCGCTGAATACATGTAGGAGTGAAAACATACATTCCAAAAATGAATTGTTTGAAATCCAACCAACCCAAAGTTGCAACAGAATGAAGGAGTTGTTCCAATACGCAACATCCCAAAGCCAAATGTAAAATTTAACACAGGTTCGTACAGGCAAGAGAGATTGCAGAGAGAATACTCAGGTCAGAAACATCTGTTGAAGCATGGAGCATTTTCCATTTGGGAAAGCAATATTCAAGGCTATGCGTGCTATCGTAAGGACACACTGCTGGCAGAGGCGGGGTGGGTGGGATGGCCATGTTGGTAAGGGATGATATTCAGTCCGTTGCGCGTGGGAACATAGAATCAGGAGATGCAGAGTCAGTATGGATAGAGTTGAGAAATTCCAACGGTAGGAAGACCCTCTTGGGAGTTATCTATAGGCCCCCAAACAATAGTGTGAATGTAGGCTCAAATTGAATAAGGAGCTGAAATTGGCCTGTCGCAAAGATGTTACTACAATTATTATGGGTGATTTCAACATACAGGTCGACTGGGAGAATCAGGATAGTATTGAACCTCAAGAAAGAGACTATGTGGAGTGCCTCGGAGATGGATTCTTAGAACAGCTGGTGAAGGAGCGTGCCAAGGAGAAGGCAGTTCTGGATCTGGTAGTGTGCAACGTACCAGAATTGTTCAGGGACCTCGAAGTGAAGGAGCCGTTAGGAGGTAATGACCATAATACAATAAGCTTCATTCTGCAATTTGAAAGGGAGAGGGTACAATTGGTAGTGACAATATCTCAGTTGAATAAAGGGAACTATGGAGCTATGAGGGAGGAGCTGGCCAAAGTTGAATGCGTGGGAAAACGGAGGACGGGAAGCTTTGAAAGAACAACAGAGGATTATATAGAAGAAAATACGCAGAGAAAAAAATGAGGTACGAAGGTAAACTGGCCAAACTATAAAGGAGGATAGTAAAAGCTTTATTAGGTCTGTGAAAGGGAAAAAATGGTGAAGACAAATGTTGGGCCCGCGAAGGCAGAAACAAGGTAATATATTATGGCGAACCAAGAAATGGCAGAAGAGTTGAATTGGTACTTCAGATCTGTGTTCACTTGTGAAGACACAAGCAATCTCCCTGAGGTAACAGTGGCTGAAGGACCTGAGCTGAAGAGAAATTATATTTGCCAGGAATTGGCTTTGGAGACACTGTTGGGTCTGAAGGCTGATAATTCTCCGAGGACTGATGGTCTACATCCAAGGGTACTGAAGGAGGTGGCACTAGAAATTGTTGATGTGTTGGTGATTATTTTCCAGAGTTCCATAGATTCAGGGCCAGTTTCTGCAGAATGGAGGGTGGCTAATGTTGTATCACATTTTCGGAAAGGAGCGAGAGAGAAAGCAGGAAATTATAGACCAGTTAGCCTGACCTCAGTGATGGAAAAGATGCTGGAGTCAATTATAAAGGATGGAATTACGACACATCTGGATAGCAGTAACTGGATATGTCAAAGTCAGAATGGATTTATGAAGGGAAAATCATGCTTGACTAATCTTCTGGAATTTTTTGAGGATGTAACTCTAAAGATGGACAAGGGAAATCCAGTGGATGCAGTGCACCTGTACTTTCAGAAAGCCCTTGATAAAGTTCCACATAGGGGGTTAGTGAGCAAAATTAGAGCGCATGGTATTGGGGGCAAAGTACTGACTTGGATTGAAAATCAGTTGGCTGACAGGAAACAAAGCGTAGTGATAAACGGCTCCCTGTCGGAATGGCAGGTGGTGAACAGTGGGTTACTGCAGAGATCAGTGCTGGGACTGCAGCTTTTTACAATATATATTAATGATATAGAAGATGGTATTAATCATAACATTAGCAAATTTACTGATGGTACAAAGCTGGGTGGCAGGGCGAAATGTGAGGAGGATGTTAGGAGATTACAGGTTGACCTAGACAGGTTAAGTGAGTGGATAGATGCATGGCAGATGCCGTTCAATGTGAATAAATGTATGGTTATCCACTTTGGTCGCAAGAACGGGAAGGCAGATTACTACCTAAATGGAGTCAAGTTCGGTAAAGGGACAGTAAAAAGAGATCTGGGTGTTCTTGTACACCAGTCAGTAAAGGTAAGTATGCAGGTACAGCAGGTAGTAAAGAAAGCTAAAATCATGCTGGCCTTCATAACAAGAGGGATTGAGTACAGAGGCAAAGAGGTTCTTCTGCAGCTTCAGAAGGCCCTGCTGAGACAGCACCTGGAATATTGATTCAGTTCTGGTCTCCACATTTGAGGAAAGGCATTCTGGCTATTGAGGGAGTGAGGTACAAAGATTCATGAGGTCAGTTCCTGGAATGGCAGGACAATCTTATGTTGAAAGATTGGAGCGACTGGGATTGTATACCCTTGAGTTTAGAAAACTGAGAGGGGATCTGATTGAGACGTATAAGCTTATTAAAGGATTGGGCACTTTGGAGGCAGGAAACATGTTTCCGCTGTTGGGCGAGTCCCGAACCAGAGGACACAGCTTAAAAATTAGGGGTAGGCCATTTAGGACAGAGATGAGGGGAAACTTATTCACCAGAGAGTGGTGGGTGTGTGGATTGCTCTGCCCAAGAAAGCAGTGGAGGCCCAGTCTCTGTTTTCGTTTAAGAAAGTGTTGGATAGCGCTCTCAAGAATAGTGGAGTCAAGGGTTATGGGGATAACGCAGGAACAGGATACCGATTGAGGATGATCAGCCATGATCACAATGAATTTTGGTGCAGGCTCGAAGGGCTGAACTGCCTACTCCTGCACATATTGTCTATTTTCTATTGTCAATAGTAACAGCTTCTCTGCCACCAGCAGTTTCTAACAGTCTGCAAAAACAAACCAATGTAGAAAATAACCCAAACATGAGAACTGGCCATTCTGCTGCCATCGTTTAAAGTAACCACTGCCAAACATATCGCCTCCTCTGACTTTACGATCCCTCTTGAAAAAATGTCAAAGGCAAAATAACATTGTTGAAGAAGCAATGCCTTCACAGCAGGCCTCTATGACCAGAGCGCGCTTACAGAGTTAACGGGATCACTCATTTAAGACAAAGATTTTTGCACACAACAGGGACTGAAACTTTGGGAATCTTTCTTTACCACACAAAGCTGTGTCCTTTCGTTTATTCATGGTTTAAATAGAGAAAGTGTTAATCAGTTGTAAAATTCAAGGGTGATAGCAAATTGGGAATGGTGTTGAGGGTTGTCAGATTATGCTTGATCTCAGTGAATAATGAACGAGACTTAATGGATGTATCTCCATCCTGTGGTCTGGAGTGTTAATGGATGGGACGTTTACATTAATAAATTTTCACATTGTCATCAACCCTCTGAAGAGCATTGCACCCAGACCGACCACAACTCCACCTCTGTAACCCTGCATTTCCAACTTAACCTACATATACTGTGGCAGGAAACTGGAGCGTTCAGTGAAATCCCACACAGGCACAGAGAAAATGGGCAAACTCCACACAGTCACCAAAGGCCAGAATCCAATCAAGATCCTTGACGCTGTCAGGCAGCAATGTTAATCACTGTAACACCAAACACCCAGCAGACCAGATAACTTCAGCAGAGTTTTGTCTAACAAAATCTCAAGGTCTCCGATCAGAAAAGGAAACTGAACAGTGCCTTTCAAATGGACAACAATTCCCCTGGCAGAGGAATCAAGTTTTTTTATTCTTCAAACCCGTCACCCAAGCAAAATAGTTTAGAACATGGAACATACATAGAAAATGACAGCACTGTACAGACCCTTCAGCCTTCGATGTTGAACGAACCTTAGAATCCAATCTGGATCCCATATAACATACACGATTCCAAAACGCCATCCCTCTACGACTAAAAGCTAATTCACTGTATATCTTTTTAACAACCCTATCAGTTGAGTGGTGACTTTCAGGAGTTTATGCACATAGACACCGATATCTCTCTGTTCATCTACACTGTCAAAAGTCTTACCATTAGCCCGCATCCTTGTTTCTCCTTCCAACGTGCATCACCTCACACATTTCTGCATTGACATTTATGGCCACATCTCAGCCCAAATCTACATCTTATCGATGCCTCCCTGTAACCGAAAATGTCCTTCAGCACTCTTCACAACTCTACCGACCTGAGTGTCCTCTGCAAATTTACTCACCCACTCCTTTACGCTATCATCAGGTCATTGATACAAGTAACAAACAGCAGTGAACCCAAAATAGATCCTTGCAGTACACCACTCGCAACTGAGATCCAGGATGAGGATTTCCCATCAACCACTACTCAGTTCCTTCTTTCACCTAGCCAATTTCTGATCCAAATTGCTAAATTACTCTCAATCCCATGCTTCCATATGTTGTGCAATATCCTATCGTGGGAACCTTATCAAACGCCTTTGTAAACTCCATGTATACCACATCAATGCTTTACCCTGATCCGCCTGTTTGGTCACCTTCTCAAAGAACTCAGTAAATTTTGTGAGGCACGACCTGCTCTTCACAAAACCATGTTGACTACCCCTCATGAGCGGTTTACTTTCTAGATTACAAATCCTATCCCTTTTAAACTTTTCCAACACTTTACCCACAATAGAAGTAAAGATCACTGGTCTCAAATTACCAGGGATGTCCTTACTCCCCTTTTTGGGCAAGGGAGCATTTGCTAAACCCCTGTCTTCTGGCACTATTCCTGTGGACAATGACGACATAAAGATCAAAGCTGAAGGCTCTGCTATCTCGTCTCTAACTTCCCAAAGAATCCTAGGATAAATCCCATCCAGCACAGAGGACTTATCTATTTTCACACTTTCCAGAATTTCTAAAGCGTCCTCCTCTTTGAACCTCAATCCTATCTAGTCTAGTAGCTTAGATCTCAGTTTTCCCTCAGTTTTTTTCAACGAGAAATAATCTTTTAGCACATCCCCTGTCTCTCCTACCTCCATGTTAAAACTTCACACTGCTATCTATGATTGGCCCGAATCTTTCTCTGGCCTTTCTTTTATGGCTAATATTCCGAAAGACAGGCGGAGAGTTTTCATTGAGCTGTCAAGTAATGATTTCGCATGTCCCCTCCTGGCTCTTCTGAGTTCTTTCTTGAGGTCTTTCCTGGCTAACCTGTAAGTGCTCTAACGGAGCCTTCACGTCTCATCCTAAAATAAGCCTTCTTTGTCCTCTTGACAACAGCTCCATCTTCTTTAGTAAACCTTGGTTCCCACGCTTGACAATTTCCTCCTTAGTTTATGAATCTTCTACTCAATCAGGTTAAAAGCCTCCTAATAGGCAATATGAAAGAAAAATGCAAACAAATAATGAACAGAAATTAATCAATTCAAATCATATTGCGTAGTGTTGATGCACTCCCCACCCGCTGCAGTGCATACATATCTCTAAAGATACATTCACTCTGAATGGACACCCACGTGCAGATATAACACAAAGACGAGAAGACAGTCAGGCACAATGAAGATAAAAACAATGACTGCAGATGCTGGAAACCAGAATCTGGATTAGTTGTGCTGAAAGAGCACAGCAGTTCAGGCAGCATCCGAGGAGCAATAAAATCGACATTTCGGACAAAAAGCCCTTACACAACCTGCTACCAGGATCAAATAAAGGTCTCTTTGGACTTATCTAGGAGGAGACCTATATGGATGACATCTAATTTGTCCACCATTTCCCGCATCGGGTGCCCATAAAACAGGATCATGTGATGAAAGAACAAAACATAAGAGTGACCTCTTCAAAAACTAAAGAGGGATAGCAAATGAAAAAAACTCAATGTCATTGTGCAAAAGAGTTTTGTTAAGCCCACAAGGACTAAGTGTGGCTTGGCACACTGTACTTGCTCAGGTTTCATAGGACTTCTGCAAGCAGCACACTCCATCTCCGATCCTGATGGAAAACGGAAGGACCCCTAAATTTTAATCACATTTCTGTGGTCCTGTAATCATGGATAGGCCAGAAAATATCCTTCCCTGAAGGATATGAATAAATCGCAATTTTATCATGTTAATTGGCAGAGATTATATTGTGAGAAATGGGTCTGGGTTATTTACTCTTCCGAGGGTTGGTGTGGATTGTTGGGCCAAAGGGCCTGTGGTCACAGTGTCAGGAATCTAATCTAAAGCGGCAGCACGGTGGCTCAGTGTTTAGCAGTGTTACCTCACAGCAGCAGGGACTCGGGTTTGATCCCAGCCTCGGGCGACTGTCCGTATGGAGCTTTCTCATTCTCCCCGTGTCTACGTGGATTTCCTCCGTGTGCTCCGGATTCCTCCAACAGTACAAAGATGTCCAGGTTAGGTGAATTGGTCATGCTAAATTGTCCATAGACTTAGGTCCATTAGTTAGGGGGAATTGGACTGGGTGGGTTACTCTTCGGAGGGTCAGTGTGGATTAGTTGGGCAGAAACGCCTGTTTCCACACTTTAGGGAATCTAATCTAATTTAATTATTAGACTAGCTTATGATACCAGATTGTTTGCATTGAATTCAAATTTCACCATCTGTCTTGGCAGGATTCAAACTCCTATCCCCAGAACATTAGCCTGGGGTTCTGGGATTACTAGTCCAGTGATATTTCCGCTTACAGCACCACCACGATCTTGTGGAATGTCTAAAGCTGGGCAGCATTGAGGGAAATCTTCGAGCTCTAAGAACGGGAGGGTAACCAGAACTGTGAAAGGCTCATGTTAGTGAGCTGTGAAAGGATTTGTTGAAAATGTCTTTGCAGTCCAAGGAAAAGAATGTGAAAGACTTCAGTTAATAGAAACTTAACAGTTCAGCTGGGAGTGACAATGATGTGAAAAAGAGGATATGAAAAAGGATAGTGTTGGCGAACAGGTTGAAAATTAGTTTTACTATTGTAAGATCTAAGTAAGACAGTTGTATCGCAACTTTATTACACAAAAGAAAGTAAATCTATGTTCTATTAATAACATGAAACAACAATGCTGCTGTTTAATGTGAATGTGAATAATGTTAAAAGACAAAGTCAGTACTGTCCGACTGGACCGTAGTGCTGCTCTCTCATTAGAGTAAGAGTACTAGAGGAGGTTTAACCTCAGGGTCAATGTGCCTCAGGCGAGTGATGAGGATGACTGTGAGAGCCCTTCATGATACCCCTCCCGCCTCCCCCAGCTAGTGTGGAATTGAAACAATGCTATTGGCATTACTCTGCATTGCAAACCAACTGAGCAAACTGGCTCCCAAAATAAATAATCACCATGGGAAACTGAACATTTGGGCTTGTAAACAAATACCAAAAAAGCAACAAGACAGTAGAGACAACAAGTAAGAGGTCAAATAATGCTTTGCCAGTTATTGCCTGTAGATTGTGTTTGGAATCTGAGGAAATCTAGTTATAAATCCCCTTAGGTCATATATGCCCTTTCACTGAAGATCTTGAAGACAATGTGACACATGCACTCACATACACTCTCAACTTCTCACAGAGCAATGTCAAACAACTCACACACAGACACTAAATCTCACACAAACTGACACAGAAACACTCTCAGACCCACAAGCACACTCAATCATACATACATACGCTCACATATTCTCAAAGAAACATACTCATACCCGCACAAATGCACACTCACACTCGAATATTCCTCTCTAAATCCATTTGAGAGAAGAACCCAACATTCCCCTTACTCAGACACACCCACACAATCCCATGCTCATGCACACACACAACGATAGCCATACCCTCACACAAGCACACACACTCCCTCTGACCCACTCAGACACATAAATATAACGGGTGAATTGTTCCATCCAGCAAGTTTATTTTACTGATAATATGCTTTTTAAAATAATTTTAGACAGTGCACAACTTGAGTCTACTGGAGGATTGCGTAACTTTTTCGATGTTATTTTAGCGGTGGGAATGGCCCAGTGGTGTTAACGCCCGGCTGTTATTCCAGAGATCCAGATAATGTTCTGGGTAACCAGCTTTGAATCCTGCCATGGCAGGTGGTGGAATTTGAATTCAATAAATATTTGACATTAAGAATCTAATGATGGCAACGGATCGATTGTCAGGAAAAACACATCTGCTTCAATAATGTCCTCCAGGAAAAGGAGCTGCTATCTTCCCTGGTCTGGCCAACCTGTGATTCCTGTGCAAAGTGAATGACTATTAATTATCCTCTGGTCAATGAGTCAGAAATGCTGCCAATACAGCAACAGTCTTATCCAGTGAATGAATAACAGTTAACAAAATCTGTTTTAGGGATGACACCAGGGTAAAACTCTGAGACAGATTATGAACAAGGCCCTACAATTACAATTAAATTTTAACTGCCATGCCATATTTTGTATTTTCCTAGTGCACTGTTTGGTTGAAGTATGGACAGTAAGACAAACACTGCTTGAGGCATTTGCTTATCTCTGAGCAGTAGCTCTAAATAGTTACACAAATTTGCATCTTAGTCAATTGAGACTTGCAGATCATTTCTAACACCATTCTCCAAAACCAACTTCTGTGAAGAAAATTTGACATTTCTGCAATGCAAGAATGTATGAATGAATACAACTTTTGACACGTTTGATCTTATCTGGTGTTTACAACCTCATAGTCAAACTGAAGCCTCATCTGTTCCTGCACCCATTTTGCCATTGTACCATTTAGCTTTAATTATCCCTTCTCACTCTAACATCCAAAATCATCAGTTCAAGTCACACTCTATTTCATTTGCAGGAAGCTGAGAAATGATCGTCTTCAAAGTGTGAGACGTGTTTTAATCGACAAAGCGACATGTGATTCCGAAGGAATTAGGCACTCAGCTATTTAGGTTTTTAGCGGTAACCATTTCATGTTTGCACAACACTGACATTGACTTTATAAGTAGGAAGATACAAAAGAGAGTTCGGACATGGGAATCCGTGTCCATTTGAGTGCAGTATAGATTCACCAGAATGATGGCTGGACAACAAGTGCTTAATGGCGAGGGACTGAAATGAGACAGAACTAGGGTTGCATTCCTGAATTTTGAAAATGATGAAAAATAAATGAAATTTTGAAGAGAATATTGGACACTGTTCTGATAGAGAGAAAAAGGCTTCTTCCTGCTTCCAGATGGGAAATTAAAATCATCATCTTAAAGTCTGACAATATTCTGAATCCATTTCAGAGTTTTGATCATATACTTATTACATTTATACATAGAAATTCTAAACACACCAGATTTATTTGTGGAGAGATGCAAATTATATTTATATTCACACATTGAATTGTGAAATTTCTGGCTGGGTTGTCATTTGTTGCCCATATGTAGCTGATCCCGAGAAAGTGTCAGTGGGCTGCCTTCCTGAACTGCTGTTATCCATTGGAGCCAGTAAACCCACAATGATGGAAGGGAAGGAGTTCCATGATTTGCAAGCAATGGCACTCGTGGAACCAACATGTTTTTCCAAGTTAGGGTGGAGAGTGGCTTGATGTGAAATTGTCAACTGGTGGTGTTCCCATGTATCTGCTATGCTAGGCATTCTAGACAGTCGTGTCGTAGGTTCTGGAGGCAGCTCTTTAAATAACTTTGGTGAATTTCTGCTGTGTGTCCTATCTATGGTACATGCTGATGCTACCGAGCGTCGGTGATGGAGACAGGGACATTTGTGACTTCGTGCTGAGCAAGTTGCACTAGAAGCTTATTCAAGCTACAAACGAAGAGGACATCTTATCCAAATCCGATCTCATGCTGTTTTTTGATAATTTGCGTTGCTTTAGAGTATTTATTTTTTGGAGACTTTTATCTTGATCAAAAATACAGAAAGTTGTAGAAATACTCAGTCTGTCGGAGAGAATACATGCAGACCAAGAGGTTGAGTCATTCCTTGTCTATTAGAAAAGCAGTATTGTCATGTTTCTAACTCCTCTTTTTCCTCTTGGTCCATTCCGTGAACTCCTCATCCCATTATCTGCTGTGTCTATTGTTGGCTCTCAGTTACTTGTATTTATTCATCAATTGTATTAATTTTATAACTGGATATTTCACAGTATACCTTAACTGATCTCTGAAGTTTTTCTGCGTCACCACATAAATAAATGCATTTGTGAAGCAACTTAGGTTCCGCAGCATAAATGCAATTTGTACAAAGAGATTAAAAGCAGTGCCATTCAAAAAGTAAACTGCATTAAAGTAATATAAAATACACCCCAACCAGAGAAGTATGAAACTAACAGATATGGCAAAGAGCAATGCCACAGACTTCTTTCTGCTCTCTATGTCTGGGTCATTCTCTACTTTTCTCTGAACCCTCAGAGTCTTACGCACATTAATGACCTCGAAGATATGCCTGACAGTCAGAATGTTGACAAAGAGAACAAAACAAAAAGGGAACATTGGTGTTAAAAATCGTTCAAAATATTTAAAACTTATCCACCGACTGTCATGAGAATAACTGAACGTGGCACGACAGTACCATGGAACATTGTCAATGATCTTTCTAGGTTTAAATTTAAAATAGGTGGGAATGTTCTTTAAGGAAAAGAAAATGCAGATTGTTGCTAGAACCGTCATTGCAGTTTTTTCCGTGCAATAGCTAGTTTTCATCTGATGAAAACAAATGGCGACAAATCGATCAAAAGTGAAAGCAACAGTGAACCAGACAGAACAATCAATGGTCAAGTGGCACAGGACCTTGATAACGCTACACACAGGAGTGATATCCAGGAAACATGTTGGATAATAAAATTGTTTAAATTTAACAAGTGTGACAAATAATGCAATGAACAGCAGATCAGATGTTGCCATGGCCACCATATAGCGAGTGCTGCAACCTGAAAGACCACACTTGTCCCGAGCTAACGTTATAATCACCAAAACACTAACTGCAAGAGAGAAAAAGGGAAAAAAAGAGACTTGAAGTTACTGAGCAATCATTTTCTGTGCTTGAGCCTAGACTTAAGTAATGGCACAATGATATGAACTTAAAAAAATATTAACCACAGCAGCAAATTCTGTTGAAATGAATCATTTGCAATTTTAAAATGCATAGGGCAGAACCTGAGCGGCAAATTGTTAACAGAAACACAGTTATGTAATCGATTTTGGTGGACTAGCAGAAGTTAATTTCACCTGCTTTGTTGGTAACTCAGAATGCCTGGAGTTTCCCAAAAGACTACAACATCGACACAAAGACACATGGGATCAGTAAAACAAATTATGAGAGACACCGAACACATTTCTGTACTTAGTTTTGTCGCCAAGACTTATCAATGACCAGACCAAGCTAGTCGTTATCTCACTGTATATTGGCATATCCCTCTTCATTAACTAATATATCATTAATAGTGTGGAACATTGTGCAATCACAAGAATACGTCGCTAATTTGAAATTTAAAGTAGAGGGAAGCGCATTGTAGAGGTAGCTGCAGATTTTGAGGTGCAGGATATGACGTTGAAGAGTTGTGGCAGAGATATCTGACAATTGAGATGATAGAAATTGTATAGTTTAACTATTTTCATGTGAGGTCTGGATGAAATTGGCGAGAGTTGTAAAATCATGGAGTTTACTTTTTGAGACCTCCATTATTATGGACCTTTATTTGTAATCGATGTGTTTCATAGATGAACGTTTTCTTCAAGGAATTAAAATTTAACTGTAAAAGTACGTGTGATGATTGAGGAACAGATAACCAATCCTTCCATAAATGCAAGTCAAACCATCCTGAGTTTTGATGTGGAGGTTCCGGTTTTGGCCTGAGTTGGACAAGGTTAAAAATCACAAAACACTAGGTTGTAGTCCAGCAGGTCTATTGGGAAATATAATTTTTGGAGCACTGCTAACTCATCGGGTAGTTTCTTTCTCCAAATAAAAATGTGGGGCTCCTACCTGGTGTCATGTAATTTTAAACTTAATCCTGAGTTTGGCGGACGACAGAATTAGCGCGCGGTCGTGTTGGAATGTCAATGGATATGGTTGAAATAAGCATAACGAGTGACAGAGTACGAACTTCCAGCAGAGTCAGAATGCTTATCATTATCACACGAAAAGACAAGAAATGCTCACAGTTCTGGAAATTGGATTTGTGACCTGTACTCGTGACACTGAGTATGCAGATGTTTTGAGACTATAAGGGACTTGGTGATCCAAATATAAATACTTTTCAATTCGGCATCGCTAAAACATTGATTGTGGGAAGCTTATGAATTATAGATTCAACAACTGTTCATCCAAATCTAACCACATGCATATGGGAAATTGTGTCAATATTTCCAGCTTTATTTCCAGCAATAATTCATCCTGATTAACGAACAGATAACAAGTTCGTGCAACCATGACCGATAACTTGTTCCAACCTTGCCGGAAGATCAATCAGTACGAAAAACATAATTGTTACTGGATCATTTTCAAATTATGAGAAATATCACATCTGTTAATCTGCAACAGGTCATTTTACTTTGTGTATTTAGCATCAAATATACACAACCAGCTGTGAAGAGTTTGTTATTGGTAACCCACAGTACCCTTGCAAATTAAATTGACAGCTCCATTAGTGGACAGGGCAGAAATGAGAAAATTAATATAAATTAAGCAAAGACCAAACAAAGAACAAAGAAAATCTACAGCCCAGGAACAGGCCCTTCGGCTCTCCAAGCCTGAGCCAATCAAAATGTACCGTATAAAACTGTCAGTCAATTTCGAAGCATCTGTATTCCTCTAATCCCCATCTACTCATATATTTATCCAAACGCATCTTAAATGAACCTACCTTGCCTGCCTCTACCACCCCTGCTGGCAACGCGTTCTAAACGCCCAGCACCCTCTGTGTGAAGTACTTGCAGCTTGTATCCCTCTTAAACTTTCCACCTCTTACCTTGAAAGCATGATTTCTCATTACTGCATCCTTCACCCTGGGAAAAGGCTTGTCTCTGGCCACCCTGACTACACCCTTCATGATTTTGTAAACCTCAATCAGGTTCCCCCTCAGTCTCCTTTTTTCGAATGAAAATAAACCTAACCTCCTCAACCTTCCTTCATAGCTCGCACATTCCATATCAAGCATCATCCACGTAAACATTCTCTGCAACCTCTCCAAACGTCTGCATCTTTTTGTTAATTTGGCGACCAGAACTGTACACAGTATTCTTAATGCAGCTGAACCAAAGTCTTGTACAATGTTAACATGACTTGCCAGCTCTTATACTCAATATCCCTTCCAATGAAAGCAAGCATACCATATGCCTTCTTAAGCACTCTATCAACCTGTGCAGCGACCTTCAGGGTACAATGGACCAGCACTCTCAGATATCTCGGCCCATCAACTTTTCCCAAGGCTCTTCCATTCATTGTATAATTCGCTGTCGAATTTGTCTTGCCTAAATGCATCACCTCATACTTGTCTGGATTGAAAACCATTTGCCTCTTTTCCGCCCAACTCTCCAGTCTATCTATATCCTCCGCCTCAAGCGTTGCATGATTCATAGTATTATGGTCATAGTTCCCACTGCAGTCAGATATTTCATTTCATTCAGTTCCCCACAAAGAGTTCAATTCTAAAGTCAGAGATTTTCCTATTTATGCAAGATCACTGGAATAAGTTGTTCCTTTCCATCTAATTCTGGATGCAAAGCTTATGCCAGAAATTTCGATTCTCGGATGCTCCCTGACCTGCTGTGTATTTCCAGCGCCACAGTCTCAACTCTGATCTCCAGCATTTGCAGTCCTCTCTTTCTCGCTGTGTCAGATATTTCCCAGCCAGCGGTGTTGATGCAGCAGCCCTGACATTTGGAATGCACTGTAGGAATGTTCAACTCGGTGATATCGCTACTACAAATATTTATAATTGTCTAATATCAATGGACCTGAATTCCACTATGAACATAATTTCCATCTCTCAAGAGCCGCAAATCATTCTGGGTTACACAGCACCACGATGTGACCTCCAGTGAAACAGCTCACTTGATTTGGTGATTCAACAAACGTGGAAAACTTCATTGCAGCAGAAGGAGCAGAACATTCTGAACTGCTTTGTATTGGGTCAATTTCCTGAGTGGCCATTCTCAACCAGTACATAGTCTAGTTATGTATATCTTCTCAAAAAGTGAACGTTTGCGAGCAGACAGTCCCATCCTACTGCTTGCAAGGAAGATATGATTACATTTCTTGGAGGGAAATTTGCTCAAATTTACTCTTGAGATCTAGAACCGCATTGATGTAACTTCAGTAAGTAACATTGTAACGGATGGGATTTATATTTACATGAATCTTTCCCTGTGTTGTAAATCACAATGATTGATTGGACAGATATCCTGTGTGACAATCAGTGCAGTGATGGTCCACTCCATGAGGCAAAGAGCAGCATGGTCCATCAGGGTCGACAGATGATTCTTATTCTTCCATCAGTGTGCTATTGATGGAATATGAATCAACTGATGACGTTGATATAGAATCCAAAATATCGAGTTCTCAGTGCTGAACATCAGGTCAAGTAGAGATCGCAACAGCAGGGTAGACTTTCACTCGATATTTCCGGACATTTTTGGTCACGAATCGAAACTCAGAGCAGCACAATATCTAATGTCCTAAACCAAACATCAGTCCTCACAAGGAGAAAGTGAGGACTGCAGATGCTGTAAATCAGAGTGGAGAATGTGCTGAAAAACACAGCCGGTCAGGCAGCATTTGGCTCCTGCTCCTAGGATGCCGAATGTCCTGCTGCGTTTTCCATCAGTGAAAAAATCGAGTTGTACCACCCAATCTCCATCATCTTGACCCCTCCAGACCACGGATAACAACATAGAGTTCACAAAGTTGACGGAGTACAGCACTCTATGGTATGACACTGGCCTGACAGTGAATTGGTCAAAAAATATATGCGGGGTATTTATGTCCAAATTATCCATGCCAACAAGATAACAATATCAATATTAAGCATTATAATAAAATGCAAATCTAAATTGATAGCCAAAAACAAATAATACTCCCACATGAACGCCCATATGAGGAACTTCACATCAACCATTATCATTTAGGGATCATCAAACGATAACAGAAAAAAAGGGCAAATTTGAAACAACCTTCTGGATAAAGTTGCTTAATCCTATGTGGGAGAGCTACTGCCACAACATTCCAGAATTCAGTGTTTGTCCTCTTTAACTCTAAACCACAGTACCGTGCCTTTATTTTAATAAATGGCAATGCACATGTGTCTGCTTGACAATCCAGTAATTCATTATACATCATAATTGAAACCTGTGTTCAACAATCTTCTCAGCAATCTGTGCGCGCAATACCATGTCCGCACACTCAGTGTAAAAACACCCAAGATGGTCAAAGCATTCTGTATGCTGACTCGCACTTTACAAATGGCAAAACATTCATGTTTTTTGACAAATAATTCAGTACACATCATAAGTGAAATCCTATCTCAACAACCCAGGCAGCGATTTGTCTTCACAAGTAACATGTCTCACACTGGCGGATTGCCAATAACACACAGCACAGTGAAGCCATCCATGCTGACCTTCACCTACCATTCCATGAAGAACTGTTCAACCCAACCATTACACACATTGTATCTGGGCTCGCATTTGGAGCAAGTTGCCTGAGCAAGATCCACCAACACAATCCCTTTATAACAAGGAATGGCAAAGACCAGGTGTCACTGAGAGCTGGGTTGTTACAAAAACTCTCTGATCAATAGCAGTTTTTGAACACCCACTGAGAGACAGCAGTCTTGCTAAATACTTTCTAGATCAGCCAGCGCCTGTGCTCAGACAAATTCCATCAATGTGATCACAGTGCAAACACATTCTGCACAGTATAGAGAAATAGACAATGCTGCATATTACTGAGGAGCCTCCTAATGAAAAACCTGTCCACTTTAAACTCAGTAAGCGAGGACATTATAGTCTGTAATCGTATTTGCCTTACTAAATAAAAGACTTATTAGTCATCTTATAGAAATAAGTAAAATTTAATGCAGAGACTGATACAACTTAAGTTGTTACAAGACTTACCAGGAATGCCAACAAGAGTAAAGATGGTGTAGTATACTTTTTCGATCATTGTCATTGGAATAGGTAGTTTATTATTTGTGAAACAACCCCTCCCTTTCTGCTGCCGACAACCTTTTGTAGCTGGACGATTCTTTCTGAACTGGAGCTGTCTTTATTTTATATAGTTTGTTATCGCCATTGGGAAACTGTAATTACTCTTCGAATTTTTAAAAATGATTGTCAACATTAAGAATACAACAACATGTTTATTTTCAAATGTTATATCATTGAGATTTCAGTCTGTAATTGAATACCCCAAAGACTGTATTAGACTGATCCTATGAGGTCTCAAATGCTAATTGCAACTTATCTTCAAACAAGCATAACTACATTATCTCACCCACTATCAGTCCCATCAATCTCCAAATATCTTTTGATATTCTTTAAACTAATGATCTTCATTTTGCTGAGGCTATTCAGTCATTTGATACCTCATGTTGTACAGCACGGTGACAGCTGTTTTACTGACACTTAGCCCACTGCTTTCCTTCTTCATGCAGGTATATAACTCACTTGGTCAATTCTACCCGTGAAGGAGTACACAAATGCAGAAACTGAAGCTCATACTGAACACAACAATAGCTGGAATTTATACAAGATTATATATTCTCAAAAATGTACAAAAGATAAATTAATTCAGCATGATATGTTCTGAAGTCGAGAGCGACAGAATCATTTGAACACAAAACAGCTTTTAGCCCGTCGTGGTTGTCCCATCAAAATGGCACTAAATCGACATCAGTCCCACTTTTCAACATTTGGCCCATACCCTTGAATGTTATGGAATTTCAAGTGCTTTATCCAAGTTCATTTTAAACGTTGACAGCCTTCCCATTTCACACACCCTAACTGGCAGTCCATTGCAGGCCCCTACAATCCTATGGGTGAGAAGAGTTTTCTTCATCTCCCCTCTCAACCTCCTGTCTTTGATCTTAACATTATGCCACCTTGTTATTCACACTTTTACTGAGGGGAACAGCTGCTTTATATTCACGCTGTCTGTGTCCCCTGTAGTCTTATATACCACAACCTCTGCTCCTTAAAAAAAGCAGTCCAAGCTGATCCAGCTTCTCTCTTCATAGCTAAATTGCTGCAGCCCAAACAACATTCTGGTGAATCTCCTTTGCACTCCCTTCAGTGCAATCATATCCTTCCTATCATGCAGTGACCATAAACAAATTCCAACCGTAGCAGAACCAACGTTTTGTACAAAACCAACAGTACCTCCCTGTTCTTATCTTTAATATGTATCCATTTTGCCATCCTATCAACCCGATGAAACTGTCCTGCTATTTTGAGGGATATGTTGACAAATAACTCAATATCTATCCTGTCATGTGCTTTCAAGTATCCTTTCATTAATTGAGCATTCCCTAACTTGTGACTTTCCTAAAGTGCATCACTTCTCATTTCTTCGAGTTAAATTTTACCTGCCAATGATTTGTCCATCTGACCAATCAGTCCATATCCATCTGTCAAGGAAGACATTTTTCATCACTCACAACCTGGTCAATATTTGTGCCTTCTGCAAACATACCTATCATCACCAACATGCTCCCACCAAAGATACTGGCATGTACTCTCAACAATATTATTTATGATTATTGAAAACAATATGGAAACTGACATGGATCCCTGTGTAATGCACTGGACACGATCCTCCACGTGCATGAACAGTCTTCGATAAACACTTTTTGTCTCCTCTGACTAAGCCAATTTTGGAGCAAATTTGTAAAGTTACACTGTATGCCATGCGCTTTTATCTTCCTTATCAATCCCCCATGTGGGACTTGACAAAGGCTTTGCTGAAATACATATAAACCACCAATTGTCTTTCCTTCATCTTAAGATCTGGCCACATCAACAAACCCACCAGATGTGTTAGTCATGATCCTTATTTAAAACTCTCTGCTGATTATTCATCATTAAACTATTATTTCTGAATTAGGCAGCTTGGTGGCACAGTGGTTTGTACTGCTGCCTCACAGTATTAGGGACTCGAGTTTGATTCCAGCCTCATGTGATTCCAGCCTCCAGATGCTTCACGTTTCTCCCACAGCCTAAAGATGTGCAATTCAAGTTAATTCGCCATGGAAAGATGCCCTAAGTATTCAAGGATGAAGAGGCTAGGTGCTTTGTCTGGGGAAATGTAATGATGGGGAATGGATCTGGGTGGGATATGCTTTAGAGGTTCAGTGCAGATTTGCTGAGCCAAATAGCCTGTTTCTACACTGCAGGGATTCTGTGACATGGATATCGAAATTTTCCCCAATACTTTCCCTTACACTGATGGGAAACTGTTATTCCTAATCAATCTCTTCCAGCCTTCTTGAAAAGTGGAACGACATTAGCTATTCTCCAGTCCTCTGGTGCCTACACTGTGGCTGGACAGAAATGAAAGGTTTGGTTCAGAGTCACTGTAACTTCTCTCCTTGTTCACAACTCCTCTGGATCTCAGGATTTGCCTTCTTTTAGCTCCCCAACCTGCAATATGAGAGTGTCTCGTTTTTAAATCTGTTCAACAGATACCAAGACTGAGATTGTGTTTCTTGTTTGCATTTTTTCTTCGCAATGCTGTTCCCATCCTCATTGAGGTGGGGCAACATGTGTTCCTTCAACCCTGGGTTTCGAATTCCAGTATTTCAGATCAACACCTTCTAAAATCTTTTACGATGTAAGGGAGAGAAAGTTATTGATAAAACAATCATAATGAATAAAAATGTCTGAGGTATTTTCCATATACACAACTATAGACATGTCTGTGTATGTGCACATACACTGCACATGACTCACATATCACATATACCTCACACACACACACACCATACATACCTCACATACATTTCTCTCATTCTACCTTTCTGTCAGTAATTTAATTAGTAATCGATTCGGGTTCATCTCACGCTGCAGGCGTCTGTGGAGTTTGCATATTCTCCACATGTCTGCATGTATTACCTCCAGGTGCTCAGATTTCCTCCCACAGTCCAAAAATGTGCAGGTTAGGTGAATTGGCAATGCTAAATTGCCCGGAGCGTTAGGTGAAGGAATAAATGTATGGGAATGAGTCTAGGTGGGTTGTGCTTGGCAGGAAGGTATGGATTGTTGGGCTGAAGGGCCTGTTTCCACACTGTAAGTAATCTAAGTAAAGAGCTTACTAAAGACTTCTGCTCATTTTCTGAGAAGCCCCGGTTTCTCATTTACTTATTATGCTACCTTTTCTTAATTTAAGATTTCTCTCCATGTGACCCCAACCATGCTTTCTTCATTATGCTTCAAATACTTTATCTACGGAATGTCATTAAATCAGCAATTTAAATACAAGGTATTGACACAACCTAAAACAATAGAACTTTCAATACACATTTTTAACAAGAACTCCACTTTACTCAATCCAGGTGCAACTAGGTCATTTAGTGGCTTTTTAGTTGTGACACAAATTATCAACTGCAGCCGATTCCAACACCTGCTGAACTGTAATGTTTCAAAGCAGTTAGCGATCTGTTTGTTTTACATATTGACTGCCTCCCATGATATACTCTGAAATAAAACTTGGGCAATGCAGAAGGTCTGTTCCTGAATTTTTCTTCGACGTCTTCATTCCACCAATGAATTGGAAAATGATGATAAAATGTACGTTTGTCAACTGTATGTGTTGACTTATAAAATAGCGCTATTCCAGAAGAGGGCCATCAGCAAAAATGAATACTCTAAATCACAACTACTCCTATTTCCAAACCCATGGCCTTGAATGCTATGCCATCTCAAATGGTTATCCGCATCCATTGTTTGAATGGTGTGAGGTTTCCCATCCCGACTACACTCCTAAGCAGAACATTCCAGACCTCAACACTGGCTGAAAGAAAATTGCCCTCAGAACCATCTAAACCGCCTGCCTTTTGTGACTGGTTTACATGCTGGATTAGGTAGGAAATGCATTATATTTTATTATTGTCTTAGTTATTGGTTTGGTACAATCAATTGTAGCTGTATCTCAATGCTATGATAACTATTATCAACGTAACATCACATGCCTCACAAAATTTATACCTCCCTTGATTGGACTGATCCCATTTTACCCCCTTGCCTCCCATTTGTTTTGATCTTACTGCTCAATGCTGTGACTGTCAGACAAATTCGCAATCCTTTTTGAACTCGAAAAGACTCTGTTTTAGCAAAAAGACAGAAAGAACTGAATGACACGGAGTTGAGGAACCAGAGAAAGTCCATCCTCCTCTTTTGTATCTCTGGCAGTTTCATCCTGTTATGACTGCTGTTTCTGTTAACATTTCTTTCTGTCTGAAATACAAAAGTGAGTTACTTCTCCATTTACAATGGTTCCAATTGCAACTTGAAGAAAGCGGGTATATGCTTCAGATGTTGGATTCCTGTATATACTCATGCATTTATGCAGGGTTCCAGAATAAGTTCGGAAACTAGTTAAGGAGTGGGATAAAATTTTCCATCAGTTTCGTTGAGTGGAGTTTAATCCTTAATCGACCTTTGGCATGCATTCTGCATCACAAAGATGAAGTGTTATTCTTTGAATATCTTTTAAGTATTTGAGTCCCCCAATAAGTTCTAAATATATTGTGTCTGAGTTACACTCAGTACATATCACCTCCTGTGGGTGCAATGAATTCTCTTCAGCAGGATGTCATTCAAGTTACAGTACATCAGAGGATGCAGAGGAGCTGACAGTGCAAACTGACTCAAACAAAGCTGTGTCCTAATAGCCATTACAAATACATGATTATAGCTGGACTGAAATCTGAATATTCAAGGATCCATGAAATTGTAGAAATACAGGTTGTTCTATTATTATGCAAGTTTGGTCAGTGTGAATTCACTGTCATGCTATTAATGAATTGGGGACACTTTTTCTAAAGTGCAAACTTTTAAAACGCGTATTGACTGTAACATAATTACATCACTAACACTTTAAGTACTGTTCTGAAAGTGTGATTCTTGAATAGAATCGGGTTGTACAAGAAGAAAACCATCGTGATGTAGGAGAACTAACTGAAATGGAAACTTGGTGCGGCTAGTGGATTGCTCCAAATGGCAGTGACTGAATAAAGATATGTCTTCAGTTGTGAATATCCAAATGTACAAGCAATTTTGTGTACAGTCATGGCCATTGAGAGGATTCTGACCAGTTCTATCTGTGAACAGAATGCCCAGATACTCTGATGGAAGAAACAATTGTTACCACAAGACAGACTGGAGGTTCATACCTGGATCATGTGGACTTTCTAGTGAAGTTTATGCTGAGGGAATTGGAAGTTGAAATTGCTGATGGAAGGTGATAACTGGTGGCAAGAAGACCCTGAGCGATAGATGCATTTTCTATGGCAACGATTCTTCTCATAAGTGTCTACTTGCAAACCTAGCAGCAATCTTCCCTTGTCTAAAGGAATAAATTATTTTATTGCACATTGATATTTCTTGCCAATTGTCCTGGCGTGCACAAAGTGAAAATCTAAGACAAAATATTTCGTTTCCATCAATGCACAATTATAGATAGTAATTATATGGAAATAAATATTGAAAAATTGAATACTACGAAAAAATTTGACCATTTAATAGACAGATTGTAATTATATTACAATAAAAAAAACAAATAATTTGAATTCAAGGAATAGCCGAACTCCCCGCTGGTATTCAGTGGCCCGTTATCTATGACCAACACTTCCAGGATTCTGTGCGTCGCAAAAAAAGCATGTATGTTTTCATCTCAGTGTTTGACGAATGGACCCAATGGACTTTTCGCCACTTTGGGTTGGGATTTACCATAACTAAGATGATTGAACCTATTTAATGAGCTGAACAGACAACATGCTACCGAAGGCAAGGTTTACCCAATCATTACGACAGATGTAGTGGAGCTGCTGGTGGTAATTTTTGCCCATGTCAGCACTCTGGGCGCTGCCGCACCAACATGGTCTGCATTCAATCCTGGCAACTGGAAATAACTTCTCACCACCTTTTGCATTTTTCGACCTTCTGATGGATTTCAGCCAGTGTTTTATGGCGGTCTTCCGTCGGAGAGTCACTCACGCTACCACTAACAACATTACATTCCCTACCATGAGCTGGTCTATCTGAGTCACGGGCAGTCCTGACTGAATTATAGAGACTAAAGGCAGGACTATGGATTGAGCCAACTGACCAGCCACGATCTCACTGAATGGAATAACAGCCTCAATGGCCTCGTCCTATAACAAAATCAAAGAGTCATACAGCTGAAAAGCATGGAAGCAGACCCTCTGTCCAACACGTCCATGTCGATCAGATATTCGAAATTAATCTCGTCCCATTAATCAGCACTTGGCCCATATACCTCTAAACCCTTCCTATTCACATACACATCCAGATGCCTGTTAAATATTGGACTGTACCAACCTCCACCACTTTCTCTGGAAACTCATTCAATTCACGCACAACCCTCTGCATGAAAACATTGCCCCTTAGGTCCATGTAAAATGTTTCCCCCTCACACTAAACCTATGCTCTCTAGTTATGGACTCCCCCACCCCAGGGAAAAGACATTGACTATTTACCCTATCGATAACCTTCATGAATTTTTAAAGTTCTATAAGGTCACCCCTTTGCTTCAGTCGGTCCAGGGAAAACAGTTAAAGCCTATTCAACCTTTCCTTGTGTCTGAAAGCTTCCAACACTGGCAACGTCCTTGTAAACCTTTTCTCAACCCTTTTTAAGTTTCACAATATCCTTCCTTTAGAGGGAGACCAGAATTGCACACAGTATCCCAAAATTAACCGAATCAATGACCTCTACAACCACAACAATACGTCACAACTCCTACATTCAATGCATTGACCAATAAAGGAAAGCATGACAAACGCCTTCTTCACTATCCTATCTACCTGTCACTTCACATTCAAGGAACTGTGAACCTGCACTCAAGGTCTCTGTTCAGCAACACTCCCCAGGAACATACCAGAAAGTGCATAGGTCCTGCCCTGATTTGCCTTTCCAAAATGCAGCACCTCACAAATATCTAAATTAAACTCCACCTGCACTCCTCAGACCATTGGTCCATCTGATCAAGATCCGGTTGTCCTCTGAGGTAACTTCCTTCGCTGTCCACTACACCTCCATCTGCAAACTTCTTATTTTCACATCCAACTTATTTATATCAACATTGAAAAGCAATGGACCCAGTGCTAATACTTGTGGCACACTACTGGTCAGTATTCCGGATTGAAAGCAGTCGTCCCCCACCACCCAAATAGATCGTCTCCCTGTAGTCCATGTGATCTGACCTTGATAACCTGTCTACCACGAGGAGCCTTGACGAACACTTTACTTAAGCCCATAAAGACGCATTTTCTCAGCACTTCTTCTCTGAAAATAGATTGTCTTGTGTCAGCACCGAGGGGACACTGCATTTTCAGAAATTCAGTACTGAGGAAATGCTGCTCTGTCAGAGAGTTAGAACTGAGGGAGAGTTACACTGCTTGAAAGTCAGTACTTCGGGAGTGCTGCACTGCCAGAGAGTTAGTACTGTGGGAGTGCTGCAATGTCAGAGGATCAATGATGATAGGGTGCTGAAGTGTCACAGAATCAGGACTGATGGAAAGCTGCATTTTCACATGTCATCACTGGCAGAGCTCTGTACTGTTGAAAGGCCAGTATTTAGGGAGTTCTGCACTGTCAGTGGGTCAACCCTCTGCAAAGAAACACTACCTCAAACTGTCCTTCTGACAATGATGCTTTATCTCAATACTGATTGTCAGAAAGTAACACAACACCTCAGGACTGATCCTAGAAGCCTGTGGCACTCCCTCAATTCTGACCCAAGTCAAATGAGGCACTGGCTCAGATTGCTCCTTTATTAATGAAGCCCTCGATCAGTACTGGCTCTCTTTCGGAGCTGCTGATCATGAGACACACTCTCAGTTCTGACTCTTTTACAATGAGGTACTTCCTTATTATTGACCATCAGACAAAGAGGCACTTATACACAACTGACTCTCCGACAATGAGGAATGCCCTCTGGACCGAACCTCTGACAGAGCTGAGAAACTCCTTTAGTACTGATATACTTCTTCAGGACTGAATCTCTAAAGATGAGTCACTCCATCAATACTGACAAACTGACAATGAGGCGTTTCCTCAGACCCGACCCTCTGTCGGTACAGCAATTCCTCTTTTCAAGACTAAGACTATGTTCATGTTAATTCAGACAGATTCCAGCAAGCGATGTGTTCTCAAAGGGCAGCCCTGAGGCAGCCCATCTTTTTCAGTTCTGAGTTCATTAGCAAGAGAGGGCCAATACTGGGGTTGTACAGTTGTTCAGTGGCTCGCAATGCTGACTCACAGCGCCAGGGACCGTGGTTCGATTCTAGCCTCGGGCGACTGTCTTTGTGGAGTTTGTACATTCTCCTTGTGTCTGCATAGGTTTTCTCCGGGTGCTTCAGTCTCCTCGCACAGTCAAAGATGTGCAGGTTAGTTGATTTGGCCATGATAACTTGCCCACAGTGTTCAGGGATATGTGGGTTAGGTGCATTAAACAGGGAGAAATGATCAAAACTGTGGTTACTCTTCGGACGATCAGTGTGGACTTGTTGGGCTGAAGGACCTGTTTCCACGTTGTAGTTCTAAGAATACTGAGCTGATGTCTCATTCTAGTGGCGTCAGAACTGAAAAGGTTCTACATAATTATGGAGTCTTTACTGATGTACTGCATCACTTTCAGACAATATGTACTGAGGACTGCCTTATTGTCAGAGATTCAGATCTGAGAATCTGCCTCATTAGCAAAGGGTCCATTCTGGGACAGTACCTCATTGTAATGGGATGAGAATTGATGGAGTGCTAGCGAATTTGTGAACATTTTGAGGTTCTGGATGTAGGTTTGATCACTGAGCTGGAAGGTTCATTTTCAGATGTTTCATCACCATACTAGGTAACATCTTCAGTGAGCCTCCAAACAAAGCATTGTTAATGATTCCTAGTTTCTGTTTATATGTTAATATGTCATTTCCAATGGTGATGTAATTTTCTATGGCGATATCATTTCCTATTCCTTTTCACAGATGGTGGTAAAAGTTAGCTAGGTTGACGACTAGATTTTAAAACAGACAAAACTTTATTCACAAAAATGCACAACGAAGCTGAAAGAACATAATAAAGAACCCCAACAGAACTCCGCCTATGTAGCTAGGCTTAATTATGTGGTTCCAAATATATGCAACAGTCCCAATAAGCAAATTCCATTTAAAAAAAAGTATAAATGGGGCACATGTTGAAGTTGAAGGGTAGAAAGAGAGAGAGAGAGTTTCCACACAGCTCCCTGCTGAACTTCCAACCAGTTCAAGGCTGAACTAAAAACTGCTCAGCTCAGCTAAAGAGCTGACCACTCCGCTCTCTTTATACAAGTCACTACTAAAGTATGGACACTTTGACCTGAAGTCTCACATGTTTACATATGAACAAAAGGCCTCTCAAAACCCTTTTTCGTCTCTGTACAAAACCAGACTGATTGGAGTCTGGCCCAACGTATTATCCATCTGAAAAAGAAAATCGCGATCGGGGTATCCTTGAGTCAAGGAACAGCGTTTTGAAAGAGACTAACTTTGTGACCTGTGGCTGTTCTTCATTTCTGGAGGGTCAGTCCTGATTGGATACCTCTTTGTCAAAGTGTCAATACTGACGGAATGCTACATGGTCAAAGAGTTAATAATAAATAAGGGCCTCTTAGTCAGAGGGTCAATATGGAGGGGGAGCCGAATAGTCAGAGTGTCAATACTGAGGGAGTAGCACTTTGTCATCAGGTTAGCTCTGAGGTAGTACCTCATTGTCAGAGGGTCAGTTCTGAGAAAATACATTAGTAAGGGAAGGTTAATACTGAGCCACTGCCTCATGTTGAAGGACAGGAGTCAGAAGTGGGTCAATGTGGTCAGAATTCGAGCAGTACTGAGGCATTGCAGCCAGTACGGAAGTGTTGCAGCACTGTCAAATGGTCAGAACTGTGGGAGTGCATTATTGTCAGACAGTCAATAATCAAGCAGTGTCTTATTTTAAAGGGGTTAGAATTGAGGGAGTGACACATGATTGCAATGTCAGCAATCAGGTATGGCAGCAGTGTGAGAGAGTCAGAGTGATGGAGTGCCTCTTAGTCAATGCTGAGACACTGCCTCATTGTCCTGATGCAGTGCAGCTCTGCGAGGAGGGTAATACTGAGCAAGTGCTGCACTTTCAGAGGCTAACTCCTGGGGGAGAGTAATTCAGTCCTGAGGCAGTGTTCATTTGCTAGAGGGACAATATTGAGTCAGTGCCTCATTGCAAAGACTGTAAATCGAACGTGTGCCACATATTCAGGGTCAGTTCTGAGTATGTGCCCCTATTTGAGAAGGTCAGCACTGAGGGAGAATATATTGTCAGCGGGTCAGTACCATAGGAGAGCCTCATAATCAGGGAGTCAATACTGAGTGAGTTGCTGATTGTCGGCAGCTCAGTTCTGAGACAGTACCTCATTGCTGGACGGTGAGTCCGGAGGGAGCTCCTCGTTGTCAGGGACTCAATACTGAGGGAGAGCCTCTAACACAGGATCAGTACTGAGGTGGTGTCATACATTTCAACAATCAATTCTGAGAATTTGCATCACAGTCAATAAGTCATTTGAGAGGCAATATTTTATGGTCAGAGTTTGCTCAATCAGTCTAAAATGTTGACAGTACTGCACCACCACAGTATTGACCCTTCCATCGTGTGGCAGTCCCTAACTTCAGACCATCTCACAATGAAGCACTGTTTCAGTATTGGTCAACTGACAATGATGCATTCTCTCTGAAATGACAGTCCAACAATTGTGTCCTCCCACAGTTCTTGGCCATCTAATCATATAGCCCTCCTTCAATTCGTATATGGCATCCCTAAATGTGAGGATTGGTGTACAGTTCCACTTGAACAAGATCACCTCTAAATGGCAGAATAAGGTCAGGGCATCAGTAAATAGAAAAACTGCTGCATGTTGTCAGTAAATGGGAAATTTAGTGCAGAGCTTTAAAATTGTAGAGAATTATACAGTAGCATTAAATGAAAGAATAGGTACATCATGCCGTGCACACTAACTAACATTGGTGCCGTCCACCAGATATGATTCCAGGGTTGGCGATATTGTTTGGGCGGTGGGGGTGGGGGGGGGGCATTAGGTGGAAACGTGGATGTTTCTGCTCAAATCTGTCGGTGTGTTACGCTGTGTCACATCCCCTGCGTTTTCCTTGCGGTTTATTTGGGGTTTCTTTGATCAGAGCACGCTCGGCAGGGATTCACTGTTCCTTTGGAGGAGGCTCCAAACTTTCCTCGGGATCACTGGTGCCCTCGAACTTCATTTTGAAAAACGTCATTCCTGGGATGACGGTGTCATTTCCTGCCTGTTTTTTATTGCCCAGAGGGCCCACATTGCTGTGGGGCAGGGGTCACATGTTGTTTAGACGAGGTAAGCAGGGTATGTTCCTTCTTGAAAGTTAATAAACCGGGCACGGTTTTCCAATGATTGTCAGATTTGTATTGAATTCCCATTTCCCCATTTAATGAGGTGGTATTCGAACCGAGGTCCACAGTGAAATACATCTCCTGAGGGTGATATCCCATCACCAAGTCTTCCTTTATTTCCAGGTGCATGGTAACCAGCTCCTGGTCCAGCTTCCTCAGAGCCAGCTTTCAGATGTGCAGAATCCCTTATAGTATATGGATGGTCCAGCTAGAGGAGGGGCCGTACTGGGCCTTGTAATGGCTAATGAGCCTGTCCATGTGACTGATCTTCCAGTGGGAGAACACTCTACATCCACTGATTACATGGAGCATTGAATGTTGAGGAGTCACCTCATAGAAATTTTCTAAAATCACCGGGGAATTGATAGGACAAATGGACAATGTCTTATCCCTAGGGGTGGGAGAAGTGGCAGATGAAGCTTAATCTGGGTGAGTGTGAGGTGTTGGACTTTGGGAGATCACACGTGAAGGAAAATCATACAGATAATGGCAGTTAGCTGAACAGCACTGGTGTACAGAGGGATCTTGGAGTTCAAGTCCATAGCTCCCTGAAATAGGCCATGCAAGTAAATAGGGTGGTAATGAAGGCGAAAGGCATGCTTGCCTTTATGGGTCGGGGAATTGAGTTCAAGAATCATGATGTCATGTTGCAGCTTGTAAGGTTATGGAACGGCCCCTCTCAGAGTATTGTGTTCAATTCGGATCACCAGAGTATAGGAAGGCTATGGAGGCTTTGGAGAGGGTGTAGAAGAGATTTAACAGGATACTGCCTGGATTAGAGGTGCTCAGCTATAAGGAGAAGGTAGAAAGAGTAGGTCGTTCTTTCTGGAGTGGCGGAGGCAGGGGTGAGACTTGATAGAAGTGTCAAAAATTATGAGATACACAGATAGGATTGAAGGTCAAAATCTTTTTTCCAACAGTTGAAATGTCACACACTTGAGGACATGCATTTAAGGTGAGAGATGTGGAATTTCAAAGGAGATGTGGGGGCACAGAGAGTGGTAGGAGTCTGGAACACAATGCCGGGGGTAGTGGTGGAGGCAGATACGAAAGAGACCCTTGAGGGGCTTTTAGACAAGCAAATGAATATGCAAGTAATGTATGAGTGTGGACCTACAGATACACAGGATCTGCTCAGATGAGAAGGAACATGGCGAACACATGAAAGTGCTCAATGACGCCCTTTTTAAGAAGGGGCTACGATGGTCAACTCATAAATCACCATTTCTGACATGCCACAGTGAGAAACTGTAGTGACCTCCTCAGGAGAGAGACACAGGTTGCAACTGATAAGGTACTCTTCGTTGTCCAGTACTCCCCTGGAGTCAATAAACTACACCATGTTTTTCGCAGCTTGAACACATTATCGATGAGGATGAGCACCTCGCCAAGCCCTTGCCCATGCCTCCACTTCTCGTCTTCAAACAACCGCCAAATCTTAAGCAGACCATTGTTCACAGCAACCTGGCCAGCCTTTAGGACAACATCAAATAAAACACTGTACAACACTGTCATGGCAACCACTGCGAAACATATCAGAATGTCCACATGGATACCATCGTTATCCATAGGCCACCACCCACCATGTTCATGGCAGATACTCATGTGACACGGCCAATGTTGTCTATCTCATTCGCTGCAGACAAAGATGTCCCGAAGCATGCTACAATGGCGAGAACAAGCAGATGCTATGGAAACCGATGAATGGACGCCATACAGCAATCATTACACAGGGGTGATCCCTCTCAGTCGAGGAGAACATCAGCAGTCAAGGGTATTTTGCCTCGGATCTTCGAATGATCATCCTCAAAGGTGGATTTTGGGATGCGCAACAATGCAGAGTGGCCCAGCAGAGGCTGATAGCTAAATAACTAATAGTGGGATACACAAAGGGTCGGACCTCACCTTCTGAGCTGAGATATCACCTTTTGTTATAAAGCCTTAAGTTATCTTGAGAAAGTGACTTAAAAGATGTTCTGAGATTTATATATTAATAAATTATAATCTACAATCCATTCTAAAAGATGAAATTCTTCACAATCCATGTTTGTTCAGTGTACCACTGCATGACACTGTAATATTTTGGTATAAATTCTATGTTTTCCAATCTTATATTCCACAACCACCTGCTGTAGGATCAGCGCTCAGAAAGCTAATGTTTCCAAATAAATTTGTTGGACTATTACCCTGCGTAGCTTGATTTTTAACTTTGCTCACCCCAGCCCAAACCTGGCTCCTCCACACCATGGAGTGTGTTGGGCAGTTTTGGTTTATTTTTATGAGGAATGATATTCTGAAGATGTAGGAAGTGCATCCAACGATTACTTGACTGTTTCCTAGGGGTGGCAAGTTTGATTTACGAAGAGAGAATCAATCAGTTCGGATTGTATTCGCTGGAGGTAGAGAAATGGCGGGGGGTATCTCAAAGAGACTTTGCTGAAAAGTGTGAACAGTTCTGGCAGCATAGAGTCAGAGAGGTAGACAGCATTGAAACAGACCCTTCAGTCTAAGGCGTTGGTGCCAAACAGATTTCCTACATTAATCATTCATATTGGTCAGCATTAGGCCCATATCCATCTAAACCCTTCCTTTACATTAACACATCCAGGTGCTTTTTAAATGTTATAGTTTTACCAGCCATCACCACTTCCTCTGACAGCTCATTCCATGCACGCATTTCACTCTGCATGAAAAAAAGAAATGTCCCTTTGGTCTGTTTTTATCATTCCGTCTCATATTAAACCTATGTTCCTCTAGTTCTGGTTTGCCTACACTGCAAAAATAACCATGTCTACTTACCATGTCCATATGCCTAATGATTTCATAAACCTTGATAATGTCATCCCATAGCCCTGGAGACAAATCATAATGTTTCGATTCAAGTGACTCGACTTCAGATCCCCCTATAGTCCTTTGTTGTGAAATTCCAGTCGAAGACGAGATGTTCCCAATGAATGAGATGTCCAGCACCAGCAGAAAGAGTCTCAGGATATTGAAGAGTTACATGAGGAGAAACTTCTCCACACAGAGAGTGGTGAAATATAGAATTTTCTGTCACAGAATGTGGCCATGGCCAGAGCATTGAATGTTCTGAAGAAAGAAATGGATAAAGTTCTGGGGGACAAAATGATGGAGGGGTATGGAAGAGAGAGGGAGTGGGGTACTGAATTGGATGATTAGCCATGATCATACTGAATGGCCCAGCAGTCACGAAGTCCCTTTGATAGCACATAGTTACAACACAGAAACATCGATAAATGTTGACAAGGAAAGAAGCCTTTCAGCCTGTGTCTGTTCCAACCAGAAAATATCAATCTCACTTTCCAGCTCTTTGTCCTAGTCACATAAGGGATGGCAATTGGATTACATTGGCATGGATCTTTCAAAATGATGTATGCTTTCCTCTGATTTTTTTTTTTATCGAGCAGTGAGTCCCCAGAACCTCACCCGTCTCTGGATGAGGAGATGTCTCCTTGTCCTTCCTCATGTATGACTGACAGTTCATGACAGTTCACACACCTTGCTTCATAAATTCTGGACTGCGGTCAATCCCACAGTCAAACAATAAAACATCCAAAACTGGACATATTCCCAACGCCATCCAACGTCCAGTCAATCAATCAATCCAATAATTCCTCACAGATACAATTCTCAAATCTTGTCAATATCTTCATTGAACTCCATGAACCTACTGTCTCCTCGCTTAGTGCAATGACTTGAACTCCATGTTACACACTCCTCTGCTATCAGCCTAGTGTTTTATTCAATTATCACGGAAATATCGAATTGGGAACAAGCCATTCAGCCTCTCTAGCCTGTGCCATCAGTCAATATGACGATCGGATTCTGAAGCTGCTGTTCTAGCTTTCCAGATTCAAGCAATGTCCTCGCGTGGGTACGAATGATGGCCGAGTGTTACTGTCACTGGACTGTTAGTCCCGCAGACCCAGGTCATGATCTGGTGTCAGTTGCTCAAAATCCCCTGTGGCAATTGGTGGAATTTAAATTCAATAATAGCTCTGGAGCATAATGTTCATCATGAAACTGTTCATGATTGTCAGAGATGGAAAACGTCTCCGGATTCACTGATGTCCTTTAGGGAAAAAATCGTCATTCGCATAGAATCTGGCCTAGCTCTGACTCTAGACCCACAGCAATGTGGTTTGCTCTTCATTGCCTTCTGGGTAACAAATGCTGCCTTGCCTGTATCCTGTGAATGATATAAGGAAATGAGATGCTTTACAATCTGTTGCTCCTTGATTCATTCACAAAATCTATCACTGTCTCTGAATTGATGGTTCTACCAATCCCCTTTACCGCATCACCCCACTCTGTGCCACCAAAACCTGAATACTGCTTTCTATTCTTTCAGCAATGTCATTAATATATTGGGTGTGCTGCGTCATTGAACAAAACACGGGCTGTACTATCTGTCCTGGCTTCAGTCCCATCCCATGGGCTGAGACTATGCGAACAAAGCAGAGGTTTCCCAAATTACTCATTCCAAATGGTGCATCCCATCCGCATAAACTGAACTCTGGGACACAACTCCATCTCATGCACTCACTTAATAGTGCCTTTTGTTTTCAGTCAGAATGTATGTCCCAGTCAGACACTGGAGGATTGAATGATTGATGTTCGAATGAGGCAGGGACATTACAATTGACCGTGTGTGCCAGAAACAATGTTTTTTCTGTAAGAAGGGGCATCAGAGATCTTTAGAGAAGGGGAATTCATTGTCATTAAATTGTTAAACCCGCAAGATTTTACTTCAAGCCGTACACCACACAGACAGCAATCGTGCAAGAAAGAGACTAATCACATTCTCATGGCAATTAACAAGAGGTAATGCGTGGTGGCTTAGCCATCGACAGGATCATGGAGTGAAGGATGGAAGAGAGAAGGAAACAAAAGAGAGAGAAAAAGCAAAGAGAGAAATGTAGTCAACAGAAGCAAAATGAAAAGAAATAGAGAAAGAAATGAAGGAAGGAAGGACAGAAGGAAACTATACAACCTTTAAATAGATCATGGCAGATCATTTGCAATATCATCGCATTCAAAGCTATAGGCTCAGTGCAGGAAGGTGGAGCTAGTGTAAATATGTCAATGCAACTTCATTGATCAAAGGCATTCGTGTTCACACGATGATTATCTGATTCTACGGTCATCGATGTGGTGTGTTAGGTTGACAATGCAAACGTTAAAACTAAGAGCAGGAGTCGACTATCTGGTCTTTCGAGCCTGCTCCAGCATACCATAAGACCATTACTGATCTGTTTGACGACTCAGATCCACTTGCCCACGCTCTCAAAGTTTCCCTTAATTTGTTTATTTTTCAAACGAACGTCTAACTTGCTTTAAAAACGCTTACTCAATTAGTGTCAACAATTTCCCTGGGCAAGAAATTCTGTAGATTAGCAACCCTCTGGGTGGAGAGGTTCCTTCTCAATTCAGTCCAAAACCTGCTCCATCTAATCTTGAGGATATGCCCTCTTATCCAAACTTCACCTGGTAGTGGAAATATCACCTCCACTTCTATTGTATCTATTCCCTTCATAATTTTATGATTCCATAAGGTCCCACCATCTGCAAACTTTGACATACTACACATGGTCCCAACTGCAAATCACCTATGAATTGTAAATAAGTGACGTCGCCACACTGATCACTCAGGCATAGCGCTCATCACTGATTACCAGCCGGAATAATACTCATTTATCCTCATCCTTTGATTCCTGTTGGTCTACAAATCCACTATCCGTGCTAATACTTTATCCCAAATGCCGGCATCCTTATCTGATGCAGAAGCCTCTTGTTTGGCTGCTTGTCAAAGTCCTTTTCGAAATCTAGGTACACCACAATTATTGGGTTCCCACTGTCCACATTGCTCATAGTTTCTCTATTGAATTCCAGATGATTGACCAAGCAAGGTCTGCACTTCGTGAGTCCATGCTGCATTTGCCCAACAGGACAATTTATATCAAGCTGCCTTATTATTTCTTCATTGATAATCATCTCATGCATCTTCCCCACAATAGAGAATAAGCGAACCGGTATATAATTCGTCAGCCTTTGCCTATCGCCCTTTTTAAACATGGGATCACATGTGCTGTTTTTCAATCTCCTGAGACTGCCCCAGATTCCAGCGAATTTAGGAAAATTACCATAAGTGCACCCACTATTTCTCCCGCCATCTCTTTCAGTACCCTGGGAAACATTCCATCAGGGCCCGGAGACCTGACTGTTCTTAGATCCACTAGCTTGTTTAATACTACCACTTCCATAATAATGCTTGTTTCCAGGTCCTCACCTACTCTTTGTCAACTATTGGCCTGTTATTAATGTCATACACCGTGAAGACCGACACACAATACCTACTCAATGCTTGACCATTCATCACATCCCATAATTGAATGCACCTTCTCATCCTCTAAAGGACCAATATTCACTTTAGCCACTCTTTTTCATTTTATATTTTATAGAAACTTACACTATGTATCTTTATATTCTGTGCTAGTTATTCTTTCATGTTCTACCTTACCTTGCCGTTGACATTGAATGATTTCCCAAACTTTTAGTTTTGTGCTGTGTTTGGCCACGTGGTATGTCTTCTCATTTATTTTGTTCACTTCCCTTATTTCCGTAGATAACAGTGTCAGATTACACTTTTCTTGCAGCCCTTCCTTTTCACTGGAACATACTTTTGCTGAGACCTATGAAAAATTGCTCTGGAAGTCCTCCACTGTTCGTCAACTGTCTCATCATAAAACCTTTGTTTCCAGTTTTCTTTAGCCAAGTCCTCCATCATTCTATTGCCCCCCCCCCCCCCCCCCCCCACCCCGTTGTTCAAGCACAGGAGCCTGGTTTTGGATTTAATCTTCACACACTCCATCTTTATTCTAAATTCAACCATAATGTGATCACCCCTTCTTAGATGTTTTCGAACTATGAGATCATTAATTATTCGTGTTTCATTACACAGGACCAGACTTAGGATAGCTTGCTCCCTCGTTGGTTCCATTACATACCGTTCAAGAAAATTGTCACGGTCACACTCAACTAACTCATTTTTTTTTAGATTAGACTTACAGTGTGGAAACAGGCCCTTCGGCCCAACAAGTCCACACCGACCCGCCGAAGCACAACCCACCCATACCCCTACATTTACCCCTTACCTAACACTACGGGCAATTTAGCATGGCCAATTCACCTGACCCGCACATCTTTGGACTGTGGGAGGAAACCGGAGCACCCGGAGGAAACCCACGCAGACACGGGGAGAACGTGCAAACTCCACACAGTCTGTCGTCTGAGTCGGGAATTGAACCCAGGTCTCAGGCGCTGTGAGGCAGCAGTGCTAACCACTGTGCCACCGTGCCGCCCACATCTTCAGAGTTAAACTAATTGAGCTAGTTTGACCAATCTATATGTAGATTAAAATCTACAATGCTGTATGATTTTTACAGACAATAGTTATGAAAGGCTTCGTCATCTACCAAAGGTTGAAGTTTTAGTTGTTGGCTTTTCAGTTCCAGTTTGGATGAATTTCTATGCTGCCAATTTTGTTAATTGTAATGATACGGGTGTCGAGTCCTTCTTTAAAATAAATAAAAATACCCAGAAAAGCTCATCTCAAGTCATAATCTTTTAAAATGTGAGTGATATCGAACTCATAATGCAGCACTGTCACAGGTAATGCCTCAATTTCAGTGTGTCAGCATTAACCGAGTTACAAATCATTACACGGTCAGTACTGGGGTATTACAGCGCTGTCAGCAGGTCAGGTGTGGGGCAGTGCTATATTGTCATAGTGACAGTAATGAGGCAGTGCTTCTTTGTTAGAGAGTTGATGCTGAGACAGTTTACTATTGTTAGGGATGAGAACTGAGGATGTGTCACATGCTCAAAGCATCAGTCCTGAGGACTGTCATCCTGAAGAAGAGCCTCATAATCAGAGGTGCAAGATTGTGAGAGTGTTGTACTGTCAAGCGATTCTATTTGAAGACTGTGCCTCCAAAAGTGTACTGGGGCGTTGCATTTCTATCAGAGAGTTAGTACTGAGGGAATGCCTATTAGAAGGCAGTCAGGAGTGAGCATATGTCAGTCATTGGATCGTCAGTCCTGAGGTTGTCACTGGGTCAGCTCAGAGGCAATGCCTCAATGTTAAATGTCACTCCATCAGTCTGACACTCTGACAGTGCTACAATACTTCAATACTGACCCTCTCATCGCGTGACATTCCCTAAATACCCTCACATTGAAGTACTTCCACAGCGTTGGTCATCTGACAATGCTACATTCCCTCAATATTAACCACCTGACAACAATGCCCTCCCACAGTTCTAAACATCTGAAATTCCTGACCAGCTAAGCATGTGGCCTATTTCAATTAGTACACAGCACCACAAACTGGGATATTTAGAGCAGGACATCAGTAAATGGCTGAAATGGCGCACAGTGCCACCAAATTAGAGAACTGGAGAAGATCTCCTCTGAATGTTAGAATAAGGTCAGGGCATCAGTAAATGCTCTCTGTCAGAATTAACATTCCAACAAAGAGGCACTGCAACAGAACTGACCCTTAATCTAACGAATCACTCCTTCAGTATGGAACTTCTAGCACTGTACTGCCTCAGGGTTGACCGTTAACAATTAGGCATCTCTCAGTACTTACCCTCCAAAAATAGCATAATCTGACAGCTCTGTTACTATGACAGTGGCACACTGTCTTTTGGCAGGACTGAGGGCATGCTGTATTTTCAGGGGCCGAGTACTGAAGGAGTGCTGCACTGCCGCAGTATTGACCGTTTAACAATGAGTCAATCCCCTCTAGCTGAACCGATGACAACATAGCCTTCCCTCAGCACTGACCCTGTCGTCAATAGCACTCCCTACATTCTGACAGCTGACTTTCTTATATTAAAGGATTGCACACTCTGGGGGCAAGAAACATGTTTCCGCTGATGAGTGAGTGCTGAACCAAAGGACACAGGTTAAAAATACGGTGTAGACCATTTAGGACAGAGATGAAGAGAAACTTCTTCACCCAGAGATTGGTGGCTGTGTGAAATGCTCTGTCCCAGAGGGCAGTGGAGGCCAAGTCTCTGGATTCATTTAAGAAAGTGTTTGAGAAAGCTGTCAAGGATAGTGGAATCAATGGTTATGGAGATGCTGAAGGATCAGGATACTAATTAAGGATGATCAGCCATGATAATATTGAATGGTGGTGCAGGCTCGAAGAGCAGAAAGGCCTACGCCTGCACCTATTGTCTATTTTCTATTGTCTATTGAGGCACCGCCTCAGAATTGATTGTCTCTGACTCATGCACTCCCTCAGAACTGACACTGTGACAAATGCACTGCCTCAGAACCGACCATGTGACAAGGCAGCACTGCCTCAGAATTGACACTTAAAAAATGAAGCAGTCCTCTGTACTTACCCGCTGAAAATAATACACTGTGACAGTTCTGTTCCTCTGACAGCATCACAAAGCAAATGCTATATGTTCGGAGACTCAGTACTAAGAGAGTGCTGCACTGCCGGAGAATCAGTACACAAGTCATGCTGCATTGCCGGAGAGTCAGTACTGAGGGTTTGCTGTACTCTTGGAAAGTCAGTGCTGAGAGATTGCTGCACTGTCAGTAAGGCACTGATGATAGGGTGCTGAACTTTCACAGACTCAATGCTGAGGGAGTGCTGCATTTTCCGTGTCATCACTGACGGAATTCTGAACTGTCCACGGACTCATATTAAGAGACTGCTGCACTGTCAGTGGGTCAACACAGACAGTGCTCACCCACTGCCAAAGAGGCACTGCCAAAGAGGCACTGCTTCCAACTGACCTTCTAGAAAATAGACATTCCCTCAGTACAGGCCGTCTGACATTGTGCATTACCTCAATACTGATGCTGGAAAATATGCAACACTCTCTCAGTTCAGACTCAACTGAAATGAGGCACTGGCTCAAATAGCTCCACTGACAAGGCTGCCCGCACTCAGTACTGACTCTCTGACAGAGATGCCATGCCTCAGAACTCACCTCTGCTCATGAGGTACAATCTCAATTCAGAACCCATTACCACATTTCAGTATTTCGGTATTGATCATCTGAAAATAAGGCCCTCCCCACCACAGCACTGTCATGTTGAGAATGAGGCCCTCCCTCAGAAATGACTCTCTAACAAAAAGGCAGACCCTCAGCACCAACCCTCTGATAGACTTGCAGTTCCCCAGAACTGACCAGCATTTCATGAGGCACACCCTCAATTCTGACTCACTTACAATGATGCAATCCCTCAAGACTGTAACACTAATAACAAGACCCCTACTTAGAACTGATAAACTGACAGTGTTGCAATTTCTCAGTCTTTACTTCTCTAATCACACAGCACTCTCTCAAATCTAATCCCATTATGTTGAGGTATAGCCTCAGAACATAATTTCTGAAGATTTGGCTTACTCTCCGAACTGAATCTCTAACAATGACGTACCTTCTCAATATTGACTCTCTAATCATAATGCACTCCCTCAGCACTGACCCTCTGTCAGTGCAGCACAGCATTAGTACTGGCCTCCTGACAGAGCTGCACTACCTCCGGACTGGCATTCTAAATAGGAGACACACTCTCAATTTTGACTGTCTCACAAGGAGGCACTGACTCATTTTTAACCATCTGGCAAAGAAAACACTTAATCTGAACTAACCCTTCGACAACCAGGAACTCCCTCAGTACTGAACCTGTGACGGAGCTATGGGAATTCCTCAGTACTGTCACTATAAACATGGGGGCATTTCCTCTGTACTGACCACCTTACAATGAGGCACTCCTTCAGTACTGACAATTAGTCCATCCCTCAGACATGATCACCTGCAAATTCTCGATACCGACCAACAGTGGTTAGCATTGCTGCCTCACAGCTGCAGGAACCCATGTTAAACTTCGGCCTCAGGTCACTGTCAGTGTGGAATTTGAACATTCTCCTCATATCTGCACGGGTTTCCTTAGGGTGCTCTGGTTTCCTCCCTCAATCTAAAGATGTGAAGGTTGGTGAAATGGCCTCACAAATTGTCCATGGTGTTCAAGGATGTGTCGGTCAGGCACATTAGTTAGGGGTAAAAGTAGAGTATTTGGGTAGAGGAATAGGTCTGGATGGGTCACTCTTCAGACTGTCGTTGTGGACTTTGTTGAGCCTAATGGCCTGTTTCCACAGTGGAGAGTCTAAAAAGACAATGCACATCTTAATATGGTCAGATTTGATCGAGTGCCATATTGTCAAAAGGCATTCCTGAGGCAACACACATTTGTCAGTTTTGATTGCGTTGATCCTCTGACCCTGTTATTTTGTAGCCCTATCGCAGGTTTGCCCCTACAATTATGAGGCCATTCTTCTGTATTGTCCCTCTGACTATGAGGAACTGTCAGGACTGACCTTCCCCGTAGTGCATTACTGCCAATCGACTGACCCAGCTTAGAGGCTTGGAGGGCCGAATGGCCTGTTCCAGTTCTGTCAGATGATTCCCTCTTTGTTCACTTTGAGGTTGAGCCTCACAATTAGGTGGTCAGTACCCGGATATTGTATCTCCATCAGAGGGTCAGTGCTGAAGGACTGCTTCATTCTCAGAAAGTCAATTGTGAGGGAAAGCCTCATGATCAGAGGGTCTGCCATATTGCCAGAAATTCATTGCTCAGAGTTTGCCACTTTGTCAGAAGATTCGTGCTGACGCAATACCTCAATGTGATGCGGTCAGAACTAAGGTAGAGCTGCATGATTAGAAGCTGAGGATTGAGACATCGTTTGGAGTCCGGGGGCGGTCGTACTTCGAGATGGAGCGCTTTGGGACTTGATGCTCCGATGCACAGTTTCTTCATCACTTTCTCCTCTCTGTCTGTGAGGATTTCTCATTCTGATCCATATTATTCTGTCTGGTGACACCGGAAGGCGGCACATTTTATGTATTTGTTTTCTCTGCTGAAAGGGTTATTTCTCTTTAACGAGGAGTTTTTCCCTGAAACAGCTGCTAACAGTCACTTGGGGCACGAGGCGGCCGTTAACCGCCATCTCCCGCGTGCGGGGTTTGAGTGGGTGGGGCCTGGAGCTAAATTGGTGGCGGCCGGCCGCAACCAGAAAGGAGCAGTGTCGGCGGAAGAGCGGACTGTGTCAACAAAGTGCCGTTCCTCAAAATAATGATGGTATTAATGCAGAGTGTCTGGAGGGCCGACTGTCTGAACAAAGTGACGTTCGTAATGTAATGATGTCAGTTGTTGGGGTGGAGGGGGAGAGAAGAGATTCTGCTAGAGTCAATCCCATTTTGCAATGTTGAAATTATAATAAAAACCATCCCCGATCTTGCCTCCATCTTCCTGATCCGGGATGTACTGCCAGGGTCAACGATGTGGAAGTGTTGATCATAGGGATGAACTATCAGTGTTTGTTATGTGGAAGAGCTGATCCTAGGGATTCACTGCCAGGGTTAGAGATGTGGAGGTGCAGATCATAGGGATGCACTGTAAGCGTTAGTGATGTGAGGGAACTGATCATACGGTTGCACTGTTTATTGTTTGTGATGTAGAGGGGTTGATCATAGGGACGCACTGTCAGAGTTAGTGATATGGAGGAGCTGACCATAGGGATGCACTGTCAGGGATAGTGATGTGGAGGAGCTGACCATAAGGACGCACTGTCAGTGTTAGTAATGTGGATGTGCTGATCATAGGGATGCAGTGTCAGTATGAGTGATGTGGAGGTGTATATCAAAGGGATGCACTGACAGGCTTAGTGATGCAGAGGTGCAGATCATAAAGATGCACTGTCAGGGTGAGTGGTGTGGAAGTGATGAGCATAGTGATGCATTGTCAGGGTTAGTGATATGGATGAGCTGATCATAGGGATGCACTGTCAGGGTTAGTGATTTGGAAGTGCTAATCATGTAGATGCACTGTCAGGATAGTGATGTGGATGTGCTAATCATGGGGATGCACTGATAGGGTTAGTGATGTGGAGGTGCTCATAAAAGGAATGAACTGTCAGTGTTGTAATGTGGAGGAGCTGATCACAGGGACTCACTGTCAGGGTTAGTGAAGTGGAGGTGCTCATAAAAGAAATGAACTGCCAGGGTTAGTGATGTGGAGGTGCTGATCAAAGGGATTCACTGTCAGGATTAGTGAAGTGGAGATGTTGATCATGAGGATGCATTATCAGGGTTAGTGATGAGGAGAAGCTGATCATAGGGATGCACTGTCTGGGGTAGAGATGTGGACATGCTGATCATAGGGTGCACTGTGAGGATGAGCGATGTGGAGGTGCTGATCATGGGAATGCACTGTCAGTTTTTGTGATGTGGAGTGATGATTATTGGGAAGCACTGTCAGGGTTCGTGTCATGGAGCTGCTGATCATAGAGAAGCACTCTCAGGTTCAATGATGTGGACATGCTAACCATAGAGATGCAATGTCAGTGTTAGTGATGTGGAGGTGCTGATCATTGGGTGCACTGTCAGGATTAGTGATGTGGAGTTGCTGATCATATGGATGCACTGTCAGAGGTAGTGATGTGTAGGGGATGATAATTGGGATGCACTGTCTGTTTTAGTGATGTGGAGGGTGTGATCATAGGGATGCACTGTCATGGTTCGTGATGTGTAGGGGATGATCATAGGGATGCACTGCCAGGGTTAGTGATGTGGAGGTGTTCATAATAGGTATTAACTGTCAGTTTTAGTGATGTGGAGGTCTTGATCAAAGGGATGCACTCTCAGGGTTTGTAATGTGGAGGAGCTGATCACAGGGATTCACTGTCAGGGTTAATGAAGTAGAAGTTTCGACCAAAGCGATGCACTCTCATGGTAAGTGATGTGGACGTGATGACCACAGAGGTGCACTGTCAGGGTTACTGACATGGAAGTGCTGATCATCCTGATGCATTGTCAGGGTTAGTGATGTGGAGGTGCTGATCATAGGGATTCACTGTCAGGATTAGTGATGGAAAGGTGCTGATCATAAGAATGCACAGACAGGGTTAGAGATGTGAATGGGCTGATCATAGGGTTGCACTGTCATGGTCAGTGATGTGGAAGTGCTGATCAGAGTAATGCAGTGTCAGAGGTAGTGATGTGAAGGTGCTGATCCTAATTTGCACTGCCAGGGTTAGCGATGTGGAGGCGCTGATCATAGGTATGCACTGTCAGTACGAGTGATGCGGAGGTCCTAATTATCAGGATGTGCTGCCAGGGTGAATTATGTGGAGGTGATCGTCATAGAGATGTACTGACTGAGTTCGTGACGTGGAGGTGCTGATCATAAGTATGCTCTATCACGGTTAGTGATATGGAGCTGCTGATCATAGGACAGCACTGCTAGGTTTCGTGATGTGGAGGTGCTGATCATATGGATGCACTGTTACGGTCAGTGATGTGGTGCTGCTGATCATATGAATGCACTGTCAGGGTGAGTAATTTAGAGGTGTTCATAACAGGGATGAACAGTCAGGGATAGTGATCTGGAGATGCTGATCAAAGTGATGCACGTTCAGTGTTAGTGATGTGGAGAAAATGATCATAGGGTTTCACTGTCAGGGTTAGTAATGTGGAGGTGCTGATCACAGGGATGCACTGACAGGGTTAGCGAAGGGGAGGTGCTGATCACAGGGATGCACTGTCAGGGTTAATGATGTGGAGGTGATGATCATAGGGATGCACTGTCAGGGTTAATGATGTGTAGATGATGATCATAGGGATGCACTGTCAGGGTTAATGATGTGTAGATGATGATCATAGGGATGCACTGTCAGGGTTAATGATGTGGAGGTGATGATCATAGGGGTGCACTGTCAGGGTTAATGATGTGTAGATGATGATCATAGGGATGCACTGTCAGGGTTAATGATGTGTAGATGATGATCATAGGGATGCACTGTCAGGGTTAATGATGTGGTGGTGCTGATCAGAGGGATGCACTGTCGTGGTCAGTGATTCAGAGGTGGTGATGGTTATCGAGAGGCACTGCCATGTTTAATGATATGGAGATTCTGATCATAGGGATGAACTTTTATGGTTATTGATGTGGAGCTGCTGGTAAAAGAGATGTTCTGTCAGGATTAATGATGTGGATGTGCTGATCATGGGGATGAACTGTTAGGGTTAGAGTTGTGAAGATGCTGATCATAGGGATACACTGTCAGGGTTAATGATGTGGTGGTGCTGAACAGAGGGATGCACTGTCAGGGTTTGTGATACGGAGGTGCTGATCATAGTGTGGTTCTGTCATGGTCAGTGATGTGGATGTGCTTATCGCAGGGATGCACTGTCAGGTTTAATGATATGGAGGTGCTGATCATAGGAATACACTGTCAGGGTTAGTGACGTGGAAATACTGATCAGTGCAAAGCACTCTCAGGGTTAGTGATGTGGAGGTGAAGATCATAGGGATGCACTGTCAGGATGAGTGATGTGAAGGTGCTGATCATAGGGATGCACAGACAGGGCTAATGTTGTGGAGGACCTGATCATAGGGATGCACTGTCAGGGTTAGTGATGTGAAGGTGTTGATCATAGGTATGCACTGTCAGCCTTAGTTATGTTGAGGCGCTGATCATAAGGATGCAATCTCAGTACGAGTGATGTGGAGGTGGTGTTCATCGTTGTGCACTGTCAGGGTTAGTGATGTGGAGGTGCTGAACAGAGAGATCTACTGCCAGGATGGTTGATGTGATGGTGATGATCATAGGGTTGTACTGTCAGCGTTAATGTTGTGGAGGTGCTGATCATGGGGATTTACTCTCCTGGCTACTAATGTGGAGTTGATGATCATCGTGTTGTACTCTCAGGGTTAATGATGTGGAGGTGCTGGTCATAGAGATGTACTGTCAGGGTTAATGATCTGGAGGTGGTGATCGGCGAGATGTTCTGTTAGGGCTAATGAGGTGGTGGTGCTAGTCGTAGAGATGTACTGTCATGTTTCATGATGTGGAGGTGCTGATAATTATTGTGCACCATCAGGGTTCGTGTTCTGGAGGAGGAGCTGATCATAGGGATGAACTGTCAGGGTTTTTGATCTGGAGCTTCTGCTCAGAGAGATGTTCTGTCAGGGTTAATGATGTGGAGGAGCTGGTCATAGGGATGAACTGTGAAGGTTAATGAAGTGGAGGTGCAGATCATAGCGTTGTACTGTCAGGGTTAGTGGTGTGGAGGTGATGAGCATGGAGATGCACTGTCAGGGTTCGTGGTGTGGAGGTGCAGGTCATTGGGATGTACTGTCAGGGTTACTGACGTGGAGGTGCTGATCATAAGGTTATATTGTCAGGATTCATGATATGGAGGTTTGGTCATAGTGATGTACTGTCAGGGTGAATTATGTGGAGGTAATGGTTATAGAGATTGCTGTCAGGTATAATGATGTGGAGGTGCTCGTCATGGCGATGTACTGTCAGGGTTAATGATGCGTAGGTGATGATCATAGGGAGGTATTGTCAGGGTTAATGATGTGGAGGTGGTGGTTGGCGAGATGTTCTGTTAGGATTAATGAGGTGGTGGTGATAGTAAAAGAGATGCACTGTCATGGTTAATGATGTGAAGGTGCTGTTCATTGGGAGGTACTGTCACGAGGAGTGATGTGGAGGTACCAATCATCGGGATGCACCATCAGGGTTAGTGATGTGGCAGAGCTGGTCATAGGGATGCACTGTCATTGTTAATGATGTGAAGGCGCTGTTCATTGGGATGTACTGTCATGACGAATGATGTGGAGATACTGATCATCGGGATGCACATCAGGGGTCGTAATGTGGAGGTGCTGATCCAAGGGTACACTGTCAGTGTTCGTATGTGGAGGTGCTGATCATAGGGATGGACCGTCAGGATTAGTGATGTGGTGGAGCTGATCATAGGGATGCACTGCCGTGGTTAGTGATGTGGAGGTGCTTATCCTAGGGTGCACTGTCAGGGTTAGTGATGTAGAGGTGATGTTCATAGAAATGTACTGTCAGGATTAATGTTGTGGAGCTGCTGGTTATAGATATTTACTGTCAACGTTAACGATGTGGAGGTGCTGTTCTTAGAGATGTTCGGTTAGGGTTAATGATGCAGAGGTGTGGGTCATAGTTGTACTGACAGCATTGATGATGTGGAGTTGCTCTGTCATTGCGATATACGTCATGGTTGATGACGTGGAGGAGCTGGTCATAGAGATTTACTGTCAGGGCTAATGATATAGTGGTGCTGATCATAGAGATGTACATCACAGCTCAGTACAGGTTCTGGGCCACACGATGTTGTACCAACCTGTGAAACCTATCTGGAGCCAATCTAACCTACACTATTCCATTTTCACCCATATGTTTATCTAAAGACTATTTAAATGCACTTGAATTTGACGACTCCACTCCGGTTGCAGGCAGGCCATTCTACACCCCTACTGCCGACTGAATAATGAAACTACCTCTGACATCTTTCTTATATCTATCACTCTTCAAGTTAAAGCTATATCCCCTCGTGCTAGCCGTCATCTTCCAAGAAAAAGAGGTCGCACTGTCCATTCCACCTAACCCTCTGATTATCTTATATGTCTCAATTAAGTCACTCTCAATTTTCTGTCTAAGGAAAACAGCCTCAAGTTTTTCGACCTTTCCTCACAAACCATCCCACACACCAGGCAACATCCTTGTAAATCTCTCCTGAACCCTTTCCAAAACTTCCACATCATTCCTATAATGCAGTCACCAGAACTTACATAATACACTAAGTGCAGTTGCATCTGATTTTTTTTTTTACAGCTGCAGCATGACCTCACTTCTCCAAAACTCAATGTTCCTATCAATAAAAACTAACAAAGAGTGTGACTTCTTAACAAACCTATCAACCAGGGTGACTATTTTCACGGACCTGTGGACATGGACACTGAGATCTCTCTGCTCATCTACACTACCAAGAATCTTACCAGTAACCCAGTACTCTTCATTATGTTGCACCTTCCAAGGAGAGTCACCTCACACTTTTTTCACATTAAACTACATTTGCCACCTTTCATCCCAGTTCTGCATCGTATCTATATCTCTTTGTATCCTACAACATCCCGCAGCACTATCTGCAAATGTACCAACATTAGTATCATCCGTAAATTTACTAACCCATCCTTTAAACTTTCATCCAGGTCAATTCTAAAATGACAAACAGCAATGGTCCCAAAATAGATGATTGCAGGACACCACTGAACTCCAGAATGCATATTTCCCAACAACAACCACTCCGTTTTCTTTCAGCTCATGAGTATCTAATCCAAACCGCTAAATCACTCCCAATCACTTGCCTCCATATTGCATGCAATACCCTACCATGGGGAACTTTATCAAACGCCTTAGTAAACTCCATTTACAAACGTTGTAAACTCATCCACCTCTATGGTCACATTCTCAAAGAACTCAATAAGTTCTTTTAGGCATGTCCTATCCTTCACAAAACCATGTTGACTATCCCTAATCCACTTATTCCTTTCTAGATGATTGCAAATCCTAATTCTTATCACCTTTTCCAACAGTATACCCACAACCGAAGTAAGGCTTACTGGTATATAATTACCAGGTCTGTCTCTACTCCCCTTCTTGAACAATGGAACAACATTTGCTGTCCTCCAGTCTTCTGACACTATTGCTGTAGACAATGAAGACATAAAATCAAAGCCACAGGCTCTACAATCTCCTCCCTGGTTTCTGAAATAACCGAGGACAAATCCCATCCAGTCCAGGGGACATATCTGTTTTCGCACTTTCCAAAATTGCTAAAACTTACTCCTTGCGTAGCTCAGTCCCATCCAGTCTACAAGCCTGTATCTCGGTATTCTCCTCGACACATTGCCTTTTCTCAGGGTGAATACTTACGAAAACTATTCATTCAGTGTTCCCCTGTCTCCTCTGACTCCACACACAACTTACCACTACAATCCTTGAGTGGGCCTAATCTTACCATAGTTATTCTTTGGCCTGATGTACCTATGGACAGCCTTAGTGTATTCCTTGATCCTATATGGCAATGACTTCTCATAACCCCTCCTGGCTATTCTTCACTTTTTATTTAGGTCTTTACTGGCTTACGTGTAACTTTTACACGCCAGAACTGAACATTCATGTCTTATCCTAACAAAAGCCACTTCCTCTTGACAAGAACCTCAGTTCTTTACTAAACCACCACTCCCTCGCTGGACACTTTCCACCCTGCCTGACAGGTACATACTTATCAAGGACACGTAGTCGCCTTACCTTGAATAAGCTCTACATTTCAATTGTGCTCGCCCCCTCTGTTCCTTCCACATCCCATGCATCCTTAATTTTGCCTAATCGCGTGATAATCGCCTTTCCACCAGCTATAACTCTTGCCCTGCGCAATACATCTCGCCCTCTCCATTACTAAAGTGAACATAAACAAATTATGGTCACTATCACTAAACTGTCCACCTCCCTCCCAATCTAACACCTGTCCGGCATCATTACCCAGAACCAAATCAAATGTGGCCTGGCCCTTTTGGCCTGTCTAACATTGCGTCAGAAAACCCTCTTGCATGTATTGGACAAAAACTGAGCCATCTAAACTATTTGAACTATATTATTCCCAGTCAATATTTGGAAAGTTAAATGCCCCCATGACAACTACCCTATCACTCTCGCTCCTATTGAGAATCATCTTTGCTATCATTTCCTTTGTATTTCTCGGCATATTCAGAGGCCAATAGAACACTCACAACAGGCTGACCACTCCTTTCTTATTTCTAACCTTAGCTCTTATGACCTCAGTAAATAAGTCTTCAAACATCCATTCTTCCGCTGTAATACTGTCCATGATAAAATTCCATAATTCTCACCCCGCCCCTTTTGACCGCCATTTACCATCTTCCCTGTACTTACTGAAACATCTAAATCCAGGCAATTGAAATACTTCAAGTTCTCCCACCTTATTCTGGATGCTCCTGGTGTTGAAGTAAACACACTTCAAAACAATTTCTTGCTTTCTGGTGCCCTATTGCGATCTGGAAACTTCATTTCTGACGTCATCACTCTGGATGTCATGTACACTGGAACTACAATTTCGGTTCCCATTCTCCTGCTGTATTTATTTAAACCCTCCTGAGGAGCCCTAGCAATTTTCTCCCCCCAGGGTATTGGTACCCCTCTCGTTCAAGTGAAGACCATCCTATTTGGATAGATCAAATCTACCCCAGAAAAATCTCCAATTATTCAGGAATTCATACCCTACTTCCTGCAACATCACTGCAACCACGTATTCAACTCCTCTCCTCACTAATACGTGACATGGCTAACAGACCAGAGATAGCAGCTCTGTTTGTTCTAGCTTGAAGCTTCCACCCTATTTTCCTGAATGTGTGCCTCCAATCTCCATTTCTCTTCTTACTTATGCCATTAGTGCATATTTGCACCAAGACTTGGGGCAGCTCCTCCTCCCACTCAAGGATCCTGAAAACACGATCAGAGACATCACAAACCCTGGCACCTGGGAAACAACACACCAACGTGAGTCTCTCTCTTTCCCACAGACCCTCCTATATCCCACTAACTATGGAGTTCGCAATTAGTAAAGTTCTGCCCTTCTTCCCCCTTCTTTTCTGAGCAGAGTCCTGTGCTACTTTGACTACCTCTGGTAAATCGCCCCTCCAACAGTTTCCAAATGCTCTACTTGTTGTTGAAGGGAACGGTCAAAGGGAAACCTGTTGGTTTCCTTCCTGTCCGCTGACTGTAAACCATCTACCTTCTTCAAGTACCTGTGGTGCGACTACCTTCTTGTAACTCCTCTCAATAACTCCCTTCGCCTCCCGAATGATCCAACTTTCATCCAGATCCAGCTCCCGTTCTGGAATATGGATTTCGAGGATCTGCAGTTGGGTGCACTTCCCACAAATGCAGTCAGCAGGGACACTGGTGGTGACACTTACCTCACACATTCTGCATGAGAACATTCAACTGCCCTGACCTCAATTCCCACTGTTCTAAATTCCAAAGAGACGACTGAAAACTTAAAAATAAAACATAAAAGCTAGTCATCTTATCAGACCAGCGCACAGAAACTTTATTTTTGGTTAGACAAGGTTGACGGGTGGAAGAAACAATGCGAGTAGTATTCCGGGTAAGCAATCGCCTAAATATAAAGCCTCACTGAACCAGCAGGCCCTTGTCTGCTGCTGCTCAGCATGCACTCTGCCGATACATGTGGTAACCTTTAATACTTTAAACTTAATCTTCCATTCAAGCACCTGGCCTTCTCTGTCACAACTCCTACTGCAACTGCAGCTGAAAAAATGAAGGAGTGAAAACATACATTCCAAAAATGAATTGTTTGAAAGCCAACCAAATCAAAGTTGCAACAGAATGAAGGAGCTGTTCCAATATGCAACATCCCAAAGCCAAATGTAAAATTTAACACAGGTTCATACAGGCAGGAGAGATTGTGGATAGAAGACTCAGGTCAGAAACATTTGTTGAAGCATGCAGCATTTTCCATTTTGGAACGGAATATTCAAGGCAATGCATGCTACCGTAAGGAAAGACTGGTGGGCAGGGGTGGGGTGGGGGGGGGGGGGGGGGGGGGGAGGAGGTGGCCCTGTTGGTAAGGGATGATATTCAGTCGCTTGCGCGGGGGAGCCTAGAATCAGGAGATGTAGAGTCAGTATGGATAGAGTTGAGAAATTCTAATGGTAGAAAGACCCTCTTGGCTGTTATCTACAGGCCCCCAAACAGTAGTATGGATGTAGGCTATTAGTTGAATACGGAGCTGAAAGTGGCCTGTCGCAAAGATGTTACTACAGTCATTAAAGGGAATTTCAACATGCAGGTAGACTGGGAGAATCAGAATGGGATTGGACCTCAAGAAAGAGACTATGTGGAGTTCCTCGGAGATGGATCCTTTGAACAGCTGGTGATGGAGCATACCAGGGAGAAGGCAATTCTGGATCTGGTATTGTGCAACGAACCAGAATTGATCAGGGGCCTCGACGTGAAGGAGCCATTTGGAGGTAATGAACATAATACAATAAGCTTCAATCTGCAATTTGAAAGGGAGATGGTACAATCGGTAGTGACAATATTTCAGGTGAATAAAGGGAACTATGAAGCTATGAGGGTGGAGTTGGCCAAAGTTCAATGGTGCAATGCCTTAGTAGGGATGACAGTGGAGGGACAATGGCAGGTATTTCTGGGTATAATGCTGGAGATGCAGGATCAGTTAATTCCAAAAAAGGAAGAAAGAACCTTGGAGGAGGCAGGGGTGGCCGTGACTGACGAGGTATGTTAAGAAACAGATAAAGACAAAAGAGAAAAAGTATAATATAGCAAAGATGTGTGGGGAAACGGAGGACTGTGAAGCTTTAAAGAACAACAGAGGATTACTAAGAAGGAAATTCACAGTGATAAAATGAGGTACAAAGGTAAACTGGCCAAAATATAAAGGAGGATAGTAAAAGGTTCATTAGGTATGTGAAAGGGAAAAAATGGTTAAGACAAAAATTGGGCCCGTGAAATCAGAAACAGGGGAATATGTAACGGGAAACAAAGAAATGGCGGAAGAGTTGAATTGGTACTTCAGATCTGTGTTCACTTGGGAAGACTCAAGCAATCTCCCAGAGATAACAGTGGCTGAAGGACCTGAACTGAAGAGAATTTATATTTGTCAGGACGTGGTGTTGGAGAGACTGCTGGTTCTGAAGGCTGATAATTCCCCGGGGCCTGATGGTCGACATTCCAGGGTCCTGAAGAAGGTGGTTATAGAAATCGTGGATGTGTTGGTGATTATTTTCCAGTGTTCGATAGATTCATGATCAGTTCCTGCGGAATGGAGAGTGACTAATGTTGTACCACTTTTTAGAAAAGGAGCGAGAGAGAAACCAGGACATTATAGACCA